>NW_024340696.1:31280814-31602971 GCF_902729225.1 Pteropus medius
TTTTTTGTCTATTCAGCCATCCATGTCTTTTGACTGGAGCATTTAAACCTTTTACATTTAAAGTAATCATTGATGGGTATGTAGTTATTGCCATTTTATTATTCATATTTTTTTCTTTCCTCTTCTTAAAGAAGTTCCTTTAATATTTCTTATAATACTGGTTTAATGGTGATGAACTCCTTTAGTTTTTTTCTTGTCTGAGAAGCTTTTTAGTTGTCTTTCGATTCTAAATAATAGCTTGGTTGTAGGTCCTTGCTTTTTATCACTTTGAATATTTTGTGCCAATCCCTTCTGGCCTGCAAAGTTTCTGATGAGAAATTAGCTGACAGTCTTATGGGGGCTCCCTTGTAGGTAACTAACTGCTCTTCTCTTGCTGCTTTTAAGATTCTTTGTCTTCAACTATTGGCATTTTAATTATAATGGTGTGGGCCCTTTCGGGTTCATCTTGTTTGGGACTCTGTGCTTCCTGAGCTTATATGTCTATTTCCTTCACCAGGTTAGGAAAGTTTTCCATCATTATTTCTTCAAATAGGTTTTTAATTCTTGCTCTCTCTCTTCTCCTTCTGGTACCCCTATGATGCAAGTATTGGGACTCTTGATGTTGTCCCAGAGGTCCCTTAAACCATCCTCATTGATTTGGATTCTTTTTTCTTGTTACTGTTCTGATTAGGTGTTTTCTGTCATCTTACTTTGCAAATTGCTAATTTGATACCCTGCTTCATCTAATCTTCTGTTAATTTCTTGAAATGTATTGTTCATTTTATGTATTGCATTCTTCATTTCTGACTTGTTCTTGTTTACATTTTCTATCTTCATTTTTATATTTTCTATCTCTTTGTTGACATTCTTGCTGAGATCATTAAGTATACTTATAATCAGTGTTTTGAACTCTGCATCTAGTAGATTGCTCATTTCCGTTTTGTGGAGTTCTCTTGGAGCTTTGTTCTGTTCTTTCATTTAAGACATGTTTCTTTGTCTCCCCATTTTGGCTGCCTCCCTGTGTTTGTTTTTAAATATTAAGTAGAGCTGCTATGTCTCAGAGGCTTAGCAGAGTGGCCTTATTTACTAGATGTCCTGTGGGGCCCAGTGGCACAGTCTCCCTTGTCACCTGAGCTGGGTGATCCAGGTGTGACCCTTGATTGGATTGTGTAGTTGAACCTTGATTACTGTTTGCATGTCAATGAGAAGAATTGACCCTCAGGCTGATTGATTGTGAGGACTGGAATGACCACAGTGGAAAAGCTGTCATGCAGAGGGCTGACTCTACAGAGCAGTATTTGCTTTAGTAGGGCTCTGGTGCCTGCCCTATCTTTTGGTGCTCTGGTGTGGTCTGAAGCTGGCCACCAGGTGTTCTGGTTCTGGGGCCTCTTGAGAGAGGCTCTGTTGCAGGCCAAATGTCAGCTGCTGCTTGTGGCCTGCCTAGGGCCACTTGGTATGAGCTGCAAAGTGATCTGCAGATGTTTGCCACTTGTGCTGGATTTAGGGGTACCTGGAAGAGACTAAATTGTGAACTGAGGTTCACTGGCTCTAGCGCCAGTCTTGGGGCTGCTTAACAAGAAGTACGTTGTATGCCAAGGCCAGGTGCTGCTTGCTTAGGGTTGGTGAACCTTTGAGAGATTTTAAAAAAGTCAAAACCATGAGCCAAGATGGACTATTTGTTTAGAAATGCCACTGGAAGTGGCTTGGGTGGACCAGCAAGTTGGGTGGGGTGGGGTCTCAGGTAATCACCAGGGCTGGATGAATAGTCTTAGCCTGGTTGATGAAAACTGAGATATGGCACCATCTGCACACTGGGTTGGGGGAAGACTCAACAAAGACACAGTGCTTCTGCCAATACTTCAGCCTTTGACCCTTCAGTCAGACAATTCAGTTCTTCCCTGTATTTCCCTGGCACCCTTTTTTGCTGCTGCCCCAGCACTGGAGCTCAGAGTGAGTTCATCAGTAAGTCCGTGCATGCACCCTTTAAGTATCTGTGTCTTCAGCAGCCCTTCACCTCACTCAGCTACATTCTCTGCTGGTTTTTACAGCCAAAAGTTGTGAGGACTTTTCTTCCCATCACTGAAACTCTGGGTTGGGGAACCTGGTGTGAGTCTGAGACCTCTCGCTCTTCAGGGGGGACCTCAGAAGCTGAGATATCCCTCCTGATTCTCAACTGCCACAAGTGGGTATGGAGCCAGTTTGTTTTGTGTTCTACCCTTCCGGCAAGTCTCAATGTGGCTTCTTCTGTTTATCCTTAGTTACAGGACTTCTGTTTAGTTAGGCTTCAGGTGATTGTCACAGATGATTGTTCTATAGATTAGTTGTAATTTTATTGTGGTCATGGGAGGAGGCCACCACAGTGTTTACATACTTGTTTACTAGAACCTCTCCATTTATCGATGAACCAAATTTCTAGGTTACCTGATAAGTGCTAAGTTTTCACATCATCTCATCCCGAGGAGATAAGTTCATACTGAAGCAATTTTCCTCTCATTGCAAGCAAAACATCAATATCCCAAGCATAGTCTACTTCTTCAAAAGATAAAAGTCAAGAATCTTTGAGACTATAATGTATAAATATTTTATATTTAGCCATTTAAAATTCTTCAAATATACACTTTATATTTTTAATAAAGGTTTTATGTAACATTCAAATATTAGTTTAACATGTTTTAAGTTCCAATGATGCACATCAAAACAAAATTACACATTAGCCAAAATGATATGAGATGAGTTAGATTGGGCCATTTGGGCTCCAGACTACAAAGGGTTGTTAAATATCCCTGCGTTATGCATGTCATTTTCTTACAGAACACCCTCTCACAGCATTCAGATCATGAGGTTTAAGGAGACTCATATTCAAAATATGGAGAATACTCCATTTTTGTTAATTTATCATGGCTGAATTGGCATAATGAACAGTGACAAATAAGCCTTTTTTATCCACATAACAGTTACCATTACATTTTCAATGGTTTCTGCTTGAGCGTCAAGATTAGCAAGGTAATTGCACAAAAGCTGGTGGAGGCATGTGTTGTGAGTTTAATGCAGGGGGTAGAACATAGGCAGCTGGACATCAACTTTGACTCTACATAGGAAGATAGAACCTATATTAATATACAGATGAAATAATATTAGAGATCACAGAAGTCAAAGAGAAATTTACTTCTTCAGGTCAATGTTATATTTAGGAAACTTGATGGATTGAAAGCAAAACAACTACTAAAAATTATTCCTTGATTTTCTCCAGTCTCAAAAGCGAGCCAATATCACTGAAATTCTAAGTTTATATAACATGTGAATTTTTAAAGATGTCTTTAATCTAATTTGAGGAAGTGCTGAGGCTTTGATCATGATATTTAATAGACTGTCATTAGTTTAAAGAGAAGAGCCTATTATAGCATTGGTGGTTGGGTAGTAAAATCCTTGTGTATAGAATCAACTTGATCAAATCGCACCCCCAAAATGTAATTATTATCACTAGACAACCATTTAGAGTTACTTGATATCTATTATATATCAATATATCTAAATGCAGGTAGATCACAAGCACATAAAAAATTTCCTTCACAGACCACATTTAACATGTTTTCTTTATCATGATTGATTGTGACATAATTCCCTGTAGGAAATAAAAAAATTAAAATTGATAATATAAAATGAGTCATCTTGCCAAGTGTTTTGAGATTAAGAAAATACAATTTATTGTTTCTAAATATTAATGGCATGCCTTATTTTAACTACATATTGATTTTTCTCTTATATACCTATGAAATGATTTTTTTAAAAAATGAGAATTGCTATAAAAACATTTAGGAGTACTTTCACTGATGCCTTTCCTCAATTTATTTAAGGATACAAGAATTTAATTACTTTATGGTATAACTAACTAAGATCTAAATAATATTAAGAACAATTAGCTACCACAAAAATCACCTTAACAACCAACTGGATGTATTTGTACAGCTGTACATTAGAGAATTATGCCAAGAAATCACGAATCCTGATGTTCTGATGTTCATTTGTACTTTACAGTTGCTGAATAGTGTTGTCGTTGTTGGTTTTTTTTTTTTAATTGGAGCAGGAGGGATGCTACATAAATTTACATCTGTCCCAGAAGTTTAGATGAGCCTTTGTGGGATTTTTTTTAGTGTAAAACTGCATGAAATAGATGACTTTCCCCTTTTTAGCTTTATTGTAAAACATTAAAGAAGATCAAGAGCAAAATTCTATTCTTACTATCTGCTGTTGAAAAAGATGGTATGTAAATATCATCTTTAGGTTCTAGATAAATAATATAAATCATTCTTCAGGTGTTTTTTGGATTAACTCTTCATAGTTAATATTTATATTAACTATATAAAATATAGTTAATATAAATATAAATTTATCTAACACTTGCTATGTACCTGCCACTCTGTGGAAGATGGGAATGTAAAGAGGCACAGACTGTGCTAGATGTTTTTGTGCACAAAAATAGACACCATGTTCTTCCTCATGGCATTTACATTGCTATTGGAGAGACAAGGAAACAATTGGAAACATGATCACATATAAGCAACCTGGTTCATTGATTGGAATAGATTATAAGGATAGGTGAACGTATGAAGTAGAGGTTCGTATGTGCTGGTGACATTAAAGGAAGCAGAAAAGGAGGCTCTTTGCTCTGGAATCAATATATGTCTGAATGCTACAACTTTGTATATGCTTTGGCTTGGGTTATCATAGTATAAACAAAGAGTCAAAGAAATACAGAGTTTAGATTCTATTGCAAATCAACCCTGTTATCAATCCCTATGTAACTTCTACTTTCACAAAGATCCTAGGAGAGAGAGAGCCTTCTCCTCTCCCTGACTATATTCTTTTCCCTTTTTTTCTTTCACATATAGCATATTTAGATTAAACATTTTAGGGTAGATCAATTTCACAAAATTCATAAAAATTGTGATTTTGGAAGGAAACAGTGTATATATATATATATATATATATATATATATATATATGTCTTAAAGAGTAATTATATAGTGAGCTGGAAACAAAATTAGTTTTAAGAAATTTTTATTATATCAGAGATATTTGTTATTCTGTGTGTGTATATGAAGAGTCATTTTAAGCCCCTGATCTCACATACCTCAATAAGGTGGCTAGACAAAGGAAAAACTAATATTCTGAAAAGGGAAGGTAACGATTAGTTATCATTAAAGAAGCAACTCTCTTTCTGAGGAAAATATAGTTCTTTTAATTAGAATAGAGTGAATATAACTTTGAATATCTTTTTCTGTGTAACATTATAATTATGCCAATAACATTCAGACTTTTTTTATATTAAGCTCTTATCTTCCCCTTAAAATTTTCCTCAACTGCTATATGATCAATTCTTATTTTTTTTTTTTACTTAAAATTAAGTAGCCTCATTTTCCATGCAAGTATATATTCTTGGCCTCAGTATGGAAAATTATTTGCTTTAATATTCATGATTCAGCAGGGTATTTTATGGCTAGAAAGAGTTTCAGCTTAAGTGCATATCTACTGTACATACAGAGGTCTGAAATAATTTGCCTCATGATATAAGAATTAAAATCAATACTCTTACTTCCTTAAGAAAACACAAACATAACGCAATGTAAATGAGAAATGAGTAAATTATTAATAGATGAGCTTATCTAAAATATAATAAAGCTAAGGAAGGTCATCCAGAGAATTGCGTTTTAAGAAACACTGCAAGTTACAGGAAGCATGAAAAGTTAGATATATTACCATGGCTTGCCTTTAGAAAGTCACTTTCATCTGAGGGTTTTTCAGCCATATTACAAACACCCTGTTAACTGCCCACATGAATAAGTAAATGTTGTGATGATACTCAGCTTGAAGATGAGGAAATGAAGAGTGGAGAAGTCTTGCTGAACCTGGAAGTCTTGCACATGGTACCTGGGGGACTCCCACTTTTCTCATTAACGCTTAACTAGCAATCAAGCTAGAGGGAATCTCATTGGATACCGTTGTCAGGGTTGTTCAGCTTTCTTGGTTTTTCACTTTCAGTGCCTTTCTATCTCCTCTCTGCTCAAATTTTAGGCAAATCTTATACTCCAGAATGATCTCTTCCTTTCTCTCTCTGCTTGGTATGTTTCTACCTGTTGAAAATATGGTGAGCCAAAGCTGATTGAGTTAGTCGGAGAGGGCCTTTTCTCCTTCACTGTTAGAGAACAGAGTTTATCAGCTACCATCTTTCTGGATCCTGCTCTGGTTTATGATTTCTACACAGGGTCCAGTTTTCAATTCTTATTTTCCAAGTCAAAGATGGGTATTTTCATGCATTTATGAAAGTATTCCTCCTAGAAGGAGGAAGGCTGGTTGAGACTCTAACCCTCTCGAGAGATGGACAAATGTAAAACTGATGATTAACCAGGTCAGAATCAGCTTTGTTTCTGGCTTTTTATGCATGTAATTTACTTACATTTGTAGGATCTGTTCCTCTACTAGCAAATCATTGCTTCTATAGCAATTCATTCACTTATTGAAACAAATGAAATTTGAACTTTAACTTCAGTGTCAGTGTTGGGGATATAGAATATAAACAGAGGAATTCTTTACCTTAAAACATCTTATAGCTTAATAGAATAGACTGATACAAATGAATCCTAATAAATCAAAATGAAATAGTGTGTAATGAATATATGTCCATAGTACTATGGTGGCCTAGAGGAGGATATGATTATTGCTAACTGATGAAAGCAATGCTATATGCATAATTTTGTCAGTAGAGAGATAACCAGTGTACCCTCCTGTTTAACTTTCTTGTGATACTTTAATGCTGAGGTGATTTTCTCAGTAGACAAATAGGTAGTTCTTCAGATGGGAGTAAATAGGTGCTGTCTGAGTAATTATTTGGTCCTTGAGATCCCCATTTGCTTTCAGGACATAACACTCCAAAAAAAAAAAAAAGCTTCTGCTGGTTGACAGTGAAGATAAGATTAGAGCAAATTAGCAGATAGAAATTGAGAGCTCCATGGGTTGGCTCACCGAGGGTGGAATCTAGATTTTTCATCTTTTATGTTCAGCCCCTACCATGGAAAAAGGTTGTTGAATATATATATATATATATATACACACACACATACATACACCCACACAAACATTCAATTTTGTAATGAAGAATACTTCATGAACATGAGGTGATTTGCAATAGTATTTTTCAAGCAGAGCTTTCAGAAAGAATTTTATTGCTCTGTGACCATTACAAATCAAATAGATCTCTAGTAGAGACCTCAGGGCCTCACTTACAGACTCAAGTCAAAATTCAGAACAGAGGGCCATTTGAATCTAGGACTTTAGTCTGTAGCAAGAAAGGAGATTAAAACACCACAAAAAGGAAAGCCTTGTTCAGAGACATCATGTGGGCACAAAAGGTGGGAGATTATCATAATGACTTACTTAACCACAAGGGAAAACATGAGTTAGAATGACATTATTTTCATCACACTTTTCCTCTGAGGAATTTAAGACACTACTCTGGTCTTATGTAATGGATAGCAATTCTCTTCACACTATTTTGCTTTGTTCCTAACCCCTAGTATATTAGTAATAAAGAATTCCTAAAGATGACCAACTTATTCTCTTCTTAGAAATGGCCCTCCCACAGATTATATGAACTCATGAATACTTAAGGACAAGCGACTGATCTTAACCATCATAGTCATCTACTCATTTCTCATTAGGCTAATCTCCTTATACCATGCCCCAGTGCTCTATCTGTCCAGTTCTGAACACGTTCCTTGCCATATCACTTTTGTGTAAGAAACTCATCCTTTCCCTCCTTATACTTAACCACATCACTTCAATTCTCAATTATTTCCTCAATTTTGGAGGCAGGGTGAAAAATTTAAACATACGCAAAGAAACTGGTGGATGCGAAGAAAAGAAGCACAATATTTGCTCTGCTTCTGTTACCAACTGATAGCATGAACTTGGAATATTGTTTTACTTCCTGGGCTTCAGTTTTCGCATTTACCAATGACAACAGAAAAATTAAATAATATATAATATTTAAGACATATTATAGTTAAAACAACAATATGATTCCACAAGTCTTTATCAAGATGAGTGGCACCAAGTTCCCACACGTCATATAAAGACATTACAAAGTCATGAAGGAGCTAGCCTTCTAATATCTGTATTAGTCACTCATATACTTCTGCATTTATGCACATGCATGTTCATTTAGACATGTTTATTGTGCACATGCATATACACTAATATATCTGTCATCACTGTTCCACTATCTTAGATTATAATCTTTATTATAAATGAGAGAGCAGTGGAAAAAATATCAGGAGACCCACATTCTAGGCTCTTCTGTACCACTCAGATTTCATGATTTTGCTCATGTCACACAGACTCAATGGGCTTCGGTTTCATCTATAAAAAGAAGTTGGAAAGATTATCTCTTATAGG
The DNA here is from genome assembly GCF_902729225.1 of Pteropus medius. Classification (NCBI taxonomy): domain Eukaryota; kingdom Metazoa; phylum Chordata; class Mammalia; order Chiroptera; family Pteropodidae; genus Pteropus; species Pteropus medius. Next base: position 31,289,245 of record NW_024340696.1, read on the forward strand.
TTTATAATTACATGATGTTTGTATTAATTAAGATAAGAAAAATGATGGTATGGGGGTAAACAAACCCTAAAACTCAAAGCTTAAACAACAAAAGTTTGTGTGTCACACATGAAAAGTCTGATTGCAATTTAGGTAGGAGCTACTTAATGATGACTGTGGTGTCTCAGCAAATCAAGCTGCTTGAATCTTGTGTAACTACTGTCTTTACATAGGAACCCAATCTTCATCATGGCAGGGAGCCCATCTCAAGTCACATTGCTCTGCTCACATTTCATTGGCCAGAACAAGAATCATGGTCTTACCTAACTGCAAAGTAACTAGCAAGATATGTAGTCATTATTACATCCTTGGAAGAAAACTGTAAAATAAACATTGTGGAACACTCAGCAATGTCTCTGCCATAGTGCTAAGTCAGAATAGAGCAGGAAGTGCCTCCAGTGGGTTAGTTTCTCCTGTTCCATCTTTTACTTCACAGCATTTAGAACACATTTGTCACAGTGCTTTCTGAGAAAGCAGGAGATATTTTCCTCTTTACTAAATGACACTTGACATTGAGGGGTGCTTTTAGATTTCTCTTGGGCTTTTAACATATCCCGAAGTTCCAAATTCCCAAACTCTTATTCCTCAAGTTTAATAGTGAGAAATTTGTGCTCCCTCTACTAAGTGCTTTGCTAGTAGAAAGAATTGACTGGGACTTACAGGACAAATGTGCTGAAACAGAGCTCTCAGCATAGCCTTTGGAATGAGAAATATAAATGGAAAATGAGAGGAAGAGCTAAAGAAGATTACTCTTTACTAACAGTAACTTTCATGTTGATGTAGAAGGTTTTGGTATCATGGGACATTTTGATTTTTTAGGCAGGAAGAATGAGTCTTGGAGAAGAGGGAAAAAACTCATTATGAAAAATCAGACATGAGAGCATAGAAGTCAATTCAGACAGAGCTTGGGCATGATACTAAACAGGAAATATCAGCCTTTTAGTTTTATCTTTCCCTTTATCAAAGTAAGGGAAGCTTTGTTTTTATTGAATGGCTTCCACATACGGGCTTGAGTGGTTTATGCAGTGGAGTAGATGATGACAGATAACACCCTTAGGTCAAGCCCTTTGGGATGGCAATGTGCGTAGAAGGATTTTTCCAGGGAGATTTGCTTCTGCCCACTAATTGTGGTCATATATTTTATGGCTTTGGGAATACCATGGCCACTAGAATGAGTCCCAGTGCTGCATGAAGCATTGTTTAGTGTCTGATTCAGCAAAAGTGGTAGCCGCTTGGACTTCTCAGGGTGTTTCTGAACCTACCCTTGATAAAACCAGTCATGATATTAATTTTCACATCTAATCATGTATTTTCTTGTCTCATCCTGCAAAATTTGCTTACAGTTGCTACTATTAATGACATCTGCCATTCGAAAAATCTCTCTAATTTTTAGACCTTGTTATTTCATGTTTATTCTTTTATCTGGCTAATGCTTTTCCTCAGCTTTATCAGGAAACACATTTTCTGCCAACTCTTTAAATATTAATATCATCTGGATTTTTATTCTTGATCCTCCTTAATTCTCCAACATGTTTTCTTTAGAGGATCTTATCTACTTTAGTGGTATTCAACCACCACCAAAACCTTTAAAATTACAAACTCTGGGTCAATTCAACCACCCACTTTCTTTGTGTCTACACCAGGGCCGCATTCACTGAAAAAAATAAAAGAAAGAAGCACTTAGTGCTACTTCCCAGTGACTGTCTCCAGGCTGACCCAGTCCCTTAACACTGCCTGGCTGTCATTCTGTTTTCTATGATACTGTCTTCTCTTAATCTCTGCAAGAGCAATTTTAGATCTTCTATATCTACTGACAGATAATTTCACATTTTACTTCAGATTTGAAATAGAAACCACTGGCCAGCCTGAGTATTAAGAAAGAAAGGCTGATCAATGTTGTTAAATGTTGTACAGAGGTCAAGGAAGATAAGATCTCAAAGGTGGATTTAGAAATAAGACCATCACTGGTTACTTTAAGATTTTCGATAGAGGAGCTGGAGAGAATCACATTGCAGTGGATTATCAAAACATATGGGGACCACGAAAGAGATCATGGTATTCCCAAAAACTTTTTAACAAAAGAATTACTATAAAGAGGAAGAAAGAAATAGGGTAATAGTTGGAGAGTCTTGTAGAATTGAGAAAAGATATTTATGAGATTAGAGAAAATCAGCATATTTTAATTCTAATAGGAAAGGGGTCAGTAAAGACAAAAGTATGATAATAATTCCTTTGCTCTAGAAACTTTCCTCCTGCTTGTCTGTCCATGTATTCTTGATCAGAGAGATATAAAAGATGATGCTCCAATTTCTGGTTTAGTTGTTTGGTTGAATAGTAGTGCCTTTCAATGAACTGTAATAGTCTGTGTTTCTCAGACTATCTGTGATAAAAGATCAACTTTCAAAAAAAATTCTCATTTATTGCATACTTTTGTTAACTATAATAAAAAATGCTAGAAGCATGCTCATGAAGTTAGATGTTGCAGCCTTGTCAAGTTGCTATGAAAGTTTCCAAACGCTTGCTCTTAGTTTCTGTACTTACTGCACGGACCAGTTCAAATAATCCCAGACTATCACTGGTTCATGGCTCATGCTCTTAATAGCACTGACCTCGAAAACATATAGAGATTAGCAATGTGTAGGATGGTGATAAATTTTATTTGGATATGGGCAAGTTGAACTCCTGTTGAACATCCAGACAGAGCTATCTGATAGGTAATTGATAGAGCGTATGATAAATGCTTTAGAGAAAAGTTAATGAACTCTTAAAATGCCATGATGTCCATCAATTGTGGAACGAAAGACTAAAATGTGTATGTGTATCATGGTAAACTATCTAGGAGTAAAGAATGTGAGCATTACAGCTAAATGTCCCAATGTGGAAAGAGCTCCAAGACATGTTATTAAGTCGAGAAACAAAATAGGATATAATATGACAAAATTATATTTGTGTAATACACATATTTGATAAGATACATTGAAAACCTCTGGAAGGATATGCATTTGTTAACAGTACAGTACTTTTAGGAAAGAAGCTAGGTTTAATGGAGACTACAATGGGTTAGATCTATATATTACTTTTCAATTGACATTTGTATTGGTTTTATACAGAAATTTTTACAGTATTTATATATTATTTGAGTAAATAAAAATAAGAATCAAAATTTTTGCATAATGCAATATATTGCTTTAAAGTAGGTAGAAATATAATCAGCAGATTTTTATACTTTAGTTGTGCAGTAATTATGTAACTAAGGAAGGCAATTTAACATAGTGAGTAGGAGTTCTTTAGCATCATGTAATCACAAGTTCAAGTCCAGGTTCACCACTTACAAGCTGTGTGATCTTGGATAAGCTTTTTAACCTCTAGCCTCAGTTTTCTCATCATTAAAATGGAGATAGTAATGCTATTTACCTAGTGTTATTATTGTGAGGATTTATTTTACTATTATTTATTATTTAAATTATTTATTAAACTATTTTTACATGATATAATGCAGGAAATATGTTTAGCTCAGAGCTTAGCAAAAATGAAAATTTGTAAATGCTTTCTCCATCAAGCATTTTATTGTCAGGACTATTCAAATATGTGGAATTACATAAAATATGAAATCAAACAGAATTTATCTCTTTTTTTCCTCTCACTATACATTAAGATTATAATAGCAAAGCAAAAATGCTAGAATATTTTTGCTTTTATTTTGTTTGTTGATTTGTTTTTGTATACAATGCCTTTGAGCAATCGGTGATAGTTGTGTCCTGAAAAAGAAGAGAGAATTGGTAGCCAGAGAAAGCTTTGGATTCTGGGTCTGTTATTATTAGCTGTGCAGTCTTGGACATACAACCTGTCTGAAACTCAATGTGCTTATCTGTAAAATAATGCTGATATCCCTTCCCTCCTTGAGCAGTAAAGATTGATGGATATAATATGAAAAGGTCCTTGTAGAATAGATGTTTCATAAGTATAACTTCTCTTTCATTTCTCTGAACAGAGTAGGCATTTAAATACATTGAGTGTTTCAAAATTCACCTTATATAAACCTTATGATTAAATATAAAAGACATTCCAAATACATTTATACTTTTTTTTTAATCCTAGAAAGTTATTCCAGTGTACTTATACCATGTAATCAAATAGGCAAATATATTTTTTTCCATTGCCTCAATTTGTTCAATTCAAAATAAACTGAAATATTTTCTGCCTGACTTTTTGTATAGAGAAAAGAAAGAAATTGACAGAAACCGAGAGTTTTAAAAGCCCTTTTTGAATGATAATGGGAGAAATATATGGTGTGTGGATAGTTGGGGAGCATCCCGCATAATGAATCACATGCAGAATGTACAGCAGAGAATTCAATACTGTGCTTCTAAAACCTCAGTAGTGCTTACTGTAAGTGATATTTTTGTGGCCTTTTCTTTGCCCAGATATTTGTCATTCTGCACTTGATTTAGAAAGAGATTCATGGAAAGTCATAATTATTTAAAGAAGGGAGCAAGCAAAGTGTTCTTTTGCCATGTCTATAAATCTTTCCTTATGCTCTGCTGAGAACTCTGCTCTGACTGTCTGATTTAGCCATGTAACAGGAATATATCATAATGTCAGGAGTTGTCAGACCCTTAGAACTCTCCATAATGTGAGATCGCAAGCAGAGACAATTTCGTTGTAACATTTCTGACTACAGAGTATAAATACCATTCAGTTGGCACATTGACATCACATCAGGGATTCCCCCCATCCTTATTCTTTAATTTTGTTGAGGTATTGTCTATCTCAACAGAGCTAGATGAAGCTAGAATAAGAAAATCAAAATTTATAATAGAATAACAATATCAGAAGAAAAACATTTTTAAAAAGGAGACTTTATGTTTACGAGAATTTAAAATAAAGATTACTAAGATATTGGAAAAGGTGGTACATGTATTATCAGTTATGTTTTCATTAGTTTTCCCCAGAGTACAAAAACATTTCTCAAAACAAATTAAAATAGTAGATATTAAAAAAATCACTCAAGCACAAGATTTAAAAATCTCATCAAGAGCCCTGAGAGAATATTTCTTTCTCATGATGAAGTTACCAACTGAGAGTAGTTCACTAATTCTTCAGTGTGTTCATCTGCCTCACTGCATACTGCTATGGCTCTCTTAAGAGCTCTTATTTTTTAAATGGAAAAAAAAAATGTTAATGCTTGGATAAACTCAGATGTGAAAAATGAGTTTACAAATATTCATTTTTAGTGTGATTATATACTTCGAGTACATGTGCTTTTTTTTGCTGTATAAAAATGTGGAATCAACATTAAACAAATGAAATACAGAAAGGAAGATAGAAACGCATCGCTCTCTTCCTGGGAATACCTTACTAAATTTACCTTTGTACTTCCAGGTTAGTCTGAACTTTTTGGTTAGTGATTTACAAACAGCATCCTGACTGTACCTCAGAATCGATGTTTCCTAATTGTCACTGAGGAAGGAGCTTCTTAGGAGATATATACATGAATATATATGTTGTGCTCAGAGAGGAGATACTATTTTCTTATTCCATTTCATTGTGAATTCTCTCTCCTTTCTGGAAACCAAACATTTTTGCTAAAGTCTGGAGCCATTTCTCTTCTTCAGGGTGTATTGGAAGTCTGAACTTCCTGTCTGAGCATCGGGCTGTCATCTTCAGATTCAGCACCATTATTAAACCCGATGAGGGTACGGACAGTTCACTTGATCACACATATGCCAAAACAAATCTCATTTTAAATGTTCAGAGAGAAAAACATTTTTAATAGACACGAGACAAATATTTTGGTTTTAAATAAAAATATCTTTTGGTAAGGCAATAATCAAACCTTTATATATAGTTTTTATTATTTAAATTTTTATGTAGTTTACCTAAATCAGAAACTAATGTAAGCTTTCTTGCTCTTGATTTGTGTCCCTAACTTTTGAAATTATGATATAAGTATATTCTGCTCTGTTTGTTATTTGTTGTTTTCTGTTTTGCTGATAACATCTTTTTAGATTAGAGTAATGTCTGGTCAGAGCAAGGCAATCATGGCACATTTATCTCTCTCCATTAGACTTATTCAAATCGCATCCTAAACTCCCTTTTCACTTCATCCACTCTTCCCAGGCAATCTCACCCAGGTCCGTGGCTTCAATTACCATTTCCATGCGTTCATATGCTTTGCTATTTTTATTTTCAACCCAGAGCTCTCCTCTAAGCTCCAGAACAATGTATGTTCAGTTGCCTATTTGGTATCTCCATAAGGACATCTTAAAGTCATTTTAAATTTTACCCATCCCAAACTGAACTTATTACCATTGCCATCTACCCACTGCAAACAAAACAAAATAAGATAGTTTTCTAATTTTGCTGTTGCAAAGGCAAGCAAGCTGGAAATTTGTCATCCTTGAAGGCTTGCCTTTTTCATATGCCATGTTCAATTAATCCATCAACTGGTTCTGCTGATTTTACTTTCTGACTACCTCTCAAACCAACAAGTTCTCCCTGTTTTCATTGCCATCACCCTAGCTCAAGCTATCATCATCTTCACCTGGGGAACTGTAAAAACCTCCAAAAATCTTCTACTTTATCACTTGAAAATCTGGGCTGTACTATACTGTACACTAAGCCATTGCTGGGATGATGATTTTTATAAAATGTAGCTTCTCATGTCAGTGCCCTGTTTAAACAAGTAAATAATTTCTCATTAAACTTAGAATAAAGACCAAAATATTTAACATGGCCTTTCAGCTCTGTCTGGTCTTTCTTTGCCCTCCCTCCCTCTCCAATGTCATCTACCGCTACACGTCCCTTCCTTGCGGTTTTTCAATCTCATCCTTTCTTTGTCAACATCTCCTCCTCACCACCACCACACACAGCATCCCATTAACTCCTACTCTCTGTCCAGATCTCAGCAAACTCATTACTTCCTCAAAGATGTCACATCTTGCACCATCTTTTGTAGGTCAAATCCCCCTCTTACAAACTCTCAGAGCACCATTACGCTTCCCTTTCCTAGGAAAGTTTTATATTTACATTTGCTTGAGTGAATATTTTAAGACATCATCTATACTGGATGATAAGCTCCCTTAGAGTAGGCACTGTGTCTGTTTCTACTAAATATTGTATCCCCAACACTCAGCCTAGCAACAACACTTAGGCTGGCTTCAGGGGTGATTAAGAGTTCGGCTTGTTTATACTAATGTCCAATGTCATATGTCTTAACTGATGATGCTGATCTTCTGCTTCTATTATTTAAGTATCCTTCATCCCTCTCTGCCTCTTTTGCATTTTTATATTTCTGTGGATAGTCCTGTTGAATAAGATACTTTTTAAAAATGGACAGGAAGTACATAATTATTATTATTTTTATCATTTGGATTTTATTTTTTGTACCCAGATAAATTTTTTTTTTCAGAGCAACACTAATGAATAGGCTATAGTAGTCTTTGTTTCCTTGGTGTATTCATTTTGCATCTGGTTTTCAAGGCCGTACTTTGTCATCAGCCATCTGCTTCTTAAGACGGGTCTCCATGTTCTCTAAGGATCTCAACTCCTTCTGTTAAAACTTCTCAAGTATTTTGTTCATTGTCAACCTAACCAATTTGGTTTCACTGTGTTCCTTGGTCTCATTCTAATGATTATGGCTTCCTGACAAACTTTGACTCCCAGGTCTCACAGTTTCCCCAAGTCTGCTGATCTCCCTCTAAGTCTTGAGGATACACCATGTCTTTGTTTTCCAGCATGTATAGGAGATATTTATCTTGCCTCCATTGTTTTAGGAATAAAAGACAAAAGTTTGAAGCAGTATCACTAACAAATACTGAACCTCATGAATGAATACATTTCACTTTCTTTGGTCATTTGCTGTTGCCCTTTCAAAAATGTTGCCTCCTTTGCTTTTCAACCACAATGACAAAGAAAAGGACACAATGGCAATCTTTAATATCTGTAAATTGTAGCTTCAAATTAAAATGCTGATATTCCAAGAGAAATGTCCTTTTCAGTACTTTTAAATCCTTTGGCATTTTGTGCCCACTATCTGTTGATTGCATAAACATAAGGAGGTTGCTCCATTAGTGATGCAGTAGGTCAGATTCTTTGTGGAAGTCTTTTTTGTGGTTACTTAAAACAAGATTTTTAAGTGAAGTTATCTTTCTCATTAGTGCAAAGAAGTATCTCTATGAAGAAAAAGATGAAAATGAAGTACTACATTAAAAATTAAAGAGTCTTCTGAGAAAACAGTTTATAGTTTGCTTCTAGTGCTTTCATCAGGCAGTTGAAAGAACCTACTGTGTGCTGAACAACATCTCAGTGCTGTATGGGATTAAAGATTTAAAAGTCGCAGCCCCTGTACTCAACACTATGTTTCAAGCAGAGTATGGAAATATAGTGACTTAGTAGAGAATACAAAGTTAATTACCTACACAAAGAATTTTGAGCTTGAAAATACTAAAATAATGTACTCTAAGATGTTTTTAGAAAGGAAGAAAAGTGGACACAAAGAATTTGTGATACTTGAGTTTCTCCAGAACTAGAATTTGGAACCCTCCTGTTGCTCTATTTTATCTGCTGCATCTTATGTGCTTTAGTGGAAAATTTATATTCTCTTTTCTATTATTACTGGGAGAGATATTTCCAAGAGTCCTCTTTTTAACACCAGAATATTGCCTTGAAAGGGAAATTGGCATTGGTGATGCAAATTAAGAAAAATAGACTGGAGACTGGCTCTACTCAGAGTGTCCTCTGTGGACAGCATCAGCATCGCTTGGAGGAAGATTTTTAGAAATGCAAAATTTCAGGCTTTACTCAGATCTTCTGAATTATGATCTCCATTTAAATTTTATGCAAGTTAACGTTTGAAAAGCATATTTCTACAACCCTTGATTTAGAGCAGTGGTTCTCAAACTTTAATATGCATTAGAATCACCTGGAGGATGTGTTAAAGCACCAATTGATGGGCTTCTGCCTCAGAGGTGAGGGCCAGAGGTTAGGCCAGAGCATTCGCAAGCACCCAAGTAATGTCACAGCTGCTGACCTGGGGGGCGTATTTTGAGAACACTGGTCAAAACAGTGATTCTCAACTCTGATTAAACGTTGAAATCTAAATAGCTTTTAAAAAATACTGGATCCTAGGCCCCATCTCCTGATAATTAGTTTTAGATGAGGCTTAGTCATTTTCTTGAAAACATCCTCATGATTCTAATATGCAAGTGGAGTCAGGAACTGCTGTCTAGAAGATGAAAGAGTCTCTGCATTTTCTATGATTTGCATGGGATCCCATGAACTGACCAACTACCTTCCTAGCAACTCCAGGAAAGTGTCTCTGTTCACACAGATTACTGCATGCCTCCAGGTCAGAGTTGTGCAGTGGTGAAAAGTCTATGGGAACTGGGTTCCAGACTTAGATCTGTTTTTACTGGCTGTGTGGCCTTGGGTAGATTACCTCATCTCTGAGCTTTAATACTGTATCTGCTCTGTGGAAATAGTAATTTAAATCATTGTGGCCTATTGTAGGGAGTATTAAATAAAGTATAAAATGACCTGATCATATTAGGAACTTAATAGCTGATAGCTTATAATAAGTGTGGTGGTTCACTTATTTATAAGTGGGAGATGAGATGCACATACAATAATACTTAAGTCATATCATTGATTTTCCCAAATCTGAAAGATTTTGAAAGAATGTACAATATTACAATTATAATGAATGAGTGGAATTTAGTGGCAGGTATAACTCTTGAAGAGGCTCAAACAAGGAAGTTTGCCTTTAATACAGTTGATGCTTTCACCATCATTATTTGAAGTCTTCTCACCATGCAGTTCTATTCAGTACCCAAGGTGGTCATGCCTTTAGTAAATGACTTATTTTATGGTGATATAGATGGTTTACTACTGATAACTCTACAGAATTATAAGTCTCTCTTAACACTCACATAGTCAGTTCAATGGCAGATGTGTCAACTGACTGACCATTTATTTCTTCAATTAGGTTAGGAACAAATGAAATGTTTTGTATGGAAAACCTTGTAATTTCTTTAATGCTGAATATTCAAGTGTGCAGTAAATGTTTTAATCAAATGCTTTGGCAGATCATTTGGGTTAGGCAATAAGAGTTATTACTCTCGTTCCTATGCAAATGCTCTAAGTACATGTTCCTAGAGTATGAGAGCTTTAAGAAGCTTTGAGGAACACTAGTTCAGGCCCCACATTTCGCAAATGAGGGAATAGGGAGATCTACCAGTGGTGAGACTCTTAGCTTTTCTCAGAAACAGACTAGGAGCCATGTTTACCTAGACATACAATTCTTTATTTATTCCTTTTGCTATTATCATATGTTGCCATAGTCTTAAGTTAATCAAGCTTATGTCATATTTGTAAGATGATTTTTTTTCAATATGGAGGTAAGACTTTTTGTAATAGGGATAATTTCATTAGGTTAAAGAAGACCAATAATGAATATAAGGAACATACTTCAAATTACAGTTATCATTTTAATCGTTACTTTGGTTATGTAATAATTCTTATATGAGTGTTTTCGTGTGTATATACATGCATATGTGTATGTTCATGTGACTGTGTTTGTGTCTCTGAGTCTGTATATGTATGTGTGCGTATGAGAATGTGTATGTGTCTAAATGCATGTGCGACTGGGTATGTGTGTTTCTGAGCATGTGTATATATGTGAAAATCAGAACGACTGAGTGTGTGTATGCATGTGAGTATGTAAGTGTGTGTATACGATGGGAGAACAAGTCCTCATTCCATTCTCCTTGTAATATATATTGTGCTCCACAAATTGCTGCAGCTTCTCCAACTGTTCTTCGTGGTGTCTGGGCTAATAGAAAGTCTGCCACATTTATGACTGCACCCTATTTAAACTGAAAAATTTCTCCCTTTACCTATGGTATTTTTGGTATCAAAGACTCTTTAGTCACTTGTAGACTTAACACCCTTTGAAAATAAAACCTTAATTTCTTTTCTGAGTGTTCCAAAGTAGTCTCTTTTTAGTTCTAAATGAAAAACTGAGTTTGGAAGAGAGATGTACCAAAAAAAGAAATGTTATGATACTAGCAAGATGACTTACTAAAGCTGTTTTGAATTGCATTAGATACTTTTTTATTCTCTTCCAAGTGTGAAAAAATTTAGAAACTCATGTTTATTCATTTAAAAATAAAAGTCACAAAATCTAAGTGTTGGAAGGACTTGCAGAGCTCCATTTTATCCCTCTTGATCTGAGTTTCTTTTTCCTCTAAAATGAAAGGGTTGAGGTTATTTTTCAGATGTAATCCCTCCTGCTTGCTATCCCCAAAGAATCTCAATTTAGAATTTATGTGTTTTTTTTTCACTTTGAACAGCCTGGACAGCCAAACCTGCCTGACATGGAATGTGTAACTTGTTCTGTATCTTCAAGTGAAATAACTAGTATGATGTTAACTCTCTTGAAACATTATTACATACTCATTGTTATGCAATAGTTTAGAAAGGCAGCATACAGCATGCCTGACACTCCAGAAAGGCATTTACTTATCTAGGTACTGAAATATTCTTTATTAATAGTAGAGTCATAAATTATAACATGAAAAAGACCAGAATAAGCGTTCTTTTATAAAAGATGACACCTTGCAATTTAAGGAAGCTTTGCCAAAATTCAGTCTGGGGCATTGATAACAAACTTATTGACATTGTCAAGTAGAATATTGATGTCAAATTACTCTAAGTGCAAAGTATAAAATCTTTAACAAAACTGATATCTAATCAAGTGAGCACATTGTCTAAGTTGATAATTCATGACAGTTTTTAGCATGTTTTCAATTTATAGTTTTACCCATATCCCTATCCAATGATTAGCCATGGGAAAAATATACCATCTTCTCTTTTCTAAAACTTATTTTATATTTATATTATTGATTTATTTTAAATTTAGTTTATATGTATTCATTATCCAATTATGTCAACATCAGTGACAACATTGTTAGTTTAAGAAGTAGGCAGATGATAAGATCACAGTCACCACTTGTCCACAAATAGGTAAAATTTACATCGTATTTATATCTACAAGAAATATAATATTTCTGTCTGGAAGAAAGGCACATTGAAGAAGCGGAGAAAAGCAGAGAGCTGGATTGACAACTAAAAGATAAAACAACAATCAAAAAAAAACAAGAGGTGGAAAAATAAACCTAAACATTTTCCTCAAATGCCTTTCCTACACTCATCCACACTGCTTATGTTTTCTGAGGATAGTAGTTTCTGACCCCAGACCCCCAGTCCTCACAGAAAACTATAAGCTGGTCATAAAGGCACAGTGATCCTTTCCTCTAGACCAGGGACTGGAAAATGTTTTCTTAAAGGGACACATAATAAATATTTTAAGCTTCGTGGGTCAAAAGGCAAAATCAAGGATATTATATAGATACTTATACAACCATTTAAAAGGTAGCCATTAAAAATGTAAAAAGCATTTTTAGCTTGTGAGCTCTACAAAAACAGGTGGTGGGCTAAATTAATATTTTATTAAGGAATTGGAATTTTAAAATTTTATCCCATCTGCAATACATCATCAAAGTTTTATAAAAATTAAATAGGTTAGGACAGACTTAAAAATACTTAAACGTCATTTTTTTCCTCCCAAACCATTGTTTTCTCATTAAAGGTACTTTTTAAATAAGAAAAGGACACTCAGCCTTAAACTTTGAGAAATTTTCTCCACAGAAAATTTTCATTGTTTTAACTCAGAGTCAATAAGATATAAATCAGAAGATGAACACAGAGTTGATAAGAGACAATGTAAATAGCACTAATAAGGATAATGGAAGATGATGGCAAAGAATTGGATTCAATGTCAATACTTCAAAATTTAATTCTCTGATATGAGATTTCTTTAATGTTATATTAATAGTTGATATAATTTTAAAAGTTTCAGAAGAGATAATAAATATTTAACACTCAGTGTGGTAAAACTGCACAAAAATCTTATCTAACAGTTGAGATATGTGATATTGGAAGGAGAATGATATATTTGCACCCTGAGATTCAACTGGGGCAAAGAAGTACATTCCTTTCAATACAGAACATATGGGAAGCAAAGACAGTCTTGGCCCATCTTTTTCTGTGCTTTTATCTTAGAAGGAATAGAACTTAGCAATATATTTTTCTCCATCGGCATTTATGGAATTATGTAGTTTGTCTTAATTAAGGAAATGAAAAGGAACTCGATATTTTTGTGTGAATCCACGTAGGTGGTAAAATATATAAACAAGACAGGGAAAGATGATACACAAGAAAAAACAGCCTTTTCAAGCAAACTAGAAGCTATAAAACATCATATGCCATAATTTTTTGGTGGAATGTGATGTGCCAAGCTACTCAGATTTTTTAAAAGTCAGCCATCAATTCATTAACCAGTGTCTGTAAGCAGATGTTGGCTTAAGCTTTGGTGCTATTTGGTGTGTTCAGGGAAGTAGAGACAGATATCAACTTTTCAAATAGAAAGTAGCTATCTAATATAAAAAAAAAAAGACTTCTTTCCTCGTCTTACTTGTCATAGTATGTTACATAAGATGAAGAAACAGAACGTTAACTGTGTAATGAGACAGGAATACAAAAATGCAAAGAAGAACACACTTTTTCAGCTTTGATACATGCCATCATCTTAGACAGCGGTAGCCATTCTGAATTGAAGGCAGGATTGTTTTATGCAAACTAGCTGCTTGTGAATTAGAATAATATGAAAGTTAAATAAGTTTGAAAACTTAAAAAAAAATTAAGACCCAAAGTCTCCTGAGTGATACTTTTCTGTTTTAAATGGAGATAAGGGACTGTTGGTAATGCAGAGTGACTCAGTGTGTGGAGCTTTTTTCCCAACTGTGATACCTAGGGTCCCTTGTTAATGTAAGCACACAAATTTTGGGGTTGCTGATGCTTTTCGATACTTTACATGGTTCTTTTGACAATGATGCAGGTAGAAGTCATTGTAGTTTATTTCTCAAAAGGGAATATAATACAGATAATTAAAGAACACAGACTGCATATTTGATTTATTTTAGTGAGAATAAATATGTGTATTATTTCAAGGTGAGAAGAATTAATAGGACAAAATTATTGCTAATGGAAAAATAAATGCTGGAAATATAGAGATGGATCACTGATGAAATCGCTTTTTGTTTCTAATAGGATTTGTACTTACTCTCTCCTGTTGAATCTTTCTTATGTGTACTCTGATTGATTTTTAAAAACTATTTCAACAGATCTAAACTATTCCAGAAAAAGATAATTACTTATTTTATTCTTTTAAAAATCTTGCCCAAGAAAGGAATCTCACAAACTCATTTGGGTTAATTTCTCATCTTTCTTAAATATTGGTTGCAGCTGTGTTCCCTGGGAAGCTGACTCTGAGCCACGCAGGGCTTCATTAGGGATTGCTCTCCGGAACAACAACCATGGACGGGAAGTGAAGAAAAGCAAAGGGAGAGGGAGACGAGGGAGAGGGAGACGAGGGAGAAAAGGGAAGGGAAAATGGGTTGGGAGTGAGAGTGAGGAGAAGGGAGGGAGAGGAGGAGAAGGAAGGGGAGTAGAAAGAAAAGTAGCGGGTTTGGGCGGAGAGAGCATTCGGAGCTGTGATACTGCCTCAGTTAATACTCAATAAGAGAGTTATCTCATACTTCAGCGAGGATGTTGGATCTTTACACTATTCTATATACTATGCTAATAGTTTATACTGTAAACTATATACTATACTCTATATTTCAGATGCTATACTCTATATTTTATATTCTATATAATATATATTCTATATACTATACTAATGTACTATATATTATTCTATATAGTGTACTAATTCTATATATTGTATACTTAGTTTTACTCTATATACTATATTAGTGTATATCACATATTACATATTACACATTATATAATACATATTATATATACTGTTACATATTAGTATTATATGCATAACATATGCACTATGCTAATACATATAATACATATGATAGTAATACATAATATGTAATATATATAGCATACTGTATATTACATACTATGCTAATAGTTTAAACTATATAGTCATATATAGCTTATGCTATATAGTATACTTTATAATTTACACCAGTCATTGGATACTGCTTTCCCAGGAAGAAGGCTTGCAGTTGTAAGAGACAGCTCTCTTTAGTCCAGGGCACTTTTTAAAGGGCAGTTTTTGGAGAAGACTGACAGCTAAGGACAGCAGCTGGAGGAATAAATCCTAAGATTCTGAAGGGGGATATACCTCTCATCACAATATCCACTACAGTTTTCAAATAAGATTATTTTAAATTCTAACGTAAATTATTCTTATTAAAATAATTTGTGTGTTTAAATATGAGAGTACTGAGCAGCTACTTTTTAATGTACAGACGACATATATCAATCACGATGCAGAAAGATTTCACTAATATAACTGAAAGTAAGATGAACAATCCCAGTCCATTCTTTTCTAAGCTTAGAAAGCATTTCTCTTGTGTTTCCTTGAATACGCTGGTTGAATCTAAGAAAAAAAAAATATCGATTTTGTAAAACATTGTCCTAGGGATTATACCAAGAGGCCACAATACATAATAATGCTTGGAAGCCACTGTTATAATTTAACAACCTGGAGGAAGCTAGCTATTCAATAGCACGATATTTTTTCATTTCATAGTGGACTGTGGGCAAAAATATGTGTAAGCACATTTTGGAGCATTAAGTGGGATCTAGGCTATATATTTAATTCGAAGAGATGAGTACTAGGCATTTAGGGAAGAATAGAATAATTAATTTATTATACTTGAATGAAGAAAATGATTTGGCAATGTAAAAAGCAATGAGATGTGCAGATATATCAGTTCTTTAGGGGACTGGACAAGCTCAGTGATCTCCATCAAGTGGCCAAGGAATACTTCATAGGAGCCAGATGAAATAAAGGTGTTTTGTTGACACCTTCATTCATGAGAATATTGAAAAATCACTGCTTCAATCAGTACGTTTCCCTCAATCACAATGGTAATCACATAACAGAGATTTCCAGTCAATTCTGTGATGGAGACATAACTTTCTTTTCATGTGACTATTTTTATAGAATCAACTGGATATATAAAAGCTTGAATTAAATGAAATCTTCAGAAAAATAGTCAATTCCAATAAATTGGGAAAAGTATTTCAGATTTCAGGACACCTTAGATAGACTAGAGATAAACATGACTTTTAAGTCTGCCCACATGAGAAATGTTAAAAATTTTCACTTTTGAGGAAACTCAAGAAAGTTTTTCCTGATTTATACTTTCAATTAATATATAAATTACTGCCCTGTGCATTGCAAATTGATGAAACCAAACATTCTTTAGAAGGGTAGGTTTTAAGGGGACCTTCTAGTACCAGAGATGGGTAAACCAGAATTATAAAGGATAATCCATCAAGTTATGAGGAATTTTATTGCAAAGAAATAAAAGAGGCTCTAAATCTGGTTAGATGAATAAGTGATCTTTAAAAATGATACCTTCAAAAAGACTAGACAGAAAGTAATAACTTATAGGTAAAACAGTAGTCTAGTTTTCTGTTCATTGAACTTTCTCTGTGATTTATTTTTTTTTACCAATGTGAGATAAGAAAATGAAGCTTTCATAAGGACTTGTAGAGGTTATGCTTTCCATGCTCTTGCCTCTAGAATAGTCTGAGAATATTTGGGTAAGACTTTCTCTCATTCTGTAGGCAGAAATAAAATTGCTGAACTTTTATAGAAAGATTGTCCTCTAAATAATACTTCCAGTCAAGATTACAAGTTCTATAAATCTTGTGCCAAAGTGTGAGCTGCTCTTTTACCAGCTGCTGGAATTACTTATTCCCAATGGTGGCAATCATTTTTTATCCAATATTTTCTCATTGTTGTTTTCCATTATTTTATTTACTTTAAATACATAAACAAATGTCTATGTATAAGAGATATGATTACTATTTAAAGCTATTTGTGTCAAAATGGCTAATAAGCAATATGATTTTTATCATTATCATGAATACTAAAACTGTAAGTGAGTCCTGCCTTTGGACCCGTATAATACAGAACATACAGAATCTTTCTCTCTACTTATTTACATTTCTGTGTAAGTAAGCAGCATTCTTAAAAACTATGGACTAGGAATTGAAATGTCACTTTCTTCTTCATTGTCTAGCTAACTAGTCTAAAGTCTTAGCATATGATAAGCTGAAATGAGTCATTAGGTTTTCAGTTGACTTGGACAGGAGAAAAAATCTAATTGTACATTTTCTGCAAGATTTTAAATAAATAACATTTGCTGTCTTAGCCATAGGTGATTTAATTTTTAACCCGAGCTTCCAACTTTTAATTTTCTGCAAAGCAGCCACATCAATTATTAATTCATTTATATTTCCTCAAAGCGAGTCAGACTTAAGATTCTTCATAAATATTTGAGAATACTGCTGCAAAATAAACAAAAACTTATACTTAACTTTTAATTGGAAGTTTGAGAACCAATGATTGTAAAAGCAACAAAAAGCAAGACAATTATGCTAAAGAATCCAGAGAAATGAAAAAGCAGATGTTAAAAGAACAGGGAGAACAAATTTCTACCATAACCTTCATTGTCTCAGTTTTACAATGTGAATTTCACTTACTACACATTTAACTAAGTGGATGTGGCCAAATTTAACTCAGGCCTGACTCACGGTAGCACTTAATTTCTGGTAGCTTAGTTTTTCTCTTCCTTTCTCACACACATTGCCCTGCATGCTATATATACTCTTTACCATTAACACTAAGTTCCTGAAAGAATAGGTATATGAATATATAGAAAATAGCCTGCATGTAATTAAAATAATAATAACTCTAACTTTCTTATTATCATTAGCAATATTTCTGAGATAGATGTCATTATGGGTTGAATTGCTTCTGTGGCCGCTCTCCTCCAAGTCAAAATATGTTGAAGCCTCTGGCATTTGTGAATGTGACTTTATTTGAAATAACATCTTTGCAGACGTAATCAAGTTCAGATAAGTTCCCTGGATTAGTGCAGGCTCGAATGCAATATGATTGGTGTCCTTACAAGAAGAGAAAAAACACACACAAAGACATAGGGAAAGAATGCCATGTGATGATGCAGGCAGAGATTAGAGAGATTCTTCAGAGAGAAAGCATGGCCCCACTGACACCTAGATTTTAGACTTTTAGCCTTCAGACCTGTGTGAGATGAATTTCTACTGTTTTAAACCATCTAGCTGTGGCACTTTGTTATAGCAGGAATAAATGTAAATACTGAAAGCAATTCTATTTTTTTCCCTTTTTAAAAAAATTATGAAATAAAACATATGTATCATGACTAGAATGTATGCACAGTTTAACAAATAATTATAAAACAAATCTCCATCTGACAATCCTCCAAATGAGTAAACAAGATATTGCTGCATTCCCAAAAGGCTCTCTGTACCTCTTCATTACCATAGCCTACTCCTCTCCCCCAGGGAAAGGAAGTAACTACTACCTGACAGTCATTTGTTAGCTTTTCTTTATATTTCTATCATCTATTATCATATTATAAACAATATGGTTTAATTTTTATACTGATGAATCTTTAAATGAGGATATATTTGGATGAGACTACCTGATGAAAATGCATTTTAGAGCTCTGTTTAGGCAAATTCACAAGTTACTAATGAATAAATATAAATTACAACCAACGCTCTATAAAATCATATTTTAAAATAGTTATATTCACCAGCTGATTGACTCATTGAACACTTATTAGGGACATATTAAGTGAACTTTGTTTTTCAGGAATTTTCTAAAATAGAGGTTAAAAAATAATGTCGATAATTCCACTTTACCAAAGTGTATAATTTAAAGTAAAACTAAATTATTTTATAGTTATAGTTAATTGTTCTACACATTTATATACACATTGAGTTTGTGAGATTTACAATATTCTTTGTAATATAGAACTTGATGAGTACAATGGATTTTACCAGTTTATAAATTAACTTCATTGATTCATGTAAACATGAGTGCATAGTTTTAATATGCTACACATTTTAATTTTTATTAAATTATTGGGTTTATCTGAATGTGTCTATTTATTGAACTTGCCTGGTCTATGCACATAAATTCCTTTTGGGATCTCCATGTATATTTATTGCTAATAGAAGGTAAACAAATCTGTTTTGATTTTATAGACTACTTACTGCCTTATGTATTTAAGCATTGCAATGTGCTATATATGAGGAGGTAAAGGGATTCAAAGTAGTTTACTTTGTTTAGCACTAAAACGTTTGCATGTAGAATCTGTCAGATGTTTTAGAAGCACTGGAGCACAAGTATTTTCTGCTTTCTGCAAAGCTCATAGTCCCCAGGAGAAAGAATGGGTTAGCTAATGATTATAATATAATTATGCATTCTGTAGCCCAAGCAAATTTAAAGTGCATTTTGCAGTCCAGATAAGAGAGTGATTAGTTCACATACAAAATGGCATGTGAAAAGCCATTCTGTGTCCTGAAGAATAGAAATTTGTAAATAGTGAACTGAAAGGTCAAAGAAGGGCAAAAGTGTATGGCCTGTATTGAATATTTTTAATACCAGGAAATACACTTAATATTTATCTCTAAATATAAATTATCATTATTATCACCTTTGTGCCAGTTTTTTAATTGGGCTAGGAAAGTTATTGGAAAGTTATCAACTTCATTGATGATTATTTAGTTAACAGAAAATGTAACTGACTAACGTGATTCAATTGACTTGCTCACTATCACAGGCACCACAGTGACTTCTTCCTTTATTTATAGAGACTTATGTTATTTATTTCAAGCATGAAAATATTTTAAATATTTAGTATACTTTTAATTTCTACATTTTTGTTGCCAAGAGCTGAGAAAGAAAAGAGAGGGTATATTTGTTCAAGTTGCTAAATTGCTAGAACTAGAATTAGATATTTTGGGTGAGAGTATGAAACAATTTGGAGATGACCTGTCAAAGAAGGCTATGTAGAGGAAACAATTGAGCTAGATATCAAAGGATGATGGTAGAAAGATGGGGGCAGATGTGATTTTCCTGGAAAGAGAGGAGCATTTTGTAACAAAGCAGACGAAAGAGCCTGTGGGTACATGGATATGTAAGACCCAGCAGAGAAAGAAGTGTTAGTGAAGTGAGGGAAGTAGATAGAGCAGCCAGAGACAGAAGCAAGAGCCTCAAGAAATTGGTGTCAGCAAAACTGAAGGAGGAGGCAATTTCATGAGAAATTGCAGTACTCAACAGCATTAAGAATCATAACTAGAAAAAACTCACTTGATTTGGTGTCTAGTTATTAGCAGGCTTCCTCATCTCAGTTGACAACAACCCTATCCTATCAGTTTCTCAGCTAAAGACCTTGGAGCCATCCTTGACTTAGGGCTCCTCTTATAAGGCAGATACCCAATTTATCAGGAAATCTATTTGCTTGGTCTTCAAAATATATCTGTTTTTGGACTACTTCTTACCACTATTGTTTTTAAAATGTAAACTTAATATCTTCCTCCATTCTCAACAATTTTAATACTGGTTACCCTACTCTACTATTTTTCCATGGTACTCTTACCTTCAGCATACTAGATAGTTTCCTCATTTATTACAATGATTGCTTATCATCTGTTTCCTCTCACGAGAATATGGGTTCTGTGAAGGCAGGGGTTCTCTACTATGTACTAAAGGCTTAGAGCACTCAATAAATGTTGAATGAACTAATGTAGTTTTGTTGTATATTTAACTAAAATTTTATTCACGTTTATAGTTGAAACTGTATGTTTTAGGCATATAAACCAAATTGAATTCTAGTATGAATTCAGATATTTTAGTAAAAATAATCTGTTCTGTTATAACAATTCTGTGCTCAAGAATATTCAACATATTCCAGAAATTATAGTCCATACACTACTAGTTTTCATTTTGTATTCTAATTAAGGACTTTAGCTGAAATTTTAAATTATGAGACTAAAAATAATCACTGAAACTAATACTTTATTTAGCAATACTTCTGCACAAAGTGCTTACCTGGTAAACAAAGAATTTTCAATTTATAAAAAAAAAGTACGTATATTCAAGGACTCGCAATATGTTCTTTGAGCAAGCTCATGCAGCACATGCTCATAAATATGTAGATATTTAAATAATAATGTTATGATGTGAATACACAATTTTCATTGATGCAAAATATAAATTTGTTCCATTATATTAGTAATTCATACAGAATCTCTTTGTCATAAGATATTTTAAAAATAATACTTTCACCTTACAAATCCTAATAAGACATTTTAGTCTTTCTTTGATTATAAGTTAAGAAATTAACCTGAGTTTCTTCTTTTCTTCCCTTTCTTCTTCCCCCATTTCTCCTTTTTCTTTACGTTTGATCTTTCCTGCCCCCCAGTTTCATTCCACTGAATAGTCAATGTCCACTCTAGAAATGAGCAAATGCAATGACATAAATATTGAACTAATATGCTTAACTTGTCCTTCAGAGTTCACTGCACATTTTGGTTCATCATTATTTTCTACACAGGGATTGTGTTTCTTTATTGAGTATAATTGAATTGACCTCCTACTGAGGAGTATAATTCTCAACTCTCTCTAAACCTCGCTTTCTTACATCTAGAAATTATGCCCACATCCATTCTTTAATCATCAGAGGTGACATTCATTCGCAGTTCCCTCATCATTTAAATAATTTCTCCTAAGCTCTGGGGTCCATTTATTTTCTATTGCTTGGACACTTGAAACATTGGTTTATAGAGACTTTAGGAGGCTGTGAGCTGTGACTTTTCTTATGATTTGCACGTGCTAAGCTTAGTGGGTCTGTTAACATCACACCTGGGAGGCACAAACAAATGGAAATAAGATTCAGAACTCTAGCAACATTACCGTTGGTAGAAGCTAATAAAGAATGCAAAATCAGCCTGGCTGAGCAGCACTGTCTTCACTCATTTGGATATCGAATCAAGAAAGCATTGGAGCTTAATTTTCTTTTTTCTTTTTTTTTTAATTGTTGATAAGTTTTACCACCTTTTTAAGCTCTACAACCTAATCTTGATAATTACTGAATATGCAATTGATTGTGTGTGTGTGTGTGTGTGTGTGTGTGTGTGTGTGTGTATAATTTTTTTTCTGGCTAGAAGCAAACTAAGTGACTCAGTTTGAAAATGAAATGAAAAAGTACTATTTTTTTCTCCTTTTTCTTCTATTTTCTCCCTCTCCTCATTTCCTTTTTTCTTTTCTTCTTCCTTTAATTTTTCTCTCAAAAGAAAATATTTATGTGAATGAAGCAGACTATATCCCAATCTGATACTTTGGCATTTTGTATTTTTAATTTCATCTTTTCTCCAAGAAAACTTTAGAGTGAATTTAGCTTGCACATAAAGATAAAATTATCCCACTTTCCTGAAATATTGTGAAGATCAACAAAATAAACATATGCATGAAATTTTCAACTACTTTTAATATAATTTGGCTACAGAAATAAAGATGCTAAATCTTATAGTTAACAGTAGCCTCTACAATTCAAAGCAAATAGGAGAGCAGATCTTTGTGTGCACATAATAGAATAAGAATACGTTTTATCTAGCATGATTATCTCGAGGTCCATCTGTGTTGAGTAAGAATATATTTTAAACAAAATTTTCAAAGTGTAAATACAGGGAATGTGTGAAATTTAATATAATTACATGATAATTTCTTGAATTTTGCTTTTCTTCCAAGTATGGTGATTATGTTGTGAGAAATTGATAAGTCCATTGATGATTGTCAAATTCTCTTTTTTAATGAAACCAGAATAATGCCAACAATTATTTCTTTTTTATTGTGCAATTATTTCATAAATTAAAATAGTTATCTTTCTGTCAAACAACAACTAAAAAGCCCAGTGTAAGAATATATTTTATGAGAATGAAAAGAGCAATTTTTTCTATTCTCTATACACTTTCTTCATATCTTGTTTGCTGATGGGGAAATAGAAGTGGAACAGGAAACTGAAGTTAAAAAAACTAATTTTTGGAAATGTATATCATTTTGAAAACAAGTTAATGAACATAGCTGACTAGATCATACCAGAATTTCAATAGTTCTCCAATAAGTTACTTCTTAACCTAGGAAAGGTTTTTTTGTATGAGATAATAGCCATAAACCTACATGCTCCAGATAGTTGTTTGAACTTGCTCTCCTCTTTGTCATATGAGAATTGTACATTAAAAGAAAAGAAATATGACAAGGTTACCAGTCCTATAACTTGTCCATATGCATATATTCGCTGTGAATTAAAGAGAAAGGTAGACTTGACCTTTAACATGAAACTCTGATTGAACCAAGTCAGAAACAAAAACCACGTTGTACTATCTGTATTATTTTAATAATCGGTAGCTATACAAATCTATTAAATACAATGCTTTGGTCCTTAATTATTTTGGTCCTTATTTAGTAATCTGTATTATTTATCTGTTTTATTGTTGTAATAGCTACATCTCATAATATTTAGATATTGAAAGAAACAAATCTTACCTAATGCTTATAAGCTATATCTGAATCTGACTGAGTTAAAGGCACAAATCTCAGAAACAAAATATCTCTTTGGGGGGAGGATATGGGATAGTACACAAAATACTATTTTTTTTTCTTTTTTTTTAATTTGCTTTTCTTTTATCTTATTGTTTTAATGTAGTTCTATGTTTATATTTTTTATTGTGACTTTATAAAAACATAAACAGCTAATGTGTTTTCTATTTTCCCATTTAGTTGCCCCACGGGCTTTGCTACAAAAAAAAAAAAATCTTAGAGAAGCAAAACTTCAGGCTTGTTCTAATTTCTTTTTATTCTCCCTCTGTGTAAATCCAAATCACAACCCAGCAAATAAATCAAAATGATTTTTTTTTTCTGAACTTTATTATGGTACACTCACGAAATGGTATATTTAATGTCCCATTGTTACTTGCACAATATATTTTGTTAATCAAAGATTTTACTGGTTATATTGCCCAATCAAACCTTTAATTGGTTTGCTTGCAAAACTCCAATCCAGATTTTTCTTTTGAAACTGATAATCATGACTGGGAATGAAGTGCTTCTGTGAGGCTGCTTGGAAAGGCATGTAGCGTTTTTCACTGCCTGTATATCTCAATTTTTGAAACTTTCTCCACTTCTTTAGAATCAACTTTCTTTTTGAAATCAGAAGCCAATCTGCCCTTCAGGCTCTACTCTTTAATCAAAAGTAATAATCAGATAAAATTTTTTTATAAGTTTACATAAATATAATAAATAGTAATTTTTCATTTTAAGCATGGGCAATTTGTATAACAAAAATCATAATTTACCCAATCATGTAATTAACTTTTTATTGAGAGTCCTGTAATGTGGACATGACGACTAATAAGGCAGGATTTCTCCCTTGCAGGAGCCCACAGTCTAGTGGAGGTCTCAAAGAGACATACGGACTAATTGTGACAAAACAGCTAAGTAAGTGGCATTGGTGATGGAAAAGTGAACCAGCTCTTAAGCGACTGTCCTGCTTGTTTGGATGTCAAATGTCAGAGAAAAATGCATAAAGATTGGAACATTTCAGTATCCATTTGAAGACAGAGAAGGAGTTGATTACTTGAGGTCACAGAAAGCAGAGTACGTATGAGATTAACCACAAAGTGACAGACTATTAAGCTTGCAGGACTCCTTTGTTGTCATGGGCTCCTCCCAAGGCTCTGTAGCTAAGACTGTATTTGTAATTTTGTTAAAATCACCACCTTCCAAATTGCTAAGGTTCATTTTTCACATTGGATACACCTTGCGAGTATGAATGGGGTAGATGTAAGAAAAGGTATGACACAGAGATGGGGCAGCCTCTTCTGCCTCCGCTTCAGGCCAGTGCAGTGAAATGTGGCTGGTAGCTAACTTTCCTAGTGGAATGAAAAATACTCAAGTCACACTCTTTGTCATCTCCAAAGCAAGTGCTAAAATTAAATTGCTTTCTTCAATTCTTATTATTCACTTGACCTACTAAGGATGCCGGATGGCAGGGCTTAGAAAGTTTGCTAAGAGGAAGGAGCAAGTTCAGGCTATTTCCAAACTCTTTTTTTTTTTTTTGGTAAGAGAACAGTTGAGTGTTTATATCTAGATATTATTTATCTATTCTTATCATTTAGACATTATTTCTATTTCAATCTCTCACAAGCACCATTTATTTATTCATTCACTCATTCTTCTAATATTTCTTGAGTGCCTACTGAATTCATTCTTCTTATTTTCCTATTGTACCTATATATTCAAACTTCTCTATTTTATTGATATTTATGAGCATTGTAAGAGAGTGTAGGTTATGAGAAAAACTGTATTTCATTCTTTAGAGGATACGTGCTCTGCCTGATGTTGCCTCTGTTTCATGGATGATAATGGTCCTTTTGCCCCACACAATACTTTATCAAGTATTGGAGAACCTTGTCTATACCCTTGGGATAATTGTTCAGTTGCCTCATATTTGCATTTTGTCTTCCCTCCACCCTTTAAAGGGTGGCACCACAAACTATCCTTTCTTCTCTCTTGTCTAGCACAATGCCTACCTCTTTTTAAGTGATATCTGAAGGAGTGTGAAGACTTACCGAGGGGTACATGAAGATTGAGGTAATCTAAGTGTAAAAACTTCAGATAATGTTTTATTTTTTGTGAAACAAGAACATCAGAGAAGGTTGCACAGTGGAGCAAATGGACCAATGAAGTGATGTAAAAGACCTGTGGAAATTTGAACCAGATCTTATGTAAATCATTTAATCTTTTTGTGCCTTGATTTTGCCAGCTTTATAATGGTTTCTACCACATGACCAATTAACTTCAAGAGTCCAGATGGAAAATTCTGATATTTAGCTACTAAGCTGAATTTTTAGGGCTGTCTGACTACTATGATTCTTTTATATCTTCTTGTCTATCTCTTTCACTCCACACTTAAACACCAAATAGCCAGATTGCCCCACAGTTCATTGAGCCATTTTCATCTATGAGTCCAGTAACTTCATCCCTGAGTTATTTATAGAACAGTTTCATCTTAACAACCGTAGGCAAGATGCTCAATTATTGCAATATATATATTTTTGCTCTTATTTATTTTGAATTGGCAGAGGCATTAGTAAGAACCTTGTCCTTTATAGTCATTTTTCTCATAATAATTCTAGAGCTTTTCAGTTCTTTGTCTACTCTTGGAAAAAGCTGTTTTCAATGCAGAAACAATAGAAAAATTGTCTTTAAATAATTCAGAGGAAATTTATGGGAAAAGTTGTCTATTTAAAGAAAATCAGAAGAAATCATATTAATCAAATCACATTTCATTCATGTACTATTTAAAGAACTTTTTTTTTATAATAAAGACCAAGTTTCACTGAAAATTCTTTCAATTCTTACTTTCCTCCTATTAAAGAAGTCCTTTCTCATCCTCTGAATACACCATTCTTTGAAAGTCAGCTCACAGGAAAGAGGAGAGAGAGATTTTAAAAGATGAATACTTATGGGTAGCTGGGTTATGAGAAGATAGAGTTTTTATGAAGGCAAAATTGATAATCTGATAATCTGTTAAAGTACTTTGATACAATTTGCAATCTTATTATATTCTACCATGTGTGAATCCATCACAGTCTTACCCGTCTCAAGGTTGGCTGTAGGACACATGCTTTGAGCTATATCATACAGGAGATCAACTATTTCTCACTATGAGTTCCTTGTTAGTACCTGGAAGGGAGGGAGTTTATTTACTACTCCAGTGGAGAGTCAATTGGCTTATTCTTAAAAAATGGGCCTAAATTTGCACCCATATTCTGCTTTATGTCATCAAATACTGGAAAATTCCACAGTTACAGGTGGGATATCTGAAGGATGGAATCAATATCTAGATATAGGAATAGAAATTTAAATGTATTTCAGCTTAGGTCATAACATATCAACACAACTTTCATACCAAGGTTTTGTCATTGAATGCAGTTATTATAAGTATGTTGGAGAGAAGGGAAAAAAAATGTGTCTGGTTTTTAATGTCAGTTTTCATTCCAGAAAAAATGAAAATAGCTGATTTATCATTTTCTTTCTTTTTTTAATAAAAGAGAAAAGGCCTTCATAGTTGAAGTACTGGTGACCTTTCACAAGAATTATGCAGGCAGCCATGCAGGGCTATTCTAATGGCGATGGTATGGTACAATCAGTTTTACTTGAAGAAGAGCCCTCTGGGTGGCAGGGTAACTAGTTTAATAGCTTTTCAAGAGGACAAATCTGATATAAGACCTTAAAATGCACTTTAGATATTTAAGTATTAAGTGGGCAGGTAGGGGGGACTCCTGTGGCTGCACCGGAGCGGATGAAGACACATTGCAAACACAGGTGGCTATGACATGCTGCCCTCCCACTTGCACAGAGATTGTCCTGCTTGTCAGCCAGTTTGGGTATATGACAACTAGCAGTAATTTTTTCTTAATACTCACAAGACCCAAGTACACATTCTGTATAAAACCAGTTTCCTTAGAAATAGATCTGCTTTCTCTTTGTTTTTCATTCCCGTTTTTCTCACCTTGTGCCCACTTTACTTCATTAAAATATCCTTAAACATCACCACTAAAATATCGAGGGCTAATTCTACCTGGAGCCTGGAGAGTTCATTCTTATCAGCCAATTGCTGGTGTAAGAGCCAGGAGAAAACTGTCTGAATGGAACATACTCACTGAAATGACTGTGGCTCTAGTTTAAAAAATCTCCAGTCTTGGTGGAGGATGTTGGTCTGTGCATGTAAATTTGGGGGGATATTATAGCATCATGTTTAAGGGCTCTTTTCCTTGAATAAAAATCACCCAGGTTATGATGCCAGCTTATTATGCTCTTCTTTGCACATCTATTTAACTTCTTTATACTTCAGTGTCTTAATCTGAAACTTAGGGGAAAAAGTAGATATCTACCTCATAATTTTGTGGTGATTAAATTAAATATTCTAAGTGAATTGGTTAGCACAGAGCCTGGCGCATAATAAGTTCTTGGTAAGTTAAAATTGCTCATCTCTTCCTTTCTATTTGACCTAATAATCCCTTCTATGGAAATCATGATGGATAATTTCTAAGGTGGTCTATTTATTTGCCAATATCTCACCTTTCTTCTGGAGAGTGATGAAAAACTCTTTACAATCTTTTCAACTCCTTAAAGCTAGACAAGTTGAAATACAAAAAGTTGAAAGTATTAAGAACTCATTATGCAGTGAATACCAATTCTCCTGGGACAGTCAGTCCAGAATATCCCTGCATTTACAAATAGAGAGCTGTTCACCTGTACTCTCATTAGTGGTAGAACCTAAAAACAGCTGCTGGGAACTCACAAGGTAAGTCTCCCTCCAAGTTTTATGCTGGTACCCAAAGAATAAGCTGTGGTCCTTCGTTGTGACTAATCACGCCTTTTTACCTTGACTCCACACCCATACCCAAGAGCTGGGGACTAAGCTAGAGAAACTAGAATTCTATAAATGGGGTTTCTGGTTTAATCCGATGTCCAGTTTCAGACTCATACCTACTTTTTTTTTTTTTGAGAGTCCTCAGAAAAGTGAAATGCAAATTGAGAAGAAATGGGAGATAGAGTAGATGGTATAAGAGCATGAGATTTAATGCAGTGTAAATTTGGACAATACATAGAAATGCAAAGCAGAGAACAACCAAACCTTTACTAATTAGTACATGAACGTGGGAGAATGACGAAACTTCAACGGAGAGTGACTAAATTTTGAGGGAGAGGATGGATTTATCCTACTAATAACACTGTAGTTGCCTCGGAGGGAGTGAAACTTCATCATATGACCAAGGTTTACTACTCGGTGCTTTTCAGTGACAGGAGGCCCTAATTGGCAGGGCTTTTCCATTTCTAACGTCTAAGTTATTCTAGAATTATCACAGAAAAACTTAAGAACCAGAAGCTCCACATTATCAAATTTTGCTTGTTAACTCTAGCATGGTGGACCCCAGGATTTTTATCCATTTCCATTTCCCAGAACTGGTAACATCTTAAAACCTGCCTCCTGATCTTCCTCAGACTAGGATCTGGCAGTATCCTGAGGTCAGACTATAAGATAAAAGGTACAGTATATCATATACTTATATTTAAAGAATAAGGAACCTTGATTTATTATGAGAAACTTATTGATATTCTCTTCCCCTAAGCTCTCTGTAGAAAGGATAATTGTTACTAATTTGAAAATGTCAATTTGGAGCAAAAAACTGAGAGAACAGGTAAAATTTGAAAAAAGATTATTATTTCAGAATTTGAATATTTTTCAAAACCAATATTTAAAATTTTTATTTTAAGTTTAACATGCATTAAACTTGATACTTTGGTATATAGTTGTATTAATTTTAACACATATATTTTTATCACCACCACCATAATCAAGATACAGAACCATCAAACCCTCCCCCCAACTCCTTGATCTAGTAACCACGATCTATTCCCATCCTATGGTTTTCCTTTTTTATACTGTCTTATAAATAAACTCATCATGTTCCCTTTGGAAACTGGCTTTTTAAACTCAGTATTAAGCTTTTGAGATTCATCCATGTTGTGTTTATCAATTTCTCATTCCTTTATGTTGCTGAGTAGTAGTCCATTATAATGAACTACAATTTGTTTATATGTTCACCTGCTGAAAGACACATGGCTGTTAAAATTTTAGAGGATTATGAACAGAGCTGTTATAAAAACATTCATGTATAGGCTTTGCATGAACATAAGATTTTATTTTTCTAGGTGAACATCTACGAATGAGATTGTCAAGTTATATGGCTCGGTGTATACTTACATATAAAACACTACCTGCTTCCCAGAGTGGCTATACCTTTTGCATACCCACTAGCAGTATATAACATTTAAAATAGCTTTACATGTTTTTGCCAGTACTTGGCATTGTCAGGTATTTTAAAATTTAGCCATTCTCAAGGGTGCATAGTGGTATCTCATTTTGTTTTAAATTTGCATTTCCCTCATGACTAATGATGTTAAACATCTTTTCATGCTTTTATTTGCCACTCATGTATCTTCTTTGGTGAAGCACCTATTCAATTTTTTTGTCTATTTTTCCATTGGGTTATTTATTTTTTTTTATTTTGTTTAATTTTGGGGTTTCTTTATATACTGGGTACAAGCTCTTTGGCAGATGGGTGATTTACAAATATTCTCCGTAGCTTGTCCGTAGCTTGCCTTTCATTCTCTTAACAGTGACTTTCACAGAGCAAAAGTTTGGACATGTTTTAAATTCCCCATCTTCATGGCTTTTATCCTCTACCCTATACCTGAGTGCAAATCTTAAAGGAGCACCCCAGAGACTCAGTAAAAGTGACTAGCAGAGTGAACCACACAATATAAACTAAACCTCTAGGAACAGACATTCTTTATTCCTAATTACAGAAGGAACTAATCGGTGGGTAGAAGAGTAGTGTCTTCAGCAGTCTCTTTGGAAAATACTGTTCCGGGACAATGACCAACACTGTATAAGACTTAAAGAAAAAGTTTTAAGAACACTTTTTTTCATTCCTGCTATCTGTTCTCAGGAGATCAACACATTAATCTTGAAATTGCTATCACTTACTGAGACTATTTTATAATGCAAAATTAATGTTTGTCAGCATTCTTTTAGGTTGCTCTGGAGACTAAATGTAGGAGAAAAGGACATTTCGTCAGATTTTCACAGGCAAAGCTAAGTGGCAGAAATAAAGCAATTATCTGAATAATTCAATAAAACTCCTCTTTTATTTAATTACTCAAATAAATCTTTAGTTTTCTTTTTTTGCTCTGGCCATGGAGACTTCTTTGTCATCTAATTTACTTATAAAAAATGATGGCCTTTATATAACTAGTTGAAGCTTAAAGTTATTTAATGGTTAAGGTTATTAGACCTTTACAATAATTAGTAGAGAGTCTAATGGCAGTTTTGAAGGTGACTGGAAAAGTATGATGTAATCTCATGTTTTCACACCTTTAATTTTATCCCCTAAAGAAAATATTCCTTGCTCCTAATTTCTAGCCGCCAACATCTGCACAAACACTGGCAAAACAATCACCTTAACAGCTGCCAGAAAGTTTATAACCAAATGTCAAATGTGTTTTCGAATGTTGAATAAAAAAACACTCATTTTCATTTCGGTTATCACCTAACCTTTCTCTCAGATAATTAATCATTCTGTTGACTAGTTTCCCAAAGAGATTGCATGCTATTAGCATTCACCACATTTACGTTTAGTTAAGAGATAACTGGAATACAAGAGACATCCAAATGTAAACACAAGATTGAATTACAAGCCCTGATATCTAGACAACCTCTATAGCACCCTCTGACTCTCAGG
This sequence comes from Pteropus medius, assembly GCF_902729225.1. Taxonomy (NCBI): domain Eukaryota; kingdom Metazoa; phylum Chordata; class Mammalia; order Chiroptera; family Pteropodidae; genus Pteropus; species Pteropus medius. The sequence goes on from NW_024340696.1 coordinate 31,320,649, forward strand.
CCCTGAGACTAAAATCAAAGTAAGTTTTTACTAGATCTATGCAAAAAAATAATTATCCTTACCTCTTGTGGTCTTCAAATCTATTTAGCCAAGTTACAAATGCTTCTGTATTCTCTAAAATTGTAAGAGTTGTTAAAAATGCATTATATACATTTAATTGAGAAATTCATTTGTCAAGGTAGCAGTCTTTTCTAAAATGTTTCTGAAAACAGCTGATCATACAGATTAAAGCAGGTGTATAATTTTTCCCTCAAAGTTACAGGTGAAAAAAAAAGCAATATTTTTCTAAGGTGATTTGAGGGATGCAAATTAATGAAAAGGTCTCTGAGATTCTTATAGTAGACTTACTACTTCAAGAATTTCCTCTCTTAAAAATTATATTGTAAAATGGGACTACAAATTTTATTTCTTAATTCATTAGTTTTCTAAATTCACCCAACTGCCATTTTCTACAACGGAAAATGGTTATAATGGAAATAATAATCTAATTCAGTCTCTTTTAAAGATAATTATACTTTATTTAGGAATTCTCTGAATTCATTTTCTCTAATACTATTTGAAATTTATGTCAACTGAGTTATATGGAGTCAATGACAGAAGATAGCCAGAAATATATAATTATAAATTGTTCAAAGATTAATCCCAACCCCCTCTCCCAATGAACACCCACAAACACATGCCCATTTTTCCTGAAGTATCAATTTGTCAGAGAGAAAGGGAGTTTCCCGAGCTTTCTTAAGTGTATAAAATAAATGAAACGTAACAAGTAAGGTCTATTGATTTGATATTTGTAAACTCAAAATAAATATGACAATGAAATGTATATATATATATTCTAAAGTTACAGAGTTGATCTTTTTTAAATTGTTAAATTTAGTATAGAATTGTTTAAAATTTGAATTAGATATATCATTATGATTATTAAGAGCAAGTATAGTTTATAAGGGGCATCTTATTTTCTTTCTTAATATATCCTTACTGGTATGACATTAAAGCATCTTTTGTGACTCTTGGATTTTTAAAATAAAACTTCTGCTCTGAAGGCATAAAACACCTAGAAGAAAACATTAGTAAACTCTTTGATGTCGCTCTTAGCAATATCTTTTCAGATATATCTCCTCGAGCAAATGAGACTACATCAAACAAAAAAGGTTTTGCATAGTGAAGGAAAGACTGACTAATGTAACAAACAATCTACTTCATGGGAGAAGATATTCACAAATGATACATCTAATAAGGAGTTAACATGCAAAATACTTAAGGAACTCATACAATTTAACAACAAAAACAATCCAATTAAAAAATGGGTAGAGGACCTGAATAGACATTTCTTCAAAGAAGACATAGAGATAGCCAATAGACATGTGAAAGACACTCAATATCACTAATCAAGGAAAATATAAATTAAAACCACAATGAGATATCACCTCACACCTGACAAAACAACTATTATTAGAAAAAATCAACAAATAATAAGTGCTGGTGAGAATGTAGAGAAAAGGAAACTCTCATATTGTTTGTGGAATTGTAAATTTGGGTAGCCACTGTGGAAAACAGTATAGAGATTCCTCAAAAAATTAAAGACAAAAATTAAGACAGTTTAATATATGCAAACTAAAAAAAAACAAAACAATGAATAAACACTGTATTCTCATTGGAAAATCTGTTTCTCATGAAGATATGGATTAAAACTTCTAAAACTGCTTTACATTTATATTGAGGTTTAAACATATAAGTAAATGGATGTTGGGTGGTAGGGATCTTGGTTTCTAAATATGGTTCGCCAGTAAAAACAACAGGGCTCCTTGGAGAAATGACATTCTACAACAGGACAGGGAAAATGCAAGGGGCCTAGAGTATCTTTAGTACCACAAAGTAAAAAGTGCTCAGAAAGCAAAGGGATGGGGGCATGTCAAAGACACATGGAAACCAATCTGAAAAAAACCTCCTGTGGCCAGAGCTGGAACAATTTGAGCAACAAAATAATGTAGTATTAGCCACTAATCCAAAGTATACACATGAGTTCATAGTGACAAAAATAAGTGATCTGATAAAGAAATAAATGTGGAAAAGGGCCAAATATTTCTTACAGAAGAATTCTAAATAATACATGTAGATACTCTCTACTACTGGAGGTGGAATTTAATTCTCTCTACTTTCCAGAATGCTCTAGAGTTTGTGATTCATTTCCAAAAAATGGTATAGAAAATGGGAAAAATGATTGATTTACTGTGGAGAAACCTGGAAAATGCTGCCTTATCCAAGTGATGAATATCAACATCCAAGTGATTTTATGTGGATATTGTGTACTTCCAATATGATGTGATGCACCTCTGTTCCATTCTTTCAAAACATTTATAACTCCAGTGTGATGATCAGTTTCATGTGTCAATTTGGCTATTCAAATTTAGTGATTCAAACAAACACTAATATAAATGTTGCTATGAAGGTATTCTGTAAATGTGATTAACTTCTACAATCAATTGACTTTGAGCAAAGGAGATTATTCTCAATAATCTAGGGGGCCTGACCTGATTCAGTTGACAGGCTTTAAGAGAAGTGAGGCCACCATGATGGAGAGGAAATTCTGGAATACAGGGCCAGCTCCTGCCTGAGAGTTTCCAGCCTACCCTTCCTGATGGACTACACAACAGATTTTATACTCATCTACCAGCCCTAACAATCACTAAGCCAATTCCTTTCTTTCTATCATCTATTATCTATCATCTATTATCTATCATCTATTATCTATTATCTGTTATCTATTATCTATTATCTATTATCTATTATCTATTATCTATCTATCTATCTATCTATCTATCTATCTATCTATCTATCTATCTATCATTTATCTTCTATCATCTATCATTGATCATCTATCATCTATCATCTATCTATATATCATCATCCATCCATCCATGCATCCACCCATGCATCCATCCATCTATCCATCCATTCATCCTAGTTCTGTTTCTTTGGTGAATACGAACCCAGATTGGGGGACATTTTACAGGTTACCTGGGCAGTCCTTGTAAAGACTTTCAAAGACATAAAACAAAAACAAAAACAAAACAAAAAGATAAGAGAAGACAGAAACTATCAAAGCACAGAGGAGACTAAGGAAACAGGACTTCAAACACAACGTGGTATTCTGGATTGAATTCTTGAATGAAAACCAGATATTAATGGAAAAAATGATGAAATTCAAGTAAAGTTTGTACTTTAGTAATGTGCCAATGTTTATTTCATATACTATGATAATGTAAGATGATAAAAATGGATGCAACTGGTTGAAGGCTAAATGGGAACTCTATACTGTTTTTGAAACATTTTTTGCAAATTTAAAATTATTCCAAAGAAAAAGCTTTTCTTTTATATTAAGACAATAAGCACAGAGACAAATTTCAACCATATGGAACAGATTGGTAATAATTATTAGGCAAATGGAAATAGATTTAGTATTACTTGAGGGATCTGGCATTCAATAGAAGATTGGAAAACCTCACTCTATTCCAGAAAAAATTCAATAAAATTATATTTCCACCTGGTCACAGAATTTAAAAAAGCATTGAACTGTGTAGATTAAAATACTTTATAAGTATCTAAGCAGACAAATGTAATTTACCTTCAAAGAAAGAAAATCCAGTTTGGTCTCCAGTTGTCCGATGCAAAGTTAATGTCAGAAAATAATACCGAGGGTCCAGAAAATTCTATGATCTAAGAATATTTTATCGAATCAACCTGTTATTTAGGTAACAGAAATATAATTCTAGGTTTAATAGGGCTAAGAAAATATATTTTCTGTCCACATTCTTGAAAAGTTACTAGTGATATATTTCAGTAGATTGAAAGACAAAGCATAAAAGTGTTAAAAAAATTTTTTTTCATTAAGAACAGAGAAAAGTTTAAAAATATTTTTTAATGAAAACAATTCAAATTTCAAAAATTATTCTTGAAAGAAAAGATACATCATGTGAAGTTAATAATACAATAATAATTTAATGTAATAACAATACGAATAATTTATATCAAAGACACAATTAAATTAACGAAGGCTGAAAATAGGAGTTGGGTGTTGTGTAATGAAGGAGTAAAAATGAGAAAAACTAAGTAGCTTGCTTGTATAGATAAGACCTACAATAAAATTTCCCACTTGGAACTGGCATTTTATTTTATTTCATTTTATTATTATTTTTTAAATTTTTAAAAAAAATTATTTATTTTAATTCTTTAATGTCACCACGTATTTGACCCTTTTTACCCCATCTGCCTTCCTCCTCCCCCCACCTTCTGGTAAACATTAGTATATTGTCTATATCTATGAAATTCTATTTGTTTGTCTTGTTCATTTGTTTCTTTTAGGTTTATATCCCACATTTATGTGATATCATGAGGTTTTTCAACTTTTTCTGTCTGACTTATTTCACTTAGCATGATTATCTTGAGGTCCATCCATGTTGTTGCAAATGGCAGTATTTCATCTCTTTTTATGGCTGAATAATATTCCATTACGTATATGTACCACAGCTTCTTTATCCAATCATCTAGGATACTTCAGTAGCTTCCATGTCCTGGCCAATGTGCATAATGCTGCTATGAACATCGATGTGCAAATATCTTTTTGGATATGAGTTTTCATAACTGGTATTTTAAATAAATATATGATTTAAAGTTTTTGTAAAAGGAAACACAGTTAGAATTGAAAGCAAGAAAATTACTTCACAAAATTCATTATAATTAGAGCATAAAATAGGGTGAATAGAGGTGAACAATGCTGAAATTGGATTTGTTCAGGTAAGCAGAGACCATTCCATACAGGACTATGTAAGTCGTATTAATGTGTTTGGACTCCAATGATGTCATCTTTGTTTAAGAAAACTTGAAGTAAAAATAGAGGCAGTGTGACTAGTTAGAAGAACTTCAAAGTGATCCAATTGTAATGATGGTGGTCTGGGCTAGGACAATAGCAATGGCAGGTAGAGAGGAGTGAGGGTTTTGTAAACAGTAGAAAATTGAAGTAAGTATACTCACCCAAGATTTGGATGGAGGGTTGAGCTAGATGGAGGAATCAGATTTCTGATTCTACTAAATCAGATTTTCCAGTTGATTTTTATGCACACGAAGATTTGAACTCCATTAATTAAAATAACTGAAATAATTTCACTATTGGGATCATCCAAGGGAAGGGAACAAAGTGAAAAGAGATAAGGGTCTAGCATAACACCAGCGTTTGGCAGAAGTCTAGAGGAAGAGCAGTTCATAAGGAGACTGAACATCTGTAGCCAGAAATTAAAGAGAAAACCAGAGCTGCTGTGTTGGAAGCCTAAAGAAGGGAATCTTTAATGTAGAAAAATTTTCTTAACATTTGAAATGCTACCAAGGATTCAGCAAGATAAGACCGAAAAGATATTTATTGGATTTAGTGACTCTAGTGAGAGCAAGTTTAACAATTATAGAGTGGAGGGTGAGAAAGGGAGTATGCCAAGAGCCAGCAATGTGTCTTTGAAATCTGTGAGGAAGAGGGTTAAAGAGAGGAAAGAGTTAAAAAAAATTGCCGAGAAAATCTTATGGGATAAGAACTAGAACACGGGGTCTACATAGATCTAATAAGATTCAATACTATTTAATAAAATAGGGAAACAGGAAGAATGAATGTGGGTACAGGTTATTCTGTTCAGGCTACTAAGCTCGAAGAGCACAGGCACCTGTCTCCTTGTTAAAATTTTTATAAACAGCACCTTTTTACTGCAAATCTTTAATTGATACTTATTAAATGAATAAATGGTTAAGGTAGAGGAAGGTGTTAGCTGCTCATCTTCAATTTATCTGTAAAATATTAGTTAACATCTATGACATCCATGATGTCATAGGGACAGGTGGTGGAGTTGGAAATTGAGTAGAGTGGAAAAGCATTGAAATAGCCCGAGTTGAGAAAAGAAGAGAGAAACACCAGGTTTATAGGGAGTCATTGAAGGCCAGATGAAGACAGAGACCATGGAATCATAGTAGTATCTCTGGACAGCAGTTGATTTTCTCCTTCAGCAACCACAGAGAGGTAAAGAATACAGCAGCTTGGTCCATTTTTTTCTAAGGCTGGACTTACAATTAGGATGGGTCTTTGTTAACCCGTGTTGCCTCAGGGTTTCCCTATTAAACTAAGGATGAGCCCTCACCTTGCAGTATCATCTCAAATTTAGAATTAATATTCCACCCAGAGACGCACCTCACCAAGATGTGTTCTACTTCACAGTAGTCAATGGCTTATTTCATTCGACTTGTCCTCCTAGCAATGACTTCATGCTGGGCTACTTAAATGTAGTTCTGCTATCGCCTGAGGCCCCATTAACTTCATAAGGCCTTTCCCAGTGGGACGTACCCTTCTGAACACCTTCTACCAGAATCCCAAGTATCCTCTCTATTTCCCTCTTGCAATCAATTGATTTTCAGTGCAAATAAGTGCTGGATTAGCAACTGTTCTGTGATTTTTTTTCTATCTTTATATTAGTGAAACTGCTTAATCCTGATTGCATTCTGTTTCCACCATTCACCCAGAAAGACATATGTATCAGATCTGCAAGGACAAGCTGCAGCCAGCTTATGTGGTGCCTTTGCGCAAATTAGAGAGATGCCCCTTCTGTGCAGGTCAATTAGGAAATACATACCCCTGTGGGCTAGTGTAGTGCCAGCAAAAGTTTAGAAGAGCAGATGGTGCCTTTGTGTTAAGAAGGAGGTGTCCTGCTTCTTGGGAAGGGACAGCTCTAAGCCAGGGCACCACACTCTGTGGCACACAGGTGGGATGTCAGACCCACTCACTGCTCTGGCCGGGGCCTTTGTGCAGAATGGAGGCCCTAATGGTTCATAAACTAATTCATATAAAGTTTTATACACATTGGAGTTTAAAGAGATAATGACTGCAGAGAATCTACAGGAAAGGTCATTTTAATGTGCTCATTTCAGATCATTATTTAAATACAAAATTGAGGGCTATTTTGTTTTCATACAATATGCTTTATTAAGAAATGACAATGACAGTATAGCAGTTTTTACAGTCTTATTGCCATGTATCACTTCTGTTTTATCCTTGCTTAAATTATCAAACTGAGTGTTTTTTGTTCATAAACGTGAGAAGAAAGAGAAAAGCCAAAATACTGCGCAACTAAAAAAGCCCGTTGTTCTGAATAATAAAACTGCCAGAGAAGGTAAATTGTGCGTCAGAGCATGAATTTATTTAAAGAAGATAAAAGACTTTGTTTCCTCAAACTCTCTGATAGAGATACTCAATCAAACCCCAAATCTGAAGTAGCAGATATTAGATGTCAGATGCATGGGTCACTCATTTATCTCCCCCTTTCCTTGATAGAACTCAGCTCAGAACAAGGAAAAAGAGTCAGCTGTAATTAAGATGCAAAGACAAAGCCTCAATCCTCTGGGCGTTGACAGCAGTCCCTGAAGTGTTTGTGCAGAGCTGAAGAAACCTAATGATGGCGAAAGATTTTAAAGGGGAGGGGACAGTGAATAAGGTAAGATATAATATGATTTTCTTTTCATCAATCTCGTTTTTCCCTCCAGATGCAGACCCAAAGCCTTTAGGAGAATATTTTGAACGCATGAAAAATGGCTCTATTTTTTTTTCAGCTTTGTTTCGTTCCAATGTTTTAATTGATTCAAAGCTAATAAGTGAAACTCTTTAAGGCCCAACTCGATGGGTTTCTTTTGAGATTGTCCTAAAATCCAAATATTTATAATTCCCAAACTGCATGAATTTCATACTTATCTTGTGTATCCCTCTCAATGGAGAGAAACAATTTAGGTCCCAAATAAGCATTCTTCCTGCAGTGTAATATCAATTCAATTTCAACCATCTGAAAAATTACTCAATTAAAATCTATTTTCTGAATGCAAGTGATTGTTCATCTGGAATAGTTCTCTTCTTCAGCTTTTTCTGCAAGAGAGCTGATAAGGAGCTGGTTGGGCTGACAACATGTGTGTGTACAAACACATACACTAAAGTCATGTTCTCAGTGTGAATGCCCTACTCAGGGATGTTGTGTTGATATTGGATAATCCTTGGGTGTTTGAGGTTTTTTTTTTTTTTAATTACAATGTTTATGCATTCATTATACATTTGGTTAAATCACACTAAATTTCAAATATCTAAGAATTTATAAAATATATTTTTAAAGCAGAAATTGGGAAAGGAGTGAGAGCAGTTCAGTCTTTAATAAAAACTTAATTAATGCCTGCGGGATTCTGGAATGAGTCAGACACAATCTTGGTCTCAAATAGTCCACAATCTAGTTGGAAAACTGAGAAAAAGATGCAAATAATTGTAATATAAAGCAGGTGAGATGAGTCATACAGGAGTACAAAGTGAAATGAGTTCAAAAGAGGGAGTGCTGACATCCTTTTGTAACTGCAAAAAATTTCTGAGAAACATTGAAATTTAAGATTGGTTTGAAAGATGAGTAAGGTTTTGATGGGCAAAAGTATTTTACACATAAGGAATAACATAAGCAAAGGCACAGAGAGGAAAGGACTGTACGGCAGGTGGTTTATTTTGGCTGCAGAGTGAGGTACATGAAAAGTACATTAGGAATGAAGACCAGAATTCACTCTAACCTGGGAGCAGTGTAGACTAAATTGGAGTAAAGAATTAAACAAATGGGACGGGATGGGGGATGTAGCTGGTTCCCAAGGAGACTAAAACATCAATCCAAGAGAAAGATCAAGAGGAACTTAGTTATGGTGATAACAGCAGGAAAAGCAAAGAAGGGACATGTGAAAAATTTTCTAAAGAAATGCTTGCTAAGAACTGGAGACACATTAGACAAGATGAAAAGGACCAATGATGACTGCGATCGGATCTGGGTACCAAGGGGTGTTCTTAAACAGCAGAGACAAGAGGAGGAATTGGCTGTGGAGAAAACAAAACCTTTCTGTTTCGAGATTTAGTTCATTTGAATACTTGGTGGGATGGTCAAGAGTAGAGAGTCTCTTTCTTACTGACACATTCATCTGTCATATTGCTGCTATGGATATAAATTTTGGCGTCAGTGCTTAATGATGGAAGTTTAGATGGGAAAACAGGGCACTACAGGAGAGAGAAAGGCAAGGGGGGAAAAATTCAAAAGGAATATCAGGTGTTGAGAAAGTTAAACAGTTTAGAGAAGTTGAGGAACAGGGGGCTATTTTTGGTGCTTAGAGAATCGCTGACAACAGTGAAGAGAACTTCCAGTACAGAGCTGGGAGTGGAATTCAGAAGGAAAAGTCCTGAGTGAGGAGAGAATAATGAAAGAGAGAGACAGAGATCTCCATCTGGCATACAGCTTTTTTCGAGACTGTGCTGTGAAGATGACTCGAACTGCATTTGGGTGACCAACCATCCCAGTTTGCCCTGGAGGGCCCTATTTTAGTGCTGAAAGGCTGCATCCCAGGAAACTCCTCAGCTCTGGGTAAACTGGGATGGTTGGCCATCCTACAACTCTTACTGTGACATTTGGCACTTAGTAGGTTTTCAGTATTTAAGTGAATGAAAAAAAGGTTTATGGCAGCTAACCAGTTCTGAGGCTGGTTCCTAAATTTTGTAAAATGAGGTTAGTAACATCTGTAGTAGCCAGCACATGAGGTTTATTTTGACAACGAAATGAAATAATGTATATAAGAATATTTTTAAAAATCTATATAAATATATACAAATATAGGATAATTTTTATTAATTTTTACATATTCTTGACTTAAACAAAAAAGGATACTATTATTTGTTGAAATTTTCACTACTGTCTTTTTTTTTGTCAACTAACCTCTCATTGCCAGTGATCTGATATTGGCACTGAAATGAGTAATTAATTTTGTTTATATGGCACACAGCACCCAAGAGCCTCTAGGCATCTAGCCAAATACTTTTTTAAATATAGTCATTAAATGGAGGAAAAGAGCCAAGCAAATTCCTAAACCATCAAGTGACAAAAAGAGCAACTGGCAAATGAAAAAAAAAGGAGGGGGGTTATTAAAGATAAGTATCAATTGAGAGAATTTCATCCACTACCTAGGGACAAAAATTGCAGTCCAACTTAACAGAAATTTGATTGTCTAAAGTTATCTACCCATTCTCCTGACTTCCAGATAAAAGAATCCCTGACTCATGGATTTTTCACAAAAATTCCAACTTTTTATTTATTAAAAATACTATTAAGCTTTTTTTTCCCGCCTGTCATCAAATTCTCATGTTAAAGCTGGAAGAAACTTGGGAGATCATCTCATTCCACCTTCTTATCTGATGGGTGATTTTTTGTAGAGAGAACCCTGGGTAATATTAACATACAGTAAAACAAAGTTTAATGAACATAGCTTGCCTAAGTGAAGGGAACACTCCCCCATGATTTAGGAACGCTTTGCAGTTTTCTGCCTGGCTTATTTCAGAGTATAAGTAAGGAATAGATCAGGGTCTTTGACCAGACTCAATCGATCCCTTTGTCCATATGCCTGTTCTCTCCCCACTGCTAGACAGAACCACAATCTCATGACCCTGGGATATTTTGACTCAGTTTGACTCCCCATGAACTGTAAAGACTTTTGTTATATTATTTACTTTATGTTCCTTGCCTTTCCTCAGCTCTCATTGCTTTTTTATTTTTCTATTAACAGAAAAAAATATTTCAAGAAGTGGTAGAGGTGATATGATTCAGAGGAATATTACTTAAGGACTTATTTTTTTTTTCTACAAGAAATTCAGTATACTTTAACTTTCATGTGTTATCCTGCTCATACTGCCTTTGAAGATTTCCCTGAGAGACACCCTATGTTTAAAGTGCCCTCTACATCTCAAGTTCTATTTCCACAGCCACAAAAGAATTCCTGAAATTAGACCTTCTCCACAAATAAGTTATTGGATAATTTGCAGAATAATTATTCATTCTAATATCCAAAATTCTCTAACACTACTGTATTTTGCTAACAGATTTTAATAAATTATATGCACAAATTTGACCTGGCTAAGCAAATTGTGAGATGTTTATCCTACATGAACTCTGTTATATAATGTCTGATTCTCTAATTGTAACAAATCAAATTATAACTCTAATATATCAACATTTGATATTATTAGCAAGGGCTGCAAGGAGCTCTGATGTGGCATCAAAGGACCAAAGTTCACTTCTCATTCCAATTCTTATTAGGGATTTGATTTTTAAGTGATTTACCTTGCTAAACCTAAGCATTCTTATCCATAAAATAGAAAAATCTGTTTTACAGATGAAGCAGATAAAAACATATTGTAAATAAATTATAAAGCAATGCACAAATGCCATATATATATTTAGCTTCTTTTTGAACTTCTCATAATGCCTCTCTAGGTGCCCATTAAATACTTTTCAGTAAATGATGACATGAAATGTCTATAGCAGTTAAAATATAATTATTTCTTATGATTAGTCACTTTTGGAGAGCTACCTATATTTTCATTAAATTTTATTTCTTAACAGAGTACCAGAAATTTAATTATTTGGACTTCTTTCCCCCTTTGGATATCTAAGCTTAAACATTTCAAATAAATCTCACAAGCTAAATACAAGACTACCTTGCAATATCGGCCATAGATTTCTGAAACATGATTGCATTTCATTCTCGAAATCTATTTTACAGCTTAGTAACATGTTTTGTTTTTTTTTCCCCCCCGCTACAAAGAAAAATTTTTGTCAAAATCCAGCTGCATTGTTCATATGGTATTCTCTCAGACAAAATTTGGTCTATAGGGTTTGAATCTTTTACTCTTTTAAGTAAACAAAACCAAATAAGCAAACAGTTCTTATAATTTTTTCCCTATAATATATACAATTTATTCTGCTCTTTTTTCCTTTGCAAAATATTGACTGTGAGGACACGGTCTGGATGCATTCGAAGAAGATTGCTATTTTTAAGCTTCTTAGAAAAATTACTTCTTGTTTTCTGGGAATCATTTTAAGGGATTTATTATAGTAATTTTATTAGATAAAGTTAAAATATACATTTGATTTCACACTTGATAAAATACAGTACCAAGATAGATTTAGATATTTTCCAAAATATAAATACAGCCCCTCAAAGTCTCTAATGTCTGTTTTTGTCTTTCTTCACACACCTGCCCCATAAAGGTATTGAATTTTTACAAATAAATTAAGTTCTCTCTATGTTAATTCCAGTTCCTGGACCAAAACTCCTTTAAAATATAAATTGCCCTAGGACGTTTGGGTTTTTCTTTGAATTCAAAGACGCCTTTCTAACCCTATATCAATAATCATACTGAGTAAAATGCATTGTAGTCAATTCATCACCTACAGAAAAAGGAAGGATTTAGTTGATATGTTCTGGCTTTGACTTCATGACTAGAGGTAATCTGAACCAATTCCACTGGACCAGATCCTAGACTTCGCATCATGGGGAACATTCTCACATTTGATCACAATCTTCTGCTTTCCACATCCTCTTCCTTCTCCTCCTCCTTTTACTTTTTTTTTTGAATTATTATTGAATGTGGTGGCAGATGGCATGTCTCTCAGTGAAATCAAAGGCATATGGCAAGCTGTCTTCTACAGTGCCGTGTCACCTAAGTTGCAGTATTTATATTTCAAAAGAAAAATTATTTAGCCTGTAACACCATGCCTTGAGTGTAGTTACAAATGAGAACTTAATTCCCAAATGCCATGCATTCTGAAGTTTCTAATGGATTGTATAGAAATCCCCTCTTGAGTATAATGAGCAGTCAAGTTTTAAAAAGTAGAAACACTCTTAGATGAATTTGACAATTCTAAGAACAAGACCAAAAAGAAAGTTTTTTAAAAAAGTCTTCTTAATAGGTTTGATAGCTTGGGAAAGAATATGAAAAAGTTAAAACTATGTTATTTATTTTTAAGAAAACAATACGCTCACTTTACATGCTAAATCTTTTGCCATTTCCTTTTTTCTTGTCTATTCATTAAATTATATGCAAAGATCAGAAACTAGGGGTTAAAAAATTCCTTAAGTTATTTGTATGTACACTTCATTAATTCTATGTAAATAGTTATTTTAGAGTGTAGTGATTAAATAAAACAACAACAATCAAAATTCTAACAGAACTTCTACTCGGTATTTTTTTTCTTATAACACAATAAACCTATGTCTTCCCAGAAGACTTAATGTTAACTCACACCGTCATCTCTCTAGAGTCCACATTTTTGCGTGCAGAAAATCAGCACCATGCAACAGGGACAGCTGCTGTGATAGCAACCCTGTAATTGTCCTGGGCTGAACTCCCAGGGGAGTAAAAGAGATGGAGTAGAGAAACGAAACAACACCAAAGCTCAGAAAGACTCCATTTTTCTGAGTACCTCAACACTTAAAATTTGGGCAGTGCCTATGTCTGGCTTCAGAGTTAATATTTGCCCTTTTGTTAAGTAAAAGAATGTTGCAATTTTATTTCTTCTGCATATACATTTTTTTCATCTAAATGGAATTATTATTTGCTAACAAGTCTTATGGCTTTTGTGGAGCAAATCTCTGAAATCAAACTGTTACATCATGACCTATTCCCACAAGACAAATTGATAATCATTTCTTTTTCTCTGCCTTAAAGTTGATGAAGCCATCAGAAACTACTAATAGTATTAACATTTCCCTCTTCTTTTCCATGTTAGGTTTCCGATTCTTTTATTAAATGCTATGCAGTTATTTCCTGTAAGATTCATTATGTTTACCTTTATGCATCACAATAGTGAACCTAAAACCCTGAAACAGCAACTTGATGGGAATTATATGTAAAGTGTCACCTCTCCTAGTATAGCAGAGTTATTTATCTACACCTCCTCCCATTTGCTGTTTGCTGTACCATTTAGATATACTAAGGGGTGTGCAAAAACACCTTTATTTAAGATGGTATCTTTGTTACTCTAAAATTTCTTGACTGCTGGAAAAGATCCAGAAGTTGACTTATACAGCACAATGTCTCTGGTGTTTGTTAAGTCTCCGCCTGCCCAAATTTGGGCACATAGAGGATTAGACTCTTCCTTTTTGTGAACTAGAATTACTTACATTGACGTTATGTCTTGTTATGATAAACCCTGATGTACATAGTTGGAGCATGTATTTGTTCATTTTAATAAACCAACTTTAAAAAATGGCTATTTGGAACCTATTAATATTCTTGTAGCATCATGGTTAAAAGCCATAATCTGAAGCTAATTGTCGTTATATTATGGGTCCTTCATTTATTAGCTTTAAGATTTTAGGCAAGTTACTTGTCCTCTTTGTGCTTCAATTTTACCACTTGTATAATGGGAATAATAACAATACTTTATAGTAATTAGAAATATTAAAAGAATTAATGCATATACAGCACTCAGAACAGTGCCTAACACATTGTAAACACTAAATATAAGTTACTGTTTTACTTTTTAAATACAGCATAGAAGGCAGAAAAATATGATTCAGTGCTTATGGATCATTACTCTATTATAAGTGTTTTCTTGCCTCTGTAATTAATCTACCATTTGAGCAAATAAATCACTTAGCCTCTCTGAGCCTTCCATTTCTGACCTGTGCAATGGGGAGAATAATAGTTACTTCAGATGTATTATTGTGGGTATTAGAACTAGTCCCTGGCACAAAGTAAGCACTCAATAAATGTGTTAGCAGTTGTTACTCATTTGCTAAGCCCAATTCTCTCTAATGCACTGATTTCAGATGTAAAAATATGTATGAAAATATCCTTTCTGTATTTCTGTTGGAAACAAACTTATGAGGGATATATTTAGAAAAATTCAGAAATATGGAGTAACTGATTAAGCTAATATTGTATCTTTTTATTAGTCTGTCCTGGCTAAGCATGAGAAAGCTCAGGCCAAATTCTTTAGCTCAAAATTCAGACTGGTGCCAAGGGGAGCCATCATCCCTGATGTGGGTTAAGAGCGGTTAATGTTGATTCACATATGGTTTTCTTTTCACTAAATGAGATTATTCTTTTGAAACTGCTGTGTTCTCAAGGTCAATGAAAACTTTGATCTTCTGCAGGTGTGCCTGTTCTTAGGGAGGTAGGATTCAGATGGTTTAAGGCAGTTGAATTCCAGGCCTTCTTTTGGAAGAAGGGAATAAAATTAACTAAATAAAATACCCTTTCTCAATTTTAAAATTAAAAGAATTTAAATGTGCAAATATAAATTTTTATTGACATAATTCAGGAAACTTTTGTCTAAAAAATAGAACAAAAATAAAGTATATCCAGTATATGTTAGCTGACATTGCTATGCATCGTATAGCATGGGACAGTTTTTCTCGCTATGTGTCGCAATTTACAAGTACATTGACGTTTAGTTTCCAAGTACTTACTAATGGAAAAAATAGCTATTGTTTGCCTTTTCCTTTAGGAGCTCTGTTTCCATCCTAATTTTTTTTTTTTTTTTTTTGGCTTGTGTAAAACTTCTACCTTAAAGAACAGACATGTTTTTAATAGTCTTCTTACTCAGCAGTTTTAATTAAGGTGATTTGGTTACATTGAGCAAAAATGAGCAAGAGTCACAGAATTATATTTTATGTGTACATTAGTTGAAAGCTTTAGTAATTTCAAATTAAAACCTTTAAGTTGGCTTACGTGACCCCTCTTCCCCTTCCACTCAAAAAAACAAGAAAAGGAAAACACTTTTTTCAAGCAACAAATCTCAACTGTTTTATATTCCTAAATAAGTCAGAATGATGCCAAGGGGAATATAATTTTCAAAATGCTATAAATGTTGATTGTAAAACAAAATTGTGATTTTGATAACCTATTTTACCTAGAAGAATATTAGTCAAATAGTAAAATATTAAATTAAATTTATAAAATAATTTAGTTTTTCAAGATATTTTATGTTGATTTACTGATTCTGTGCTACCTTGTTATGATAAATATTGCTACCCCAGATCCAGATACCAACTGGATTTGGAGTGGCCTTCCTCAAAGTGTGGTCTGGTGACCACTGCATATGAATCATCAGAATCATACATGGTTCTGGGGCTTAACCTCCAGAGAATCAGATTCCGTTGGTCCTATGTGGAGACCCAGAACTTGCATTTTCAACAAAACTCCAGATAATTCTTGTGCACACTGAAGTTTGAGAAGGAATGAGTTAGTAGCTGTATCTTCATCTTCTTGAGTTCTTAAATTACAATGTGAGAACTAAAGCCAGTTATCAAAAGATGTAAACACTTGCCAGCACAATGTATCTCATCACTGGCTACACATCAGAATAACCTAGAAAGCTTTCTAAAAATGTCATTACCTGTACCTGTACCTGAGAGGGGTAAGAATGATGGCTCTAATCTTGATACAATGTTTAGTAATAAAATATGCAGTGGTTTGTATTATCTTCTTTTTAAGTCATGGCTAAATTTTTAACCTTCATTCTGACTAGATCCACATCTTTTTTTTATTTGAGAGTATGTGTCTCCCCAAATATTAATGCTAGGCACATAAAAATAGTTCAAATAATATTCTTCGTATTATAGAGATTGGACTGGAAAGAAGAAAATAATGAGATAATGAGTGTGAGATGAAGCAATTCCTTAAAAATTGTGGTGTCCTGTAGGATATTGAACAAGATCAAAAGAGAGGAAAGCTGACTCACTAGACAGGGGAATGGAAATTGAGAGGATGTGATGCGCTTGAAAGCTATGGCTCAGTAAAGGTTTATTTTGTACCCAGGAGACTGTAGAAAAGGGTTGTGCTCATTACTGCTAAGGCCACTGGGAGACTATTCAGCACCCTGAGGGGGCAGATACACTGTGCATGCCAGCCACCTAAGCTTGTTCGGAGATGGAATTTACAACTGCCAATTGGCATAAACAGGCCACTATTCTGACTACTTTTTTAAATATAGCAATCTGCTTTTTAAAATACTGGCTTTTTAATAAAAAAAATAACTGATATTTTAACTAGCAATAACCAATTGCAGGTGCTTAAATAAATTTTTCTGTGTGTTTAATTTTAATTTTAAAAGGTCTTTTTCCTGAGTTTCTCCAAATGTTTTACCTTTTATTTCTTGTTGCTTAGTCTGTAAGTGGAAGCTTTTAAGAGTTCCCAGCAAGACAATCTGTAGATTACAGATGTCCCTAGATGCCCTTATTCTTCAAGATAGGTGGCTCTCAGAATTGTATGTTCTGTGGAAAAAGTATTGACTAAGCCAGCTGATTTTAGCTAGAGTAAGAACTAAGATGATTGAGTGTTAATAAATTAAAGTTAGGAATGGTTGGTGTTGTTGATTATAATGTGGGGTAGCTACCTAATGGTAAACTAAAGAAACACTTTTGAGAATGTGAGCAAAAGGCTAAATATCCATTTTAGGATGGATTACTTATTAATTTGAGGGGATATAAGATTATTTTATGATAGTGGTATTTATAAGACTGTCCTGGTACAAGTTGTGAATTGGCAAGCAAGGGGATATGATTCAAGTATTAAGTAGCAGAAGAACATAGATATTTTTCATAGTTATTCAAATAGGGTGGAAGAAAGACATTACTTAGGGGCATAGATGCAGTCAAAAACAATATCGTGTATATATAATAAAGTTACACTGGAAGAAGACAAGCTACAAAATGCCTTCAGTAAGTTTTAGTGAGAATTAACAGAGAAGCTGAAGGAAAATACTTTGATCTTATTGTCTGTATGTCAGCATAGATACACAGAGTGTGAGAATGTGAGAACTAAATAGTGAACTTGAATTTTTGATACAACTGGATAAGTTCATTCTGATAAAAATTACTGAGTCAAGTTGACTTATAATTCATAATTAGAATAGCAAAAAGCATAGAGGATGAGATTCTCAAAAGAAACTAAAAATGCAAGGAAGAAATCTATTTTCCTGGACACATCCGTAATTATGATGGCTTATTTTACTTCTTTTGCTCTCACTTCAAAAGTGAAGATCACTTGAAAATTTTCCTGTGTGGAACACAAGGATAAGTAATCAGAAAAAGATATACCTCTTAAGGTAATCAATACTAAGCATTTATAAATTCAGCATTTCAGTGTGCACTTTATAAAACAAATAAGTCAAAATCAAATCTAGTCATTTGTTGCGTACAAGTATTTAATCACACTGTGTGTATAATTTTATATAAACTCTACCTGAAGAAGATGTGATCAATTTAGAGTCTGAAACTTTTAGGTTTGGTATTAAAGCTTCAAAACAAAAGAGCTTGCATTTTAGTACAATACACATAAAACCTTGCCTGACCTCCCTCCCCCAGAGTTCCAGTTTACGATATTTCTTGTGGCTCTATCTATTGTGTAAATACCTTCTCTGCAGTGGGGAGGAAAGACTCGGCCAAGCTTCACTTTAAGAAGTAAGATGGAAACTACAGCCAAGTCACCCATTTGCACAGAAAAGTGTGAGTTGAAGCTTTACCTACATTTCAAATAGAAGGGAGTGATCCCTTGTTCAAGGAACTGGTATCTTAAAGTCCTGTCGTCTGTATTTGTTACAGGTGGAAATATAATGAAAATCTGGCTCCTTTCTTCAGTTTCTCTCTTTCAATCTCCACTCTAACACTAGTTTCCTCTGAAATAAACATTACCTTGAGAAGTGCTTCCTTCTTCTTCTTCTTCTTCTTCTTCTTCTTCTTCTTCTTCTTCTTCTTCTTCTTTTCTTCTTCTTCTTCTTTTCTTCTTCTTCTTTTTCCTTTTTCTTTTTAATGCAGGATTTGGCATCTGGATGCTTCAAGCTGCCAGGTGCATCCCATGTAGAACCACAGCTGTTCTCTCTGATAACTGGAGGAAAAAGGAGCAAGAAGGAACTAGACACTTGGAGTCCGCAAGAGACAATGCACCGCTATTATTATAATTACATGGGGCTGCTGATTTATATTGTAATTACAATATAATATTTTTTAAAAGTTCGTGGTATTTATGGAAAAATACCAAGTATGTCATTTTGAACAGTGCTAAAGGTTACCAAGAAGAGCAATGCTTAGGCATATAAACCAGGAAAGTGGAAACAATGATGATTGCCACAGTTTCTGAAGCTCTACTTTAAAGTCAATCTAGTTGAAAGACGAATGAAACAAGGAGTGAAAATTATATATGTTCTCTAGTTAATCTGTCATAATATCATTCTTTTTATGATCACTTTCCCTCAGAAGAAATTTTTATTTGAACTTTATTCTACATAAATATATTATTTTTAAAGTGTATGGTTTTTAAAATATAATTTTACCAGTAAGTTATCATTGCTTTGGGTTCATATCTGCATTTACTTAAAAATTGATAATTGTAGACAACTGTATTAGATTATATTAAAAAATCAAAGTTAAAGTGTTTTAAAAAAACACATCTAGTTTATATGGATCAGTCATGATATGCATGTAGATTTCACCAATATATTATTATTGTTAATCAATATATTATTACAGTTAATCTAGGCTAAGATATCATTACCATAACAACATGAGCAAACAGATGGCTGATTTAGCAGATTGACTTAAGGCAATACTGTATTAATCAATATGATTACGAATATGGATTTGTAGAAGATTTTTAGATTCAGAGTTCACACAATGGCAAATATTTTACTTTGAAGCACATTTCACCATTTTTAAAACATATACTTATCACATTAGAATATACAAATGTTACATTTAGCTGTTATGTTTTTAATTATAAAATATTAAGTAGGTCAGAAGATACTAGAAATGTGGAATGAAATCCTCCCTTAGTTACACTGTTTACATGTAAATATTCAATCATTCAATCATTTTTGAGAAGCTTCTATATACTAGGCACTATTCTCAGGAAGCTTATATTCTAGTGAAAGTGATAGGGAATAAACCATAAATAGTCCAGTAGGTAATGGTTATTATCAAGAAAACTAAAGAAAGATGGGGAGAAAAGTGATGGGTGAGAGCACTATATTAGAAGCCTCCATTGGGAAACCTCTTCATTAAAGTCACATCTTTTAAGCAAAGATTTGAACAAAGTGAGAGATTGGGACATACAACTATCTTGGACAGGAGAATTCTAAGTTTACTTGAAATAAGAGGTAGTATTACCTTATGGGTAAATTACTATATTTGTTTATTAAAAAGATATTTATTGAGCACTACTAAGTTTTAGAGACTGGGATTGCAGAAGGATTGCAAGGGATGATAAGATATACCACCTGTCATCAAAGTATTCATAAAAAAACATAAAAAGGTAATTGTAACAAAATTGCTAATTGCTATGATTGGGACTATACACAGGGCATTTAGGTACAATTCCTATATTTTATCCTAAACTATTAACAATCATATGACTCCCTTCTCTAATTTGTCTTTACTGAAGACTTCTAATAATATAGTTATATAATCAGGAGGACTGGGCCAAATTCTGGCTCTAGTATTGTATTAACCAGGATGTTTCCTGTTGCATTAATAGAAATTCAACTCTAGTTTTAACAAGAGGGATATTGATTAACTATTAATATTGATAAATCTGAGGACTGGCATTAGCTTCAGCTAATCCCAGTTTAGTAGGTATTATAAATTCACTTTCTTTCCATTTCTAAACTCTGCTTTCTGAAATAGTGACTTCACTCCACAGCAGGCTGTGCTTATATAATGACGAAAAGGCCACTAGTACCCTAAATATATGTGACCCATAACACTCACTATCATAAAAGCAGAGAGATCATTTATCTCCCAGCATCCATATCCATTGTCCTGGCCTCTGGTCCTGCAAGGATCACATGGTCACTGTATCCACTCTGACTCTCCATTCTGGTGACTTATCCACATTTGCTAGATTAGGTTAAAGACAAGCAGGGTTATGTTAGGTTAGTGTCAAATCTACCAGAATTTTATCCAGTATGGAATGGACAGTAGAAAAATGGTTCTACTACCAGGAGAAAGGCAAAGAATGGTGTTCTGGCAAAGACAAAAAAAAAAAGTCTACTACAGATAGATTATTTTTATGACTTTAGTCAAATTATATCACCTCCCTGAGTCTCAGTTTCATCATCCATAAAAACATCAACCTCATCGTGTCAAGTTAAAGTAGTGTGTAACAAAGTTAAACATATAGAAAGAAATGCTTAATAAATAACTATGTCATCATTATCACTAATGATAAACAAATGGTACATGATTTGTAGCCAGTTTTGGCTAGTGGAGACCAAAATGTCAGGAAATGTGAAGGGTAGACTCTTCCCCTGAAAATAAAACAAAGTGACAAGGCCAGCTGGAGTCTGGAAACTGTGAATTCCACTGAGAACCCATCGTCTTTGGTTACAAGGAGCCATTCATTTGTACAATGGAGCTCTGAATGGAATTTACACCTAAAAGATCAGGGAGATAGCTGCTTCTTCTTAAGTATACTAAGATACTTAACATTTTAGTGACTTAGAATGCAGATTCTCTCTGTAACATTTATATTCATTTAAATTGATAAAATAAACTGTAATAAAACACACTTCCCTGCTAGGATACTCTGAAATTATTTTCATTTTGAATGAACTATAAATGTGGTATTTTTATGTTTCCTGACTTTGCTCTTGGGCAGATATGATTGCTCATCACTGCTCTAGGCCAAGAGTTACAAAGCATGGACTGTAGACTAAATATGGCCCTCTTTCTGTTTTTCAGTCCTTTCTGTTTTTGTATGGGTCCCAAACTAACTATGGTTTTACATTTTTACTAGCCTTTTTTAGAAAAAGTTTTCTGACTCAGTTTCAAGATTTTATTTTCTCCAAGAATTTTATTCTCCTTTCACACTTACTGTCCACATCTTGTTAAGCAGCATAGTTTATGTCATCTGTGCTGTTCCTGGCAGTTAATACAAAAGGCTGTCTCTGAATATGGAAGGAATTTTTGCCTTAGATGTACTTTCTGCATGTTTTGTTAATGTTACCATTTAATATGTTTCTTCTTCAATATCTTTAAGTAGTTTTGTGTGTGCCTTTTCTCTCCCAGGATGTGGAGATGTATATCTCCATCAGAGCTTCTATCCTTCGATTCTCTGTTCCATATTACTGTTCTTGTGAACCAATGCATTTTAACACATGACTGACTCTAAACTTCCTCAAATCTACACACTAGGCCCCTTTAGTTGCATAAATCTTTCAGATTAACAGCTTATCAGTCAGCAGAACTTGGAGGAATATATCACAGAACAGGTCAGGATAAGTAAAGGGGCAGAGCCACTGTGTTAGTTTAGGTCCACCAAAAAGCAAACACAGAAGTTGGATTAGAGGGAAAGTGGGACAAGGTTGAGAGAGCTTTCAGGTCATGATGCAGGTCTAGCTCCTGTGAAACAGAGAGGAGGGGGAAGGAAGAAAGAAAGGTTGAACAGGAAAAGAATAGAGTGCAGTAGAATTCTAAGAAAGTATGGCAAGGCCTATGCATAGTTCCTGAGCCAAAGGCCCCCATTAGAAGAGTTTGCATCTCTCAGAAATGAGCCTAAATTAGTATCCTCGCTGCATTCAGTCATTGCCTGGAAGCAGCCCGTGGGAAGCCTGGGCTTAGCACAGTGGTGGATTCACATGCAACAGCTGGGTCCCTCAGTCAATTATGCTCCTGTGGTTGGAGTTCTGCAAGGCACATTCCCATATCTGCCACAGCCACACCAGATGATAAAGAAAAATAGAATATACAGCTAAGAAAGTAGATCTGGGTCATAGACACAAATGAAAAAAAGGGAAGGAAATTGGAAGACAGTATTTTTATCACCTAATGTTATGTAAGATTGATTGTACCTAAAGATCTGGCTGCTGGGAAAGAAAGAATGGAGATATGTTGTCCCTCACCACTGATAGAGTCGAGGTAGCCATGCAAGGCAGCCAGTGAGAGACTGGCATGGACCAAAGCGGTAGAGGAAGTCTGGCTAACACGTGTGTAAGAAAACTCTGTCTTTCCATTTCATAGCTAGAGAGTAAGGCTGTGTTTTGATGTCTGGGTGCTACATTTGCAATTTTCTCTCACAAGTTTTTTCATTTCTGACTTGTCTCTAAGCCATCTGTTTGAGATGTCACTGTTCAAAAAATTCTTCTTGATGGCTGCCACAACAATGGAAGGAATGATGAGCATGGCTGAGCTGTAGTTTGAGATGGGGGCCCTTTTTCTATAGTTGCCAGCAGTGACATGGCAACAGTCAGTTTCCAGATATGGTAAAGACAGTTGAAGGATGATGCTTAGTCTTATTAAAAAGAATGTCCTTTCAATGAACTGGTCCTTCAGATTGTTCAATTTCCTTAACATGTTAATTAAGGAAAGAAAAGTGAGAGCAGTGCTTTCCTTAAAAGGATAATAAATGTGAGATTTTGAACTTCTGTATTTCTCATTTTAAACATCTCTAAGGAAACGACACTGACCTGCACTTTTCAGTATAAAACAAAAATACTTGATATTCTATTAGCTTTGGCTTTCTTTGTGTGTGTGTGGCAGGTAAAAGATATATATATGATATATATATGTGTGTGTGTGTGTGTGTGAGGATAGATGACATATATATATTACTTTTCCTAAGGGAAAACTAATTTAGCTGATGTGCCTACTGTTTATTAAAACCAACTTAACAGGTAATATAGGTTGAAAGTATTTACTTTTTCAGTGTTCTTTCATCTATTTTGTAAAGATTAAGGTGTGGTGAAATATATACAAACAATGCCTTTTAATCTTTTATCTCTTTAAAAACTATAAAAGATAAAGCTAACTTTCTGTCCTTTTCATTTCCTGACTTTTAACTTCCATAGGTTCATCTAAGAGAGATAGACATATATATATTTTCTTACTTTTCCAATGAACTATTGCTGGACTTTCCTTTTGTGTGTGTGTAGTGGCGTAGCAATTTGGAATTATTAAGAAATTAAGTGAGAAAAGAGTAGACAAACTCTACTCATTTGGATTATGGGCATTTTCTTTCCCAATTAATTTTTTACCTTTTTAAAAGACATCTCTCCATGGGATATATGATTATAGATGATCATATTTTGACCCCCTTCTTCCCTTTGGATTTCTGATATGTGGATATGGTTTTGGAATCATTTTTTTTCAACTAACTTCTAGAAGAATACTTCTTTTGTTTACTGATATTCTTATCTATTAGAATCATAAAACAAGTTTTTAGCTTTATACCTCCTTCAAGAGTGAGAGACATTGTCTCTAAAGAGTACTAATAAAATATATTTCTTATGAAAAAACCTAACTTTAAAAATGGTTGCTATTTTAAGTCTAGGACAATGTTTATTACAGAAAACATTTTTATTGTCTAATTTAATGTTAATATTATTTTGGTATCCAACATATATGATGTTTGAGGTTATTTGTGCTAGCAAATTGGTTAGAATAGAAAAATTCCAATTTCTAACCAGTGAGAACTTTTATGATAGAAGAAAAGCTCCCATAAGGAATCATTTCATATAAATCTCTCTTATATTATATATATCTTCTGTAATCTCAAAAATTTATAAATCAGTAATAAAATAAGATTTATGAAGATGATTTTAATTCGTATTATTTTTATTAATGTCTTCTGCTTGTTTACATTTTCACAATATAATTATCATCTATCATAAACATTAGCAAATCTCTATTAATTATGTATAATATACATTGGAATATAACATTCGCATAATAAACAGACCTTTCAATTTAACTAAGACTCAATTGTTGATTTTGATGGTTTTTAAAAAAAATATTCATTAACATCACTCTTTTTTGTCTTTCTTAGTTTTAGTTTTGATGTGGTGTTTGATACTAGTAATATTGGTGAAAAATTTAAATTAAAAAAAGCTTCCAGAAGCCCAGGAAACTGGACATGAAAGAGCTTGATCAGAAGAGAGACACATACTACTGGGGTTGCCATGTGATGTACAGGTTTCCAGTTTCCTTTATTCTCTGTCAACATGTGGTATTTCGTTCTTTGCCTTTTATCAACAGAATCAGAAGACATGATAAGGAAATATAATTATGTTTGCTATTTAAGACATCCTTTTTTACTTTCTGATTTCTGCAACAAAATAAAAAAAAATGAGTTTAAAAATATTATGATCCCATTTTGAAAATTGGTATACCTCTGTTTTGTATCTGTAGACCAAGATCTGTTAAATGCTTGCCTCTGAGGCACTAGTTTATGGAGAATTTTCACTTATTTTTGTCATTAAAATCTTTTAAACCAAATTCACATGACTAATCTGAAAGTGTTACAAATTAACCAATAAATATAACATTAATTTTCATTGTTTTTATTAATTTCTTCTATTATTTACTTACATTTTAATAATATAATTATTCTAATTATCTTTGTCACTGATATTAACAAATTAAATATCTATAATACTGACTTATGAATCAACTGTGGCCCTGGCTTTTAAGGAGTTTTATGGGTGGCAGAGAAGATCAAATTTATTTGAAAGCATCAAAACTTTGCTCTTTTAACTTTAAGCTTAACTATTTCAACAAAAATGACCCTAGGTTCTATTACAAGTGACCTAAAATTTATGTATTTTAGAAATTACTTATAAATAGGGTGGTCATATAATTTATCCTACAAAACAGGACACTTTCTACAAGATGGTGAAAGAGGTTCTTAATAATTACGACAAGCAACAAGCCTTGAGTGAGACTGTCCTAGTAAATCAGGATACATAGAAATGGTCACAACTAAATATAAAACATTAATAAAATTGATATAGGAAATCTTATTAAGAAATCTATGCTGATGTGTATTGTTTAATAAAGAATTGTTCTGGTGTTTTGTCCAAAAAGCATTTAAGGTTTCGTGTTGGTATTTGAAGTTGATATATGACAAATATATTACTAGGCTAGGCAGAATAATGCAGAATTCAGTAAAATGTAGGTGGGCTCATTTCAATATCTCCAAAGTGTTCATAACTCAGGTACCCACAGGGCCTTATTATGAGGTTGTTTCTACCACGTCTCCAAGGATCTGATGATAGTACTAAGAGGGAGCCTTCAAGGTAGTACAGGGGTGTACTTTTTCTCTAGAAATGTAATTTTAGTTTACACTCTTTATAGCTATGCTACTGTTTCTGTACCAAAAATTTGCTGATATAATTCATCTGTGTAAAAATTATTCACAATCCATTAAAACATAGGGGGCATGATAAAGTGATCGGGTGAGGGGGAAGTTTAATGAAATTCTAAAGAGGCATTTCTCACTCATTATTCCTTGCTGTTAAGTAGACATACTTATCATGTATTAAAAGAGACAAGGCAATTTCCCACAGAATATAAAAACTAAACGCCTATAAAAAGAAAATAATTTAGTGTCAAGGCACCCTATTGGGCATGCTGATGTGTTTGTATATCTGTCTACAATATTATTTCTCAAACAATAACCCACTGCATCAGATCCATGGAAACCTTCTAAGCTCAAAAGACATATTTTTAAAATGGTAAATGCTATTTTCTATCTGGCCAACTGCTGGGATCTGATTGGCCATTACCTTATTTCAAGGAAAGCTTCAATAGCTAATCAGGAGTGTTATCAGCTATGACTTTTACTGCTGCTGTACAGAAAACTTAGCAAAAGAAAGCAGTAAATTCAGGATTTATTCATCGTAGGGGTATACCTCATGCTTGGAAGATTAATAAAAAATTCCTGGTCCATTGTTTATTAAAGATACCACCATTTTATAGCACTTTAATTATAAATCCAGTCTTTGACATCCTAACTAATGGTTCTTGCGAAATTAATAAAAACAACATATTAAGTTTAAATCCCAGATAAGGTAAAGATTGCTGTTTTAATATCCCATCCATATCCTTTATTTTTCTACAGGGGCTTTCAGGCCAGTAGTTTTAATAACATGCATGAATGAAGATGCTCTTTTTTTAACTCAAATGGTGGCAAAGAGTTTTTTCTTTATATTAGCAGGCAATCAATTCCAATAGCTTTTTAATGCTTTCTTAAAGAATCAATTTTAAAGCAGACACTCTTCAGGGAACCCTCTTAAACTTCTTCACAGACGGTCTCCTAATTTTCTATTACAATGCAATCTAAAGCAGCTACAAAAATAATGCAGATAATGTTTGCTGGGTAATGATTTCCAATTTCCCCATTCCATGTACCCTGTTATTAGAAGGATCATCTTGGTCGTGTAAATTAATTTTCCATTCACTTCAGGGGAACATTACAATGATTTATTCAGCAACAGTGTTGAAGAAAGTGTTGGGAGGATTTTAGCAATCCGAGAAAAAAAATCAATTTGTTCTGATTATCAACACGTTAAAGGGGAAAAGGGGAGAAACAAAAGAATCCCTAGAATGTGTGTCTTGACTGTTGCAAGCACTCTAGAACCATGATTTGATGTTTGGTTGTACTTTGTAACGCATGAATTTGACAAAAGAATGGTGTTTGGTGGTTCATCTCAAGTTGGAGATTAAGTAGTGAAATAACCAGGAATATTCCTTTGTATGATATTCCAGTTAAATGCCTTTAAGGCAAGATAGCCATTCATTCATATTTCCTTGAAAAAAGTAACATGCTAACTTATAATCAAGGAAGACTAGGTTTCCTAAATACTGTAATTAGCAAGTTAATTTGATACAAAACTTAAAATAGGAACTATCAAAGCAATTGTCTCATAACTATAAAAAATACTTTTTTCTTTATCATAATTTATCTCACACAAAACTTTTCAAGATTATGTATGAACCATGGTCTTTATATTGTAAAATGTTGTCCTTTGTACAGGTTTTATTGACTACTTACTTTAATGGACTTGTATGTATAGGTCGCTGGAGTCCAATTTAACCATATCTAGGTGTGAATGCAAATTGACACCCACCCCCATTCGCTTCATCAGATCACTTCATTCAACAAATATTTATGAGTCTCTGTGCAGTGCCGTGCACTGTCCTGAGAGCTAGATGGATGCTGAAACAGGAAAGCAAACTGCTGTAAATATGAAACTGCAACCTGTAACACAACTTATGAAGAAGAGGTTCATGGTACTAGAAGAACATATATTTTAAGTAATTTAAATTTAACAGTTTAAATAGTCTGTTTTAAATTTAACAAGGTCAAAAGTAGGGGGTGATGGTCAAATCTGACCTGAAGGATAAGGTGAGCTAAACAGGGGGAGAGGGGAAGGAACAGTATTTTAGGACAAGATACAGGATCAGATTTGTGTTCTGAAAAGAACAATGTGACTGCATTGTGGGGAACATATTGGGGGGAAGGTAGAATGGATATAAGAATTCATGTGGAGACTGTTGCCACCCCCCTGCCCCCCAGAGAAAGATGAGGCACACTGGGAAGATGTATGATCTTCCCAAACCTCTGCCCATCCAACTGTGGTTGGCCAAGTTGGACATTCCTTTCTTGATTACCACATAGCCAGTGATGGAGGCACAGATTTATGTGGATTGAAGTGAAATGGGTTTAGTTGCATTCCTGAACCTAGGTATCTTTAGAATAAAGGTTATGTAGATAAGCAGGAGTAGATTTAAGATCCTTGACTGAGCAGTGGAGGATCATAGAAAGATGTAGAAGTGTGAGCTTGACTTAAGAAGTTAAATATTTTCTTCTTCTTCTTTTTTTTTAATGTTACATTCACATATATTATTTAGGGACACTATTGAGAAATACTCTTGTTTCAGTAGAATATTCTTCTGAATAACACATAAGTATACTGCCTTGTTTTGGTTCTGTTTCCAAGTCAGAGCCCAGCTTTTCTGTCCAGTAAGAAGTGGTCTGGTGAAGTGATTACCAGTCAGTGCTCAGCTTGACATGTGTGCAAAGGCTGACTCTGTCACTTACTAGCCCTATAACGGGAAGTATCCAAATTCCTGAGTCTCAATTTCTTCACCTATAGGGTGAGGGCGCTCAGTATTGCCTCATATGACCTTATGAAGGGTAGATAAAATAGTGCTTGTGAAGCTCCAAGCAGAACCCTTGCCATGTAGTAAGCAGGCTACACACCTTTGCTCTTGTTAATCCACAGTTGTTTGGCTAGAGATAAGCGATCAGGAAAAATAGATGTTTTGGTACCAGCTGACAGTGGTGGTGGTTCAGTGTTATAGTCAATCTAGGTTGGACAGTTTCACATGACACAGGCTAGGCAGTGTAACATGCCACTCATAATGGGTAAGTCCCAGGGATCAAGGAACCAGGGCAAAGCAAGTTTCCTGAAGTTCTGCAGTAAGGGATACAGAATTACTTTTGGAGAGCCTAGTGACACCAGAATGCCCCAGTCAGGATGGAACTCTGTGACAATTATCATTTAGACTAGAGCCAGTGTTTTTACTTTCTTTATAATGGCTCATCACAGGCCACCTTTGTGAGACCTGCTCTCAGGATGCATAGAAGCCCTCAGTCTTGCCTATTACACATCTCAAACAACACTGCCTGTAGAACTCCAAGACAGTGGGACTACCTGAAAACTCGTTATAAGAATCTGGACCCCTGTACTGTTTTCACTTTTAAGAGTAGGACAGCATCTTGAAAGAATCCCATCTCCTCCAATGTTAAATTTTCTTTGACCTGTTGATGTTGTTTTTGGCACTGGTTAAACCTGTAGTCAGTGACTTCAAAGAAAGCCAAGCACAGGGACATTACTTGTTTTTCATAGAAATGTATAGTGTTGAATCATCCCTTTTAGTCTCTTTTCATAGTCATAAAATGAAAATAGGAGTAGGTTAGTCTATCTGTTAGACTGAAACATGAGCTCAATGGAAATAATATGGAAACTCAAGATTCCCCCTTTAGGGTAATCACCATTATTTATGCTCTCTCAACAATGCAAACTTAGAGAAGAATTAACGTGTGTATGTGTGTGTGTGTATATGTGTGTGTGTAGCTACTAAGTGGGGCTGTTCAGCCAAAAAAAGAAAGATTTTTTTTTAATGCTTTAAATTTTTATAAATGTTAAATGCTGTTGTGGCAGGTAGAGCTATTGTATATTTGAAAACTGCATTTATGGGAGTTAGTGGTATAGATTTTTTAAATGTCAGCAATTTTTCCCCATGCATTCCCAAATCCATTATCAAGCTTGTCAAAAGAGAAGAACCTATCATGATTTCAAAGGGCATGCAAACTACATTTATTAATCTCCTGATTCCTTTTGAATTTTAAGAGTAAACTGACAGTTTGAGTTAGAAATAATCACATCTAAATATTCTGTGTGTGTGGGAAATATTACCTTCATTTACTTAGTCTTTCAAAACTATATAAAAGTGAAATCTGTCTGCTACTTTATTAATGCTTCATGAGAAAATGGATATATATGTTGCCACCAAATTTGTTAGGTAAGTTTGAAATTGTCTGATGTAAAAATGTAAGCCATGTATCGTCTACAAAATTCACTTAGAGGGGCTCTGAAGACCACCCCAAGGAGAGGGATAATGAGGGCGTATATTTTTTAGTAAATATGAAAGATATGTGGGAGATCATTTGACTTTAAAAAACAGATACACTTGAAATTTATGACATACTTGAACTATTTTTTTTTTGAGAGCAGCTGTGGACACCTCAGGTAGAGGGAAATTCAACTTTCAGAAGTTGAAATTGAAGTCCATCTGCCGTTCATTGGGAAAGAACTATCCTACATTTTAGATACATTGGATGGTGAAAAGAATCAGTGGTTATAACAAATAACAGGACAGATACTCAGAATCCCAGACATTAGTTTGCATTTGAGCCATTTCTCACATGGACAATTTTATTTCTTACTCAAGGGCAAATTGTAGAATTGTGGCAAGAATATATACATATATCTTTAAATCATGGTTAATGAGTTTTCTAAGAAAAGTTAGAAAGTTTAGCTAATAGAAAATATAAAACTTCTTATAAATGAATTATGTACTAATCAGAAATACTGACTGAAATAAATTGAAAATAAGTCTAATGGAGAAGCTAATATTAAAGAGGGGAAAGGATGGGTAGAAATAAAGCAATACAGAGTATAAAAGTAAGTCTACTCCTCCTCTTCCTCTTTTTCTTAAATCCCTCCATATATGTATATTCCACAATCTTCCAAAATGAATATAAAAATGGGACAATAGAGAATAAAATTCAGATTAAAAACATATTGAGGATACTTAATAAATAGATGTATCTATAACTGGAATGAGTTAATTATTTTGAACATGTGCTAAATTTATTTCAGAACTTTTAACAAAAACAAAGTAAACTATGATCAAATTTTGCTGTACATTGTCTCAAAAAAGTGATATTTTCTGTAACACTGCATACTAAAAATTTATTATGTGATGTCAAACCATAATAAATATAATAATTAAAATATAATACAATAACTATTAAATGTGCCGGATAATATCGTAAGCTATATATAATTTATAGTAACACAATAATCCTATGAAGTAGGTAATATTTTTATTTCCATTTCAAAGATGGAAAAAACAAACATAGAGAGATTGAGCAACTTGCCCGAAGTCACCTAATAATAAATAAGAGAACCAGGATTTGAGTACAAGCCATCTAGTTTAACTATTATATTATGCTGCTATATATACAACTAAAATGTATATATGTTTGTAAGTATATGAGTGTGTATCTCTATGTATCTATAAATGATTATACAGATATAGATAACCACATATATACGAAATATTCAACAATCAAGAATTTTGGATTATCTGTTGTCAAATCCACCTCTCTTTCTACGGTCGCTTCTGCACTGAGAAGCCAGGAGTTATATTTCCCAGAATCCTTTGTCCTGTGTTGTTTCCGCTTAGAGTTTGCCAATGAGAGGCACTAGATGAGACTGGAGGTTGGAATAGAAGAAGCCAGAATCTTGCAGAAGTAGTCGCAGCCAGATATATGAGCAGACCTGAGATGTCATGGAGGCTTCCCAACAAGCTAACGAGAAGCATCTGCTTCCTACCATAGACTGAGATAGTCGATGGAAGCTTTCCAGAGACTTTAAAAGAAATATAGATGCTTCTGTGAGCTATTCATAACTACTTGCCTCTGACCTTCTAATTTAGATATTGGTGAAGACTTCTCTGATCTTTTTCCCCACAGCTCTTTCAACTCTTTTAAAGCCTTGAATCCCTATATTAAATATGTAATATCTAGCATGCAAACAGGACTGTTCTTTTTCTGACCATGACCTTACTATAATAAAATAGTGAAAACCTGCTATGATTAAAACCATTGGCTGTTGAGTCTGACATACTTAGTTTAGTGTTTCAATTTTATTACAAACTGGCAAAATAACTCAATGTATCTAAATCTTAATTTACTCATTTGTAAAATGTGAATAATAGTATCTTTGTTAATAGAACCGTAATAATAGTACTTCTTTTAAATAGTTCTGAGTATTAAAAAAATAAACCATATAAAACATTTAGCACAGGAGGAAAAGTTATTGTGATTTACTAGAGTTTTTTAAAGAAACATTGCTCAAATTTTCTTATATCATGTTTTTTAGGAATCTGGGAATTTAATATGAAATTTTAACTCTACAAGTGGGAACTAAGAGAATGTGGCACAATCTGATTTCATTTAGAATGATTTTGTAATTAATAAATTATTTTTTCTAAAATAAAATAATGTAAACACAAAGAAGTATATAAAGTCTAAAGTAAAAGAGTTCCCACCATCATTGAATAACCATATTTGTAGTTCTATACTTCTGTATGCAGGTATATGTTTGTAAACATTTAAAATAAAAATCAAATTATACTCCCCCCCTTTTTTTAATTAACAATAATCTCGACATACACACACATATATACCCATAGATAATTTAGTCTTTCTAACGGCTTTATGGTAATCCATTGTATTGCTATGTCATACTTAATATAATTAACCTTGTATTTGTGAGTATTAAGATTATTTCCAATTTATCAGCATTATAAAAATGTTTGAGCCAGCAGTCATGTAACTTTGTGCAAAGTCTAATAATTTTCTTGGAATAAATACTTGAACATGCAGTTTTTAGGTCAAATCAAATGTGCATTTTCAATTTTAGTTCATATTGTTAAGTGCTCAAGAGATAGTTTGAATGAATTTCAACAATAGAACATGAAAGTGCTTGTTTCTGTAAACTGTTGATAAGCTTCTGGGTAGCTGGTGATAAAGGTATTGTGTTTACAGTATCCAGGATTCATGGATAATTGAAATGCTCCTTATCCCATTTGTATCAAATGTTCATTGTCTTAAGTGAGTCTTTGGCAGATTCTGGAAGGAAGTCAGTTCTCAGGAAAATTCTCTGATGAGTGCCCTAAAGGCCAGGATTCTGTGTTGTTGAATCAAGGGAAACCACATGCATTAGATAACGGCTGCATGGACCACAGATCTAATGTGCCACTGTGAACACATAGGAGCCTAATTTGAATTTTTGCTCAGATGCAGGATTTTTTTAATCAAATGGAGATGGCCTGTGGGGATGCTGAGAATATGTCATCAAAAAAATTATTGTTTTATAAGAACTCGAGCACTTATTTAGTTGAGATGTTTAGGTTCTATGCCAGATACTAATGAAGAGGTGATACGGGCTTGATAATCTACCTCTATCATGGAAACAAAAATAAATCATTTAAACCTCAGTAAAATGGTGAGTTTTGTTTTTTGTTTTTTTGAATAAGTAAACTCTCATTGCTTACTTAAATAGGTTAAAAAGGTCTCTAAGCAGTTGAATGAGTAGAGCTCTTGGGTAGAGTCATTTCATTTTTGTTTAAGTTATTTAAAAGTCATGTTTTTATTGATTGATGGCAACAAAAGGAAACAGACTCAGTAGCTTTCACAGGCCATTATATGAAAGCAAAATTGTAACATTGACCCAGAGAAAGAGGGTAGCTTCTTTCTTGCCGTGACTAAGAGAAGGCCCCACTTCATCAAGACCTTGTATCTAATAAATTAATATAAATTAAAAGTATAATAAGAGCTTGGTCATTTGAAATTAAACATTAATTTGAAATTAAACATTAATTTGAAATTAAACATTAATTTGTCAAAAAAAAAAATTCCTTCTCCTCTAATTTTGACAGTGATATTATGTGCAGCCTAGCTGTATTCCTTACTTCACAAATCGTCTGTCTGGGAAATCAGAGGCATGTGGAATGAAGATTTTCTTATTAGTTTAACACAGACTTGATTTTTTCTTTTTTTTTTTTGTCTATAAACTTTTGTAACTGATTCTCTATACATTCAATTAGACCAAAAATGGAGCCAAAATCTAATAAAAGAACTCTGGGATTGGAAGAATTTAAGACAAGAATTTGACTTTCCTACCTTTTCACTAAAATTAGTTTGAAGACTGCGGGTGTCAGAAAAGCACTATCGAAATAGATTTTTCAAGAAGAATCTTGTCAATTTTAATTTAGAATACTTTACAAATATGTTATATAACTTACATGCTAGCAATACATATTTAAAGAGACTATACCTTTGTAGAAAAGTAAGAACAAAGATTTATGTAGACAAATAAAAGCCATTTAAAGAAAAGTTATTTTTAAATTTTTTATAAACTGAACTTTAGCATTTATTTTCAAGTGCATGCTTAAGATAATAAATAAAAATACATATTAATTTCAGTGGTTTTTTTGGATGATCTATTTTACAGCAAAAATGCCATTATTATTAAGAATAACAATAATAATAACTTTCTACAGTCTTTTACCATTTTTGTAGAATTTACACAGATTAATTATTAATTGCTGACAAAAACCTACTATACAATTTAGGCAGATAGAATTGTCTGCATTTTACAAATGAGGGCTCTGAAGCTCTAAGATGGTCACCAACTTTATCTCTTGATCTTCCTAACGTGGTGGCAGCCTTTTCCTCAGTGTATCCCAATGCACTGTTCTTGGCACAAAGGAAACTCAATCCATCGTTGTGTAAGTGGCTTGCCTGAGATCACATGGCTAATAAACAGTTTACTCACATTTAGTGTTCCTTATATGTAAAAAAGCTGAAAGAAATAAGACAATGTTTACTTTAACATTTGTTATAAGGTTAAGCTCTTTTTTTATCTGATGCTCTAGCTGAATGAAGGAGAGTAAAACTTTTCTGTCAGAGTGTTTTCCCTCTTGAAATCTCCATGAATTAAAGTCAATCAATCGACTAATGTCTTTCACTGAAACTTCATTTAGTGGATGCTGTGGTAGACTGCCCAGAACCCTTTAAGACTGAGCCTTCTTGTCCAAGGGCACACAGCCTACTGCATGGATGGGCATAGCCTGCATCCAGTGACTCCTTCATGCTGAAGTCTTAAAGAATCTGCCTTTTTTTCTTAAGACAGGACAACTCTCAAGCGCAATTCTAGCTCCAAACTCACCTGTTGCAACAATGTCACCATTTAACATCTCCCTCTGCCCAACCTGCTTTTCTCATCTCTCATAGGTATCATTCTTAGGAGAACTTCCCAATAATTTTCTGCACTCAAATGTCAAATGTCAGAGTCTGTTTCTTGGGAATAGGATCTATGCCTGGAATCTTGCCTGAAACCTTTGTAAAGATGGGTGGAAGACTGAGTTTAGCTGAATCTATGTGTCTTTTCATATAATCTCCAGGTCTTTCCATGTGTTTTCTCTAACAGAGTAGTCAGACTCCTTCTAGGGTAACTCAGGGCTTTGAGAGACTAAGGCAGAAGCATCCACTCCTCTTAAAGGTTGGACTTAGAAATAGCATAGAAATAGCATAGCATCACTTTCTTTGTACTCTATCGGTCAAAGCAATAAGACATCCAGATTCAAGAGAAGAAAAGAAAATGAGAAAAATATGGAAGAATTTGAGTTTATCTTATCTGCTACATGTACTAATTGAAATATGTTTTAGCCTGACAGGGAGAAACATTTTTCCCCCAGCTCTCTCCAGGGGAGGGCTGAGTTACTACCTAAAAATGTATCAATTAGCCTGGTCCTTTTGTTTTTTAGTGTCAATAGAAAGAAATTAAGATATTCTCATGGGGCAGATGGTGTAATGGGGGGGCAATAATGTGTGAAAAGAAAGTAGATGAATTATTCGTCTTCTATATAAACTATTACAGAAATATCCATCATAGGTATATGATCAGTCCATATTTATATGTAGGCTGCCTTTGTGTATACATTAACATAATTAAGAAGATACTAGGTTGGTTTAGAAGTTAAAAACCTGAGATATGAAATCAGATAGTTTTAGATTTGAGTTTCATTTTTGCCACTGAATGAATGTGTGACCTCTGATGAATACATGAACTTTTGAGTCTTACTTTTTCTACCTGCAAGTGTATTTTGAAGGTCAAGTATGATGAGATAAGATAGTGTCTATAAAGTATTGTGTTGGGTCTGGCGCATAATAAAAACTCAAGAAATTGTGACTAACATCTGCAAAAAGAAAATAACAGTAGTCAAAATATTAAAATGAATTACAAGAAAACAAAAAAATTAGAGAAGAAGTACTAATGATAGAAAGCATGAACCATGAGTAATATTGAAAGACCCTACATATTCTCATTCATTTGTAAAAATAAAAAAAAAAGGCAGATTGAATAGTTAAATAATAATGAACTATGTGGAGTGCATATCACAATGCCTGGCAGATAACACTCTCAAATGCTGCAGAATCTGAATTATCTTGAAGATATTAAGTGGGAAATGAACTGCCTCTGAAAGGGACTGGTAAAGGATACAGTAAAAGGGAGAGAGTTAGAGAGCATCTTTCTATCTCAATGTAGCCCAAACCAGCTGTCTTATTTTCTAGTAATCATGTTTACAACATTATTCAGATGCAGAAGTCAAACTATAGGTTTTAGGGGGAAAACAACTTTCCACACGTTCTAAAGTCATGGGAAAGTTTCCCTCAGTTATTTCTCATTCTTAATGTTAACTACAGCCCTTGTAGTAAAAATCTAGACTTGTAACTAGGCCTATGTTTTACGTTTTTTGTTTATTTTACTGTCTTTTTGACAGGGCACGGGTAAAGAAGAAGAGATGAGAACAACCTAGTTTAAAGAAAGTATGTGCACCAATCCATCTCACCCATTAAATATTGATAATTTTACATTACAGTTCTAAAACAACAAGGAATTATTGCTTCCATATCAACCGGTTTGAAACAGAAACAAGTCTCTTTTCCTTCCCCTGTGGTTGGTACAGTGTGTCTGGACAAACAGGCAATTAAGTTCTTAAAATATGAAACCAAATGAGGCTGAGATTGGGTGTGTTTTCATTTTGTTCTAAAAGCAAAAACAATTAACTCATTGGGTGGCTTAACTTATTCTTTTTCTTCTTGATAAACATGTATATTATATACAATGTTTACACAGTGTTTAGCAAGTTTCAGGAAAAAGAATTGATTATGTGCAAAATAACTTATTTTTCACATCTCAGTTTTGATATGATGGAAAGCAGAACTGTTCAGTGGAAAAGGTCATAACACTATGATCATATGTCAGTTTCACCCTTTAGCTATTAGTGCGATCTGAGGAAAGTCACCTCATTCATTTGATCTCCAGGTCCTCATCTCTAAAATACAAATGATGCTAATTCTTAATTGACCTACTGGACAGAGCTGTAAGGCTCAAATGAAATTATGAAAGGAAAAAGGTGTGAAAGTGTCATATTAAGCTCATTTGCCATTAGAACTTTAATATCAAATCCATAAAAAAAGTATAGTATTAGAGTATACTATACATGGACACAAATGTTTTGGATGTAAAGTGTATTTAAAAACATCAGCTAGAGTACATGTATCTTCTATTTGCAAAAGACAGTAATCTTCCTGTTTGAAATTGTGTAACATTTATAAAATAAAACACATATAAATGTAAATAATTTTAATGTCATTTAATTTTATATATGTATTAGATACACATATAATATGTATTATATAAATCGTTGAATGATTTATTAAAATTTAACTTTTAAATTATACATGAGGTTATATTTCCAAGCTCTTATCTAGTTTTTCTATGTTTTCTTAAAAGCTGATTTTAATATTATTCTTCTTTTGTAGCTTTTATTCCCTTTTGCTTCATTGTACCATTCTTTCTATGTAGTTTGTTTATGTGGTCAATATTGTTTATGCAAAATAATTGGTTAAATAACTTTTCTTTTTTTCTGGTGGTGTCTACTTCAGAAAACATTCTGGTTCATGCTTTTGTTTTTATTTTAGTAAATGCAAACTGATGTATTTTAATAAATGCAAAGTGTTGATGGAGGGTTGAAGGAGAGCATATTTCAAGCAAGTTACATGTAAGACATTGCTGGAGGTAGTTAATAAATGTCAAGAATTGTAATCATGAAACATTCAGGATTTTCCAAGAGAAAAAATGAATATAATTTAGGTCTCATTCATCTGAATAGTCCCTTTGATCAGAACAATTTTGATTATATTCTTTCAATTTCCTTGCTGCAATTTGCTCATTGACTTTGTCTATATCTCCAAACATTTAACAAATTGGCTGATATTTCTGGCTATCTTCACAGTCAATTACACATTGATCAGCTGATTGACCATGTAGCACTCTGATTCGGTTGTTAAGAGAGATGAAAATGCTGGATTGACTAAGTTGCAGTTGTTATTTCAGCTGTACAGACATGGTGTCAGAGAAGAACTTTTGAAAGATGTGTAAAGTGCCTCACATTCTCAAATGGTCATCAAAATGTTAAACCCATGCCCAAAATCAAATTTAATTTGAATAATTCTTATCTTCACAGACTGTACATTGAAAATAAAATTCTATAATTCAAGGTTTTGACATAACAAGAAAATGTTTGCTTGGCTTTCTTCTGTCTAAAACAGGTGGCTGTTGACTGTTAGATCAACAATGAGGCATATCTGTAAATATTGTTGCCCCTTAATGCCTCAGAGGATTCTTGCAATTATGTTGTTTTCATTCTCTTTGTTGATTTTGATGGAATGATCAAAATCCATCTATTCTTTATTTTATACCATAATTAATAAATCTTCTTTTCTGACTTAGTGCTATTGAAAATTAAAGAATTTTAATTGTTATAAAACGGGAATTATGCAGTCTTAATCTCTTCCAACAGAGACTAAATTTTCTGTAAGTCTAAAATATTTACTGTCTGTCCTGTTAAGAAAAAGTTTGCTGACACCTGCTAGAGTTAATACTGCCCTCTAGTGAGAGTTCAAGGGTCTTTTCCATCCGTAACACCAGTCAGCCCTCCAGTCCACCTAGAGGTCTGATTCTGCTTCAGATCAGGAACAGCGGGAATTCCTCAAAGACATCACTAGACTAGGGTTCTAGAAGGCAGAGCTTTGAGTAGGGTGAGCAAAAGAGTTAAAATTTCAGGTATTAGCAGAATAGACTTCTAAGTTCGTTAAGCTTTTGGCTTCTCTCTTCTTATGTCAGTGTGAGACAGCTATCCAAAGTCTTTTCTCCTTTGAGAAAATGTTCCCTTTTCTAATCTCCTCAGAAAGCTTGTTGGTAATTAGGATGGAGCCAATCCAGGAGATCTGGAGTGGCTATAGTAGCTTACTGCTCAAGTTCTTAAAATTATCTTTTATGGCTTCATCATTGTTAATGTGGAAAGATAACAAACTTAAGTTGCGTGTTTAGGGAAAAGGAACAAAGGTAAATAAATACCTGACACGTTGTCATGTAGGCCAGAAACTCATAAAGTGTTTTTGTGACTCACCTGTGGTCTGTCCTAGTTACAGCAGTTTAGGATTCCA
This sequence comes from Pteropus medius, assembly GCF_902729225.1. NCBI lineage: Eukaryota > Metazoa > Chordata > Mammalia > Chiroptera > Pteropodidae > Pteropus > Pteropus medius. The sequence goes on from NW_024340696.1 coordinate 31,360,223, forward strand.
TTCCAAGTTTGGAGGCTAAACTCCAGCAATAAATGATGGGTATTTGCTGATGGTCTTTTCTGATGGTCTTTTTCATCTGTAGCGCCAGTAGCCTTTTTGTCAAGAATTCAAGGTTCCCGGCCCACTGTCCCCTTCTTTATCGAACTAATGGTGACATTATTATTGTCATTATTGTTGTCACAGTCCCTACCCTCAGATGATTCTTAGTCTGGTGACAAAAACATAAATGCAAACAGCTAGCCGTAATGAAATGTGGTAAGTACGGAATTACTTCACCAGAGAAGGTAACAGTTCTCAGTGGTGTGATAGATCTTACCAGCTCTATGATTAAATATTCAGGAATCTTGACAGCTGGTTGTTAAAGCATTGATAGCTTTAAACTGGCCATGATGGGAATATCAACACCATAGAAATTGGGAAATACTACAAATCAGGACTTTTTAATTTGATTTATAGGACCTATTTACAAAAATAACACTGCATCTGAGCTAGGAATAAAGGAGGGAGGTGAAGAAGTCATTGCAAGCAGAGAGGACAAACATTTTGATTAAAATATAATTTATAAAAATATCAGCAATATTTTATGTCGGAAAGGTTTATTATTTTTAATGCATAACAATTAATTCAACCATATTAAAATATAAAAATAATGAATTTTCTTATTCTTTTACATACTTAATTCACCACCAAGTGACAGCATGAATACATATTTTTCATCACAATTATGTGTTGATAATTTTCCTCTTATTATTTTTAATAGATTTGCATATATATGTTCAGTTTTCCTTTGGCACTTAGTGTTATTCAGGAAGTCTAATATTAGCATTTTTATCCATTTGTAAGCAAACTATTCCCTTCTTCTTTGATGTTTTTATTTATAATCCCAGATTTCCACTATTTCTCAAATCAGTCTTATTTTATTATTTTAACCTGACATTTGGTGAAGCTTTCAAATCTATATTTTTTCTTTTTAACTTTAGGCAGATCTTTTTGTGTTAGACTAGTTTCTTTTAATTTTGTCAGGAAGACTTTCTTAGGTTGGATCTTTATTTCCTTTCTTCCATAACTATAGATTTTCCTGTCACTTTTACTTCTGTCCTTTACCTTTGGATTTAAGGTTTCTCACATGTGCTCTCCTTATCACCATTTTGATTTGGTCACATCAATTTTTATCAACTCTAATGGGAATTTTATTTTTGCTCTTGGTCTGGAGTTTCCTTGCATTCTTCTCATTATTTTAGTCATATTTCTGTGTATCTTTGCCTTTACCTAACACTGTTCAGCCTTCAGTCTTTTATTACAAGAGACTGCTTCCTTCTTTTATGTTTTTGAAGACATCAAATACAGTCTGCTAAACTTTCCCTATTTCTTTTTCCTCCTGGTTTTCTCTGTTTTCTCATTCTTACATAGGTGGAAATTCATCACACCTGGCACTTTCCAAAAGTTCTTTTTTTTTTTTCTTTCACTAGCTTTTTTCCTAGGCACAAGTACTGCCATTCTTTGGTGGTTTATGTAATTTTTGCAGCAGTGCCATTGACATTTTGGTCCAGATAATTTGTTGTTGTGAGGGGCTGTCTATGCGTTGTAGGATACTTAGCAGTCTCCCTGGTCTCTGACTATAGATGCAAGTAGCCACACCTTGTCTCCAGTTGTGACAAACAAAGATACCTCCAGACATTGCTAAATGTTACTCTTCCCATTGAAAACCACTGCTATAAAGTCTAAGAACATACTTCTGAATCGACACTAAATGCTATGTGCTTTATGAAGCTTTCTGCAAAATGGCATGATGTTCTTTTATGTAAATTTTTTGGTAGTGTTGACAATTTTTTTCACTATTTTCATAGTCATTAGTAGAATGTTGAATGGAATTGTATGAAAAACTATTTTTTTACTGATGCATATCTTTATTCACTAATGAATCTGCCAAATATTAATTGAGCACATAATATATACCATGGTCTTTACTGGGTTCTGGAACAACAAAATGAGTGAGAAACTCTCCTTATCAGCTCATAACTTTGGAAATTCCTCTATTATATCTATAAATATTCATATTTATCTTCTTAAAATTTCTTGTTCTTTTAGCTTTCTTAATAAACATTCTTCTGGTTCCCTTTCTACATTTTGACAAAATGTAGGACTGTTAGTATCTTTAAAATGTTAGTGTCATTTACAGATTTCCAAAAAAAAGGGTAAAGCATGTGATATTCCTTAAACTTATTTGATTCTAGAGCACTATTTTCTTCAAAGCTTCTCATGAAATGTTAACTCAGGTTATATAGCCTTTGCAAAATACTCATCTATGCATTTCTTTATTATCTAAAGATAGATGACACTGACATTTTTCAAATTAATGTCTTCAGGCCTGATGTTTTGCAGAGCCTCAGATCTGAATATTCAATTCCTCTAGGATATCTCCAGATTAAATAAAGTCCCCCAAATACCTCAAATTTAGTACTTCTTTCAATGCATCCATGACCCTCAAAACAAAGAGTAAAATGTTCTTTTTCCTCTGTACCTTTAACACTGTTTTTTCATAATCTTAGCTCAGCGTAGGTTAGTAATTTGTTACAATTCTATTTCCCCTGCTAGACTGTGAGAATGCAGGTACAAGGGCTAGGCCTCTTTTATATTCTTTTTTTCCAGAATTTGGAACATAATTGGTGCTCAGGGGATGTTTTCTTTAGAATTTAATTTAAAATACAAAAACTCTTGTAAAAAGTATTACCATTGGCTTTTCTTAGAAAACAATTTTAGCTTCTTTCCCTAAGTATTTAAATTGAGATTCAGGGATGGATTTGAGGCTCTAAAAACCTAAGGTGAGATACTGGAAAGGAGCAACTGAAAAAAGAATGGAAAAGTAGGGTACTTGGATTTGCCCAAGACAAACTTGAATGATTTAATAACGTTGGAGAGTACTAGCCCTGCCTTTGAAAATTTTTCAAGTGTCTTTTGCTTTTATTTTTGCTTTTTTGCTGGTCCTTAGGATTTCACAGGTTGGCTCGGGTTTAGTGTGGTGATTAAACATTTGTTTCTTAAAAGGGAAATTGATTCTTTTGTTCTGTTACTCAATTCAAGATTAAATCATGAAGGGATTTGGAAGGATGTACTGAAGTTTCATCTGGTTGGTTGGGAGCAATATGTTACTATATAATCATTCCTTTGTAAGAACTCAAGAAAGTAACAGTTCTTTTTTCTTTTTCTTTTTCTTTTTAATTAAAACTCCATAGAGCACTGCTGATTAAATCCAAACCAGAGTAAACATCATGGCTGGATTTTGAGGAGCTCATAAAATATTTCTGGCACAATTCATTGCTGGTCCCAGAAATATCATTTCTCTCTTTTTCCCTTTTGAGATGGGCACGTTATGGGTCCATCTATCTTTGCGTTCAGTTGCAGCAAGACACAGATGAGGAAGAGAATCTGCCAAGTAGTAAGAAACAATATTAAATGAGCACCTTGAGGAAACTGCAAAGTAGTTTCTACTTTATCAGAATTTCCAATTCCAGAATTTCCAATTCCAATTTCCAATTCGGAACTTTTGTATTACTTTGGTATCATTCATAAAATGCTCCATTTCTGAAACTGCAAGACCCACTGAAATCAGTCACCATTTTTATGCAATGTATAAAAAGAAGACCATAGCTTACAATTTGTTGATTGTAAAAATAAATAGGTTATTTTTTTTTCTCATCTATCAATGCAGACTTGCTCTTTGTCAAGAAAAAGTAAATGTTAGCTTTCTGTTCTTTTAAGTCTGTGTGGGGGAAAAAAAAGAAGCCTCAGAAGATCAAGCTTCATAGTGTTATATAGTTATTTTATGTTATTTGATCTTTTCTGTGTCTACAATTAGTATCATTTCAAGTTCATATGCTATAATAAAAAAAAATAGGATAACCCCTTTTTATTGATTTAGACACCCAAGGTCACTTTGCAGTATCAGAGACATAATTTGACAAACTAGGCCTAGATGCACAATGCAACGAAGTGCTTTATAATGAAGTTATCTAACAATGCTAAATATACATTGAAATATAAGTCAGTGGTTATGTTTATTTCAAGTGGATGGGATAAGGATGATGATTTATGGTGGCAAACAGAGTGCTATTAAAAAAGGAGTGATAACGGGATACATTCATGTCAATATTCACCATCTGTACTTGATGGGGAAGCAAAAAGCACAAGACAGTAATTTGCTTAAGCTATAAACATAGTATGTATGGTCTATGTTATTTAAAATCCACAAGTTAGCATATTCGATAGTTCTTTTTCCCCAAAAGTAAATTTAATACATTTGGCAAAGTTTTAGGAAATTAAAAAAGAAAGTTTATGAGGTAATATACATAAACCTCATAGCAAAGCACAAGGTGTAAATTCTCTTCATTTTCTATTATTGCATATAGCATATTTACTGTCAACTTCACCAACGAATTATGATGCTTTGTTTTGTTTATAAGATATTATTTTTTTGTATACGCTGAATGTTGGTGTAAATTCTTTCATTTATAAGTAAATCATTTCAGAATTCTTAAGGATTATGGTCAATTTTTTATAACACTAACTTTGTTTCTGTGGCTAAAACAATTAACCAAGTAATACCAAATAAAAGATATAGCCTTTTTAGAGTGTTTATAATTTAGTGGATATCTTGAAAGCTGCTGCTAAAACTTAGGTTTTGGATTAGGTTTACCATAATTCAGTTATGGGCTTTACAGTTTACTTAATTAAATTTGGGCAAGTTATTTAACTTACCGAACTGCATGTTTCTCATCTCTAAAACTCTGAATAATAAAACATTCCTCATTGATATATTATGAGGATAAAATAATATATTTTACATGCCCAGTCATATTTGAAGCATGAAATAATTATGTAGTACATGCTAAGTATAATTAATATCAGGAAGCTATGTGTAAAAAAACAGAAATCCGACCTCACTGTAAAGTCTAACACAGGGGCTGGAACACATTACACTTTATTTTTCTAGTTTCCAGGACCTTATAATCTTTTTGTATTTTTACTACCTCACTGATTTCTCCCTTAAAACCTTATTTATTTGTTTCTTCTCTTCTCTTGACCTCTTTTTGTTGGTATGACTCAGAGATCAGATCTTGGATTTCTCTTACTTACACTTTCCCTTGGTAATCTCATCCAGTCCTTTCCCTTAGTGATCTCATCCAGGAGAAAGTGATTTTTTCCTTTATAATAACTTTACATGGCAAAATAAAATTTACACATTGAATTAAGGCTATAAACTTCAAAACAAGGAGATAATCCTGGATTATCCAGGTGGTATCAATGTAATCACATGGGCCTTTAAAGGTGAAAACAGTTCAAAGATTTGAGACAATGGAAGAAAACAGGGAAGATTTGCAGTGACCCAGTGTTGATGGCTTTGAAAATAGAGGAAGGGGATCTCATGGGTAGCCTCTGTAAACTGGGAGTGTCACCCAGCTGACTGTCTGCAAGGTAACAGAGACCCTTGTTGACAACCTCAGGAATTGAACTTTGCCAACAATCTGCATGGATTTACCTAGAGCTTCCATAAAGGAACAGCCTTGATGACACCTTGATTTTAGCCTGTTGAAAACTGTGTCAGATATCTGTCCTACAAAATTGCATGTAAGATAGTGCACATATGTAGGTTTAAGCCTCTAAATTTATGATAATTTGTTATAGCACCAATTGAAAACTAATACAAAAAGGATCGATGAACTTTAAAATAGATAAATATAAAGAGAAAGAAGGGATAGGAAATTATTTTTAAAAAATATCTGCTAAAAAGTTCCCAAATTTGGTGAACAACAAAATCATATAGATCCAAGAAGCTTAGATAATTGCCAGCAAGATAAAGACAAAGTAAACCACACCTAGACTCATCATAGTAAAACTTCTGAAAACAAAAGATAAAGACAAATATTGAAAGCAGCCAGAGAAATAAATTACATACAGGAGAACAATTATACAAATGATGGTTGAATTATCATCAGAAACTGTAATAACTAGGAGACAATAGAAGCACTTTAGATTTTCAACAAATGGTACTGGAACAACTGGATAAATACGTGGAGGTAAGGAACCTTGACTCCACACACCATACAAGAGTAATTTCAAGATGTATTATAGCCTTAAATGTATGAGCTAAAACTCTAAATCTCTTAGAAGAAAATACTAGAGACTATTTTTGTGATCTGAGAGCATAGGCAAAGATTTCTTAGAGGACAAAAATACATTACATATGAAAGAAAATAATCATTGAAAAAAATTAGATTTTATCAAAGTTAAAAAATAAATACTCATTAAAATCTAACAAAGAGGTGAGGAAAGGCCAAACCAGGAACTGGGAGAATATATTCACAGTACAAAAATCCAGCAAAGGAATTATACCCAGGATATTTAAAGGGATCTTTCAGATCGTAATAAAAAGACAAATAATCCATTAAGATGAGTAAAGGAGTTGAATAGATAGCTCACAAAAGAAGATACACAATGGATCAAAAGTATGTGAGAAGGCATTAAACATTACAAGCCATCAGATAAATGCAAATTAAAACTGCGCGATATACTGTTATACTCAACCAGAAAAAAATATTTTTGGTGTCTAGCATTGACAAGGATGTAGAGAAACTGGAAGTCATACTTTGTTGGAGGGAGGGTAATGTGATACAACTATTTTGGAAAACTATTGGTAGTTTCTCATAAAGCTAAACATATAACAATCACTCACCAAATTCCACTAGGTATTTACCGAAAAGAAATGAAAATATGTATTTGCAAGATGACTTGTACAAGAATATTCATAACATCCTTATTTCTCACTGCCAAAAAATCGGAAATAACTCAAATGTTCAACAGGATTACAAATAGCAATTTATGGTTATTTGTACAATGAGACACCATTGAGAATAAAAAAGAATCAACTACTGATACAAAGAACAACATAGATAAATCTCAAAAACATGTTAAGTGAAAGAAGCTAGACAAAAAAATGCATATACTATTTGATTCTATTTATATGAAGTTCAAGAACAGGTTAAATAATCTATGTTAAAAAAATTAGAAAACTTGTTACTTATGGAGGAGGAGATTGAAAGGGTCACAAAGAAATATTTTGGGGATGATAGAAATGTTCTATATCATATTTTGGAAAATATTTATTTTATTGTTTACATATATGAATTTATCGAATTTTACATTTTAATCTTCATTTAATTTTGTAACTTTTATTTTAACTTAATCAACAATAACAACACAACAAAATAAATAAAAAAATCTAACATTAATTTTTTGTTCAAAAGGCTATGATGGCTCCCCATTCCACTCAGCCAAAAGTCAAACAAAATACAATGGCCAAAAAGACATTCCTGGTCTGGCCTCGTTACCTCTCTGATCTCCTGTCATTCTCCCCTTCATTCACCTGTTTCCAGCCATACTTCTTTCTTTGCTGTTTCCTGAATATTATGTCTTAAGAACTTTGCTTTAGCAGTTTCCTCGCCTGGAATGCTTCTACTAATATTTGTTTCACTAATTCTCATTTCTTTGAATTATTTTAAATATTTGCTCAATTTTTATCTTTTCTATGAGGACTATCTTGATCAAACTATTTAATATTTCAATTTGTTCTTCTCCACCTTTGATCCTCTTATTATTCTCTATTTTTTCTTTAACATATAGCACTTACCTACTTCTGATACAATGTCATATACTCATTATTATGATTGTTATCTTTTTGCCTGGCCATAATGTAAACTCCACAAGGGCTAAAATATTTTTTTATTCATTAATATACTCCAGCTTCTTAAAAATATTTGCTCAATGAACATTTTTGGATTGAGTGAATATATGAATAAGAGGAAAAATAAAAACAACATGAAACCTTCACTATTATTCATTCAATAACCCTTTTTTTTTCTTAGCTCCTACTATGTGCATATGGTTGAGAGCAGAGGAAAAACTTTCTATTTTCCGGACTTCAGGTTACCTCACAAGCATTCTGGGAGCTTGGAGCCTATGGGGATTTTTTTTTTTTATACTTAATCTTCATCTATTAGTTTTACTCATTATAGCATTCTACACAAAATTTCTGATTAATCAATTCACTTTTAATAATTTTATGCTTCATATCAAAACACCAATATTTAATATAGTAAGATAAAAGTAAAGCTTGTGGACTTTTTTGCCTAAATGTACTTTAACCTTAACAGTTTTTATTCTTTTTTTTTTTTAATTAAAACACGGGCACTAGACAATTAAATATCAAGACTAAAGAGAATGAACTAAAATTTTTCTTATTATAAATGACACACAAAATGATTATGTTTATTGTATTGTTTTTCTTAAAATTTCATGTATAAAAATCAGAAACAATTTCATACTACCCTCGTGAACATAGTAACATGCTATTTACAAAATTGCTAGATATGAATTTAAAAAAAATTATTTTGACATTCTTCTTTGGTATATTAATGGAAAAACAAAACAAATACAAATCTTTTCTCCAAGGTAACATAAGAGAACTTTTCTACTCTAACTATATGTGCATATGAACCTGATACAACTTGGAAGAAGAAAAAGAAGAATCAGTAATAACATATTAACTTTATCACTTTGGTAGCAGAACTTTCATATAGAGATACATAAAAATCACCCACATGTACTTTTCTTGCTGGAAAACTGAAATTAGATTTGAGTATATGGTTCTGATACTTAATGAGAGTTTTAATTTTATACTTAGTCAAAAAGGTGGCCAATAACAAGTTACATTGTTTTAGAGAGATTCTTATGGGGCACTCTTGGATCCAGGTCATTCTCTTTTATATGTGCAAATTAATCCACAAGCTCTTTTGTACCAAATTATTTCCTTGAGTCCTTCCTTCCTTGCTTCCTTCCTTCCTTCCTTCCTTCCTTCCTTCCCTCCTTCCTTCCTTCTAACCCTTATTTCTTTCTTCTTTCACTAAAAATTGATCAGAAGATATATTGCAATACTGGGAGAGTTAGAAGTACATGATTTCTACCCATGAAGAACAGATCAGTGGGCAAAATAGACATATAAAAAATCCAAATTATACTATAAATAGATATTTAGAAAGTTAGATGTATATGTGTATATATTTAAAAAGCAGGGGGAATGAATAACTTTGAAGCCAGTAAGCATTGTTAGATCACTTAGAAGGAATACTGCTAAATATCGTATAATGCACAGGACAAGCCTTGGCCCCCTCCCCCATCCTACCTCATGACAATGAATTCATGTCTAAAATGTCAATAGTATCAATGCTGAGAAACCCTGTCTTATACTCACTTGACCAAATTTGCTAGAATTTTCTAATTCTTTTTTTCTGAATATATCTCCAACTTTTTATATTTCTTCATATTCCTTCCTTTTCAATATTTCTTTTTCGTGATTTTTTTTTTGTGGCCTATTCATTGCTTTTCTATTGGTAGCTTATTTCCTTGCAAAAGCCTATATCTCTTCCTCTTTCTCTTTAATATAGATCACCTTATATTCCTTTATTCTCACTTCTCCATGAGCAGTGCCATCAAAGTGATTTTTGTTCTACCTAAATTTAAATTTACATATAGATTCATATTTATAAGATATTTCTTCTCCAAAATGCAGAAGCAGTAACACAAAAGAAATAACATAAGAATGGGTTCTCTAGTTGTTAATTTTTTCCCTTAAATATTTCTGAATATGCAGATGATTGGGTGTGTTTTGATTTATATAGTAAACATCTACTCTATTTTATTTTGTTTTGTTCATTTTAGTGTAGCTTAGCTTAGCTTAGTTTAGTTTAGTTTAGTTTAGTTTAGTTTAGTTTAGTTTAGTTTAATTAGTTTGGTTTCTGTGCATTGGCTGAACTAATATGATCCAAAATAATTTTCTAGAAGGAGTGAGGGGGAGAGAAAAAACTAGGAAAATATACATTGCAGACCAGAAGGAGAATTAGAAACAGGATGCGGAACATGTGTCTATAAAAGCACTGAACAGTTTAATTATATGGAAGAAAGATCAGAAAGCATTTGAAAACTTGCACTCATCCTCGAAAGTTTGCATCCATAGCTATGACACCAATGTTAGCTTTAGCTGAGAGATGTTTATGTCTCTGTTATTAATAAAACACGACAGACTAATTCTAATGAGCACTTTTACATGTACTTCATTTTAGGTATTCAAATGTTACTTGAAAAAACAACAACAAAAAATAAGTAATAGTGAATAAACCTTTGCTTTTTGTTATTTCTGTTTTTTACTCTATTTTAAAGTTAAACCACTAGATTTTTTTTTTTCAGCAAGAGTAGGACCAATTTGATGTTTTATTGATTTAGAAATACCATGCTTTCTCAGACTTCATTTGCTATGCTTTGACAGCCTGACTGCTGGGTGCTATATTTCAGGACAAAGCCTTAGTAACACTCTTGGAGATGGAAGGTTTGTTGATCTTTTGTTGTTGCTCTTTGTTTATCATTTCTTTTTTTTTCTGATTAGGAAGTCTATATAAATAGATATGTATTTTTTATCGCAGATACCAACTACAGCCTGGAAATAGTTTTGTAAGATATAGTTTATTTATTTATTTTTCTTTCTTTTATCGAGATCTAGCATAGATAATAAACATTTGGAAAGAGTAAACACTAGAAAAAGAAAATAACCATGAAGTATTTTCCTATAGATATGAAAGTTTGTAAGGATTCTCTTGTGCATTGCTATAGAACTTCAGGGTAACTTTTGTTTAAGCTTGTGGATTTATTAGAAGTTAATAATTGGATGCTCAGTTCCAATACTTTGTTTTTGTAAGAATTTTATCTACATTCCATTCACTTATGAAAAACATATTTTTGTAACTTATCTACTTTAACAGCAGAACTGAAAATGCCGTAGGACAGGAAAGAGAGTGCTGAGAAGGACTTTGCCTAAAAGGAGATTTAAGTTGGCAAACTGTTCAATGAGATATAGATTAAGATGGTCAGACATCCAAGATTGTCCATTCTAATTTTAATTCAATGCACTTTAAAACATAGTTTTTCAATGGTCTGAAAATTATAAGACATTGGATTGGACTCGGCAGAAGATAAACACATGGGAGGCACTTCCTCCCCTAAGTGGTTTAGTTTGGTTGGGTTTGGGGGAGGCAATACAAATGTGTACTTATATAACTTTTATAAGAGACAAGTGTAAATAAATATTGTTAAAGAGCTGTCAGTACAATGTTATCATGTGAAAAGCTCAAATAGGAGATATCATTCTTTTAAGGTCAAGAGGGTTATTAAGCCTTCATGGAGGAAGCTAATTTTGAAATGGACATTAGAAGAAGTGAAGTTTTTAAAAGCAGAGAAAGAAAGAATGGCTTGGAAGGAGGAGAGAGAAATGTGAATCAAATGCAGTTTTAATTTTGCCAGCAATTGGAAATGGGGGAAACCTATGAATGCTTTTCATAGAGATTAGAATAGTATCTGTTCCAGTGATAAATGGAATGACACCAAAGCTTGGAGCCAGAGTTATAGCATATTAGACATGTCTGTTTCTGCTGCAAATGATAGAAATTCCTTAAAGTGGTTCAAGCAACAAAAGATAACATATTAGTCCATATAGCTGGAAAGTCCAAAGTGAACCTGAATTTAAGTACAGATAAATAAATCTAAAGGTTCATGCAAATTCTTTGAGGCTTCTTCTCTATCTCTATTTCTCTCTTTTACTTGTTTTAGCTTTTCCATTTTATTGACTCAATTTTCTCTTTTCAACAAGTTCTTTCTACCGTCACTAGCAGCCTCATGTTTACATGGCCCTGTCTTAACACATCTAGTTATCTTTCCAATATCTGTTCGTCAATTATAGAAGGCATCTATTTGGCCTTGCTTATTTGCTAAATACTAACCCCTGGGTCAATTACTGTGATAGGAAAATTGTTCACAATAATTAGTCATGCTTGGGTGACACGTCCACCACTCCCTAAGAATGAGAGAGGGAATAACTGTAGTTGGTAGAAAAAAAATGAGACTTAATGGGAAATGTGCTGGGTAGTCACCCAAAATAACTATCAAAATCCTTACCCAATCTCCTTACCAAATGTATTTTTAAATTAAATGTACTCTTTCAAAGCATTTTTTTTGTTGTTGTTCTTTATTTGTATTCCAGCTCCTTCATCAAGCTTCTCAGGAAATAATGAGCATGATTTTAATCATTACAAGTAGAACTATGGTATTTTCTCCCTTCTGAAAATCTTTCTCACATGGTTAATTTGGCACAAGGATTTGTATTATAGCTTACCCATGTTGTCACTCTCTTAAAAGCACAGGAATGGCTTTATATTAAATATGTTAGATTAGACTTCACTTTTTTTCAGAGTACTTTCAATCATTGACATGTATCTGACAACCCAAATTACTCTTCTCCTATCTGTTGTATCAATATTTCTTAAACTTTTGGATCAACAACAATCTGATAAAAACTGAGGACCAGCTCCCTAGAAAAATAACTTATAAATGTAGTATGGATTTTTATAGAACCTCGAGAGTTCACAAATCTTTGATGTGGAAAGCAATTTAGGATATGGGGAGAGGAAAGTAGACACCAGTTCAGATAGATTTTATTCTGCAAACCCTCAATGTTTTAACAGAAGTACGATATGTCAGATTTGTAGTTTAATTATATTAATTTGTCTACAGAGAAGAAGTGAATTTGAGGTTATTGAAAAGGCAGGTGAGATCAGTAAAGGCAGAGAGATCAGTAAAGAGACTGATATACATGTACAAGAGGTCAAACAGGCAGGAGTTTATCATTTATTTAAGTGGGCACTCAAGTAGGAGAACTCTAGGATGAATCTCAAGTTTCCAGATTGTGGTGGCATTAATTGAGGATAGAAATCTCAGAGGAGAAGTAACTTTGGCAGATCATGAGGAGCTCACTCATAAATTTTTGGGATTTAAGGTACATGAACTAAGGTGGGCCAGTTGGATATATAAGATATATGTTCATAACGACATTCTGGAGTCTTTGTATAGAACAGTGCCACTCGAACCTTAGCAGGCATAAGAATCATTTAGAAAGTCTGGGGAAACATCACTGGGCCCCACTCTCAGGTTTTGATTCACTAGGTTTGGGCTGGGGCAGGAGAATATGCATTTCTATTAGCTTCCAGATGATGTGGATACTGTTGGTCTCGAGACCACTTTGGGAAACACCGATATAAGAGATTTCTGTTGTTTTAGGTTTCTGTCAAACTTTTTCTCTCCTTGTAACAGCATCCCTTTCCCCTTCCCAATTTCCTCTGGGAAATTCTCTTCTCTTACTCCAATCATTCTATTCTTGATTTTTTTTTTCTTTTTGGCCTTTGTTTATTCATGTGTGATTACACATGGAGAGAAACATCTCTGTATATAACCAATTTCATAGATATGGAGAATAGAATGGTGGTTGCCAGGGCCTGGGGTCAGGGAAAAATTGTGGAGGGGTGTTGGTCAAACTTTCAGTTATATGGTGAATAAGTTCTGAGGATCTACTGTACAGAGTCATGACTATAGCTATTAATATGGTATTGTATACTTAAAAGTTGCTGAGAGTAGAACTTAAGTATTCTCACCACATACACACACACACACAAAGGAGATAACTATGTGAGATGATGTGTTAATTATTTTGATTTTGGTAATGATTCTACAATATGTCTCAAATCATCACATTATACGTCTTAAATATATATACTTATATTTGTCAATTATTCTTCAGTAAAGTTAGAAAAATTAAAATTAAAAAGAGGAGAATGAGGCCACCACAAAGAGAGAAGGTAGGAACAAGGAAAGAAGAGAGAAGTAAAAAAAAAAAATGGCAAGAAAAAGGGACAAGATTTTGAATCTCGTTTATCTCTGAAGCTTCCCTTCCTAATTACTAGAGCTATAAATTTCTCTTCTTTGTTAAACTGGCTAGAATGTTTTTATCACTTTCTCTAAAAAAGTCCTAGTATACCTTTTCTTTCTTCCTTTACTTCTTTCTTCTTTTGTTCTATTCTTTCCTTCCTTCCTTCCTTCCTTCCTCTCCTTCCTTCCTTCCTTCCTTCCTTCCTTCCTTCCTTCCTTCCTTCCTTCCTTCCTTTCTTTTTCTTTCTTTCAAGAATGTTCGAGATTCTGATTCCCACATGTTACATCTAGGTTAGTAAAGCGAGTTAACAAATGTTCTTTCTCTAAAAATTCCAATAATATTTACATATTCCCAACCCAAATAAAATCAGCACAATTCAAATTTTATTTGCATTCTCTGTTTTCTTATTGCTAAAAATTTAATGTAGATCATGGCTGGGTTGTAAAACATTTTATTGATTTAGTTATCCTAACATAAACACCAATCCTATTAGAAACATCGATATTGGTAGAATTAGCCATGGATATGTGTTGGCATGGGCAGTGTTTAATAGTTTTTGTTCTAATGGTGGTTTTGTTATTGTTATTGATTTAGAGAGAGACATTCAGGTCTCTATCTTGCAGTGTTTTGCAAGCAGCAATGATTAACAGCTGCTCTTTTGTTGTACAATAAAATTAATAGAAAGAAAACCACCTGAGGCACATTAATTAATAGTTAAAAGAAAAATGTTAACCTATTTGCCCTCTTCATTTCTCCAACTGGATAGATAACAGGTTTTCGTTAATAAAATTTAGTGTACTGCAATACTGTACGTTATATGAATTACCTTTCTGTTGGGAGCCAGGAAAACAGTGAAGCACAAAACCTCCAGATAGCAGCAGATCTAATTTTTGTTTTTCCTTAAATTCTCTCTCTGGTATGCCTTGTGGTCTTTAGAGAGATTTTAAAGCACTCATATTTCCATGGAAAAAGAAAAAATTTAGATTGACAATGACCTGAAAAAGTTTTCCTTAGGATATGGGGAAAGCAATTTGGTTTTATTGCCTGTGTAAAACTGTTCGTCTTCCCCTTAACTGTTCCCTAACATCTTAGTGACAATTGAAGAAGAAAGATTAATGCCCAATATTCATGTTGTTCAGGTAGAGCATTTCTAATCCTAAGAAAAAGCTGGAATATCACCTTTTGATGAAGGCTATTATTCCTGAAGAACAGGATCTTAATAACCTACCATTATTGAATGAAGAGAGTAAATGACATTTCACTAATTCTCAAGATATCATTTTATTTATTTATTTATTTATTTATTTATTTATTTATTTATTTATTTATTCTTAAATTTTTAATTAAGTTTATTGGGGTAACATTGGTTAATACACTTATCTAATTTTCAGGTGTACATTATCATTTGACATCTGTATATTCTATTGTGTGTTTACCACTCAAAATCTAGTTTCCTTCAGCTACCATATGTTTGATCTCCTTTACCCCGTCTACCTCCCCCCTCCTCCCCCACCCCACTAGTAACCACTAGTCTATAGTCCTCTGGTAACCACTAGCCTATAGTGCATGTCCATGAGTCACAAGATATCATTTTAACAGAAGCTTTGGAGGGAGGAGTTGTTTTATAGTAAAAAAAGCTTTGGAGGGAGGAGTTGTTTTATAGTTAAAAAAAAAAAAATTCAAGAGTTAGGTATAAATCTTGCAGATGTTATTCTCTAGTTACATTATTAAATTAGAAATGCGTGAAGCTCTACCAGGCCTGCTTAATTTGTGCCTCTGGCTTCTCTTTAGGAGCGAGGACAGATAATGCACAGTTCCATGATGTAGCACAAACAGAAACCTTATTTCATTTGTTAGTTGAGTAGAACTTGAAAAAGTTTTTTTGGAAATATGAGACAGAGTTTCCCACTGAGCTGACCTTACTTTCTTGAATTCTACCATTGTCCTCACCATATGTCCTGCTGCATTATTATAAACATATACAACTGCTGAGGTTATTTCTGTTTTTAGCAAATAGATGCTAATTGTGTTTCTAAAATTATCTCTATGCAAGTTGAATTTCCCTATAAAATAATTATCAGTACTAACATACAACAATTTTGATTATCTATGTTCAATGAGAGGAAATGACATGGATAAAAGACATGGGGCAGGAGTTGGGTGTGGTTGGGGAATGAAAAGGTAGAATGGAAGCAGAACATAAATGCTAGGCTAAGGAGTTTGGAATTAATTTCAATACTGTAGAGAACCCCTCATAGCAATTGGCTTGGGTCTCTGGGTATCACCGCAAATTCCAAGTTAAGCCACTTGTGAATGTTTCTTTGATAACTTTTACCACCAATACCATTACCAGGCCTCTCCCCTGATGTGAGAGTGGGGGCTCCCTCCTCTTCATCCAAAAGTTTATTTCATTTCAGATCCTATGTTTTCATTCAAACGGTCCCCCATCAATTTTCCTTCCATCCTCCCCCTGATATATGCAGAAACTGCTACTGTAAGCCAACTTTTTCTTGTAGATACTTCCACAACTTTCCTCATACTCAGAGCAACACAACCTGTTTTGTAAGCTTTGTGCACATGCAAAGTATTCATGAAGAAATGTGTAAGACTAGTGATTAACAGCAGGGGTTCTGGAGTCAAAATTCATCAGTTCAATCCCATCCTCTAATAATAACTTTTTGTGTCACCCTGAGAAAGTTATTTAACCTCTTTCAATGTCTGTAAAATGAAGATGATGTATAGGCTTCAAATGGTCATTTCAAAGAGTCATGAGATAATACCTATAAAACACTTGTAACTGCACACAACATACAGTTATGTCTCAATAAATGTATGAAATATTTCTACAAGTTTTGAGTTGATGAAAGTCCTAAACAGATAATACAGATTAGTGGAAAAAGCAAGGGCTTTATAGTCAAGCAAGCGTGGTTTCAGATTTTGGCTCTGCTACTACTATCCTTGTAAATGCGGGCTGCTCTGAGCCTGTCTCCACATCACAAGATTGCTCATCAGGCAGATTTAGGCTGCAAATAATAAAATACTCTACCTGAAATGGCTCAACAAATGAAGAAAGATATTAAGTTGTGTAGCTAATAGAGCAGGGAGAGGGAGGTTCATTGTGCCACTCTTTGACTCTACCATTCTTTGGGTTTAGCTCTTCACTCTGTCAATTTTGTTCTCAGTATGGCTCCTCTCATGGTCCCAAATTGGTGGCTGGGGCAACCTGGTCAAGATGTTCCCTTTTCCTGTCTAAAGGGAAAAAGAGAGAATCTTAGCCAACCATGAGATACAAGTTCTTTTCCTTACCCTATGAGTCATTTTAGAACACACAATTATCTTAGACTGAAAACAATAGTCAGAAAACAGGCATAGACTTAGAAGCGATGAACATGGAAACAATAAAATCAGGGTTCTATTTGGAAGGAGGAAAGACGAATGGATATTTCATGGGCCACCAAGTATGTCCATCACTATTTGTTTTGAATGTTAAATAGGATAATGTAGTAAAATATATAGCATAGCATCCAGCTGCTATACCAAAATGCTAATCATTCTCCTCTCTCTGTTGCAAGTTTCTTATTAATAAACACTTACCAAACTGAGGCTTTATCTGGCATTGATGATGGATTACTTCAAAAAATGAAAGTGGGGGAGGAAAGCTGAAGGGAGAGATTGAAGATGAGTTAGAACAAATTAGAAGGTTATTATAGGAGTTCAGATAAGAAATAATAAACCTCGAACCATGGAGGTGACAATTAAACTGGAAGACAGTGATAAATGTGAAAATGTTATGGAGCTAGCATTTATAGGATTGGTGATTGACTGGTGATATGAGATGGTAGGAGAGGAAGTAACTTTAAGATTTTGAATTTGGTTGCCAGGGAGAATGTCAATCCATTTAAAACAGAATTAAGAAGGGCTGGTTTGGGGGGAATGGGATGATTTTGGTTCATGGTGTGTTTTAAGTTCAAGAGTCTGGCAGGATATCCAAGCAGATTATTAATGAGATTCTTAATTTAGTATGGAGAAAAGACCCTCTGGGTCACTCACTTTAACACAGATAAGAGTGTTAAATTTGATGAAATTTCAGAAAGGACTGTACACATCTAATAGAAGAGAGTCAAGGAAAGGAATTAAGAAAAAAAGATAGGAAGGAAAAGAATGATCAGTCAGAGATACACAGGTACACACAATAATAGATGCTGAGGGGTAAGTTATTTCAAACAAAGGGATATTCAACAGTGTTAAATGGTACACATATTTTTAAGGAATTTGAAACTAGATGAAAGAAAACACATAGGACTCAGTGATTAAAAGGTCAATATTAGTTCTGAGGGAGCAAATTCAATAACATCAGTGGTGAAAGTTAAGACATTAGGAGTGATTAAGAAAAAATGACGGGAATAGCTACTCTTTCAAAAATTGGATGGTAAAGGGTTTAAATTCAGAGAGAACAGAGATTTGTTGGAGAAGAAACAGAATCAGTATAAGAGAAAAAAGTGAAAATAGAATATCTATTTTCAAGAACTTACTATGTGGCAGGCATTGTTATGGTTCAGTTTTTGAAGGAAGAACCTGAGATCGTGGGATGTTAAGTAACTTGCACAGGATCATGCAACTGAAAAGGAATCAAGCCATACTATGAATCCATGTGTGGTTGCAAACTCCATACTCTCTGCTATACTGTGATGCAAGCACCTGGAAGAGAGGAGGAGTGAGGTCATCCGAAGTACCAGTCAAGAGAGACATTTACTTTGGCAAAGAGAGGGGCCCTTCTTTCTCAAATGTAGGACAAAGGGAGAAAGAGAAATTGAAACTGGGGATGAATTTGAGATAGAGGGGAGGAAACTTAAAAATGGGTGAAAGGTTAAATAAGTACAAATTAGTAGTTGACAGATGGTCACGGGGATGGGGAGCATGGCAGAGAGAATGCAGTTAGCATTAATATATTGGCTAGGTGGAAAACCAGAGGAGAGAAGGAGCAATTAAGGGGATCATTTTACAAAATATATAAATGATTAACCAACATACTGTATACTTGAATATTAAAAAAAAAAAAGAGTAACCAGAAAAAAAAAGTGCAGGCAGGAGGGCTTTAACTTTCTCTTCAGAGTCCCGCCTTCAGAACACAAGAGCCAGGAGAATTTTGCAGCCTTAAGAAAATAGAAAAATTATCTGAAGATTAAGGCATATCTGAATCTTTTACCCCCTATTAGGCTGAATTTAACAGTCTTTACATAGAAAGTTTTTTCTTTAGTAAAGAATGCTTTGTTTTCATTTTCAAAAAGAAGTTGAAACTTGTAAGAATGGTACGTAAATGTAAAAGTTAACTTACGAATATTCATAGTGCGGCTGACTGGGCCCATTAAAGTTTGAAATTGGTAAATAGCTATATATATGATTTACCAGTGAGATAAAGGGATACTATAGTTGTTTTTTTCATACTTCCTTTTACCTAATAACCCTACTCAGTCAGCTGGATGTTTTGTATCATTGCCTCAGGGAAGAAAAACACAGTAGAAAGCAGAGGAAACAGAGAAATCTTAATTTTTGAGATTTCACTAGCCTAGGCCTCAGAGAGTGAACAGAAAATTTGGATAATGCAACATGATGAAGGTGATATAAAGAGCAATAAAGTTCTGGCTCAATTTGTTTGCCACCAGTGTCTACCTTTAGACTAGATGACTGTCCTCTTTGACACAGGTAGAGATGTGGAAGAGAGATGAAAAGGAAAACAGGAGCAAGAGGAATCCGTTGTCCCTAAGAAACCAGATCCTGGTAGACTTAAAGGGAACAAAAATCACCCGCCAGAGAGCTGAAGATCCAAGAGCAGAGAACGCTTTTCATGGGCCCAATTCAGAAAGTTCTAGCTTAGTATTCTACATGGTATATGTAAACTGATGGATCTATAAATCGTTTTGAGGTTTTTGCACTCCAGTGGGGTATGGAAAATAAAGTGACTTCTGTATGTAGAAAAGTGGCACAGGAAAATAAAATGACTGTGGGAGACTCATGTGTATTTCCCCAGACTCAGAATGAAGCAGGAGAGACAGACTGACTTCAGAGAGGAATTGGAAGAGTTAACCAAGAGGGAGCCAGTTCTGAAAGATGCTGAGAACAGGGACGACTCAGAATTCTTGCATGAATAGTTGATGATCCAGTCAGATGGCTTAGTACCGATAAATGGTTCCTACACTAACCCTCATCCAAATTCACCTTGTGGTTATTGGTTAATATCCACAGTGACATACTCGCTGTGGAGATACCCAATAGTAACAACAGATTCATTATTTTCAAAAGAATCAGATTTGATAAGTTTATGTTTCATAATTTCAAAGGGCTAGACATAAATACGGAACACTTTAATTTAAAAGTTTAATGCTACTTTGAAATTCAACAATATTAAACACCCTAGTAGCAAAAATGTTCCTAGTACAGTGTTATTATTTGCCATACAAAGTTGTAGAGGAAGCAGAAAATCCTCAGGTTCATGATGGACTAGCACATTTTTAACTTCTAAATGAGAATTTTATAAAGTTTTTCAAAGTGCTTTCTATAAAAAATCAGTTGTAATCAAGATAAAGGGAGAGTATATTTTTAAAAACCCTTTATTTCCTGCCATTTTATTTTTTGTTTCATGAAAGTAATTATTTTATTTTTAAAGAGAATGTAAATTCTTGAGAGAAGAGTTTGGGTCCTCCCAGCAGTTCAAACAAAATAAAAAGAGACCTGCATTCAAGGGGAGGGAGCTCAGCTCCACAAGAGACCAGAAGGGATACAAACCCAACTCTCTCCAAGTAGGCATCGGCAATAAGAAGGGACGAATTGTTTTAAGGGTAGGAGCTGAGTTTGGAGACAAAAATCTGTGTAGCAGGTAAGTGCAAAGGCTTAGGGAGCTATTAGTGGTGGAAATCTACTGGAGAATCTCTTTTCTTTATTATTAAATTTATTGGGGTGACAATGGAGAATCTTTTGGGGAGTACCAGCTGCAGAGTGGAGAGGTAATGTCATCGACAGGGACAACACCACATCCGTGATTCAAACTCAGAGGAGCCCAGGGCATGGTTTGCAGACTTCCATAAAAATTTTTATGGAATAAAACAATTACATTTTTCATATAAGTTGATCTGGTATGGTAGAAAGAGACCATTGTTTGGAGGGAGAAGAGAACAGTTTGACTTCTAACTCAGGAAAAACAGCTCCTTGACTTGTTTTCTTCATGTGTAAAATGAAGTTAATCCTATTTTTTCTACTTTGCAGCATTATTTAGATGATCAAAAAAGATAATTAGATAAAGATATTAGAATGTATTTTTGTAAATGGTAAAATGTTACACAAATATTAATTATTAAAATTACTTTTGAAGTTATCATTTAAAAACTATTGGAAATCTACTTAATGCTTTAAAAATGTAATAAAAGGAAAAGAATACATATTACACTGAACATTTCAGATATCAATCATCCAATCAAGCAAATACATAATGCTTTCATTCTTTTCCTCTTTTTTTTTAGTTATTCCATTAATTAGTGTCCCTTTCTGAGTAGAGAGGCTAAGGAAAGAAGGATCCCCAAATCTTTGGACCTCGGTCCACAGGCCCACCAAGGTCCAGGCAGCCCTGTTCGTATTTTCAGACATAACTCCTCCCACTGTCTGTGGAGCTTTCTTCTTGCTAACCAAATAGTGACTTGCTTACATCACCCAAATGTAGTAGGCTGGTTCATGCCTTGCCTTTAGCACTTACTCTTTCTTCCTGGAGTGCATTTTTTTTGGATTCATATTTATTCTGCAAGACCTACTCAGGTGTCTTCTCAGCAAACTCTTTCCTGACCACCTTATATTTCCTGCTTCCTGTGATGCCTTCCCTCCTCCTGTTCGTTCTATTTCTAAAAATGAGGTCTCCTCAGGGAATCTTCCCCGCTCTATTTTAGGTCTGGGTAAGAGGTCCTCAAGGGCAGAGACTGCATATGGTAAGCCTTTCATCAGAATATCAGCTCCAAGAGAGGTGGGACTTGGCTTTTATTCATTGTCGATTACTTAGAACTAAAAGCAGTGCTTCCTATAGTTGATGTTCAATAAATACTTGTTACTCGATAGATGGTCTTTTTATCAGGTTATGGGGAAAAAGATTGATAGTTGAAACTCTTGACTGAAATTAATATCTAATGTTTTCTATTTTAAGAATTTGGAAAATAAAAAAATAAAATGTTAAAAAAATTATATATATATAGAGTATGAAAAAAATAAACTGGCATTAAAAAAAGAATTTGGTGTATTTACATATGGTGGTGAAGAAATATGTTACATTTCAGTGGTTGTGGGCTCTTGTATTTTTGTGTCCATGAAATAACATTCAAATTTATTGAGAATAAAAATTAGTGAATAAATATGTGCCTAAAAATTTATCCTGTGATTTTACTGTAATAGGAATCATCATTACATGCCCTCACTGCCATGATGCTTTAAAAGGCATAACAAGTTAAATATGGACTGCACCAAAAATTTTCTATTAGTAAGGTGAAGTAAAACAATAAATAGGGAATCATCTTGATAATTTGAGTAAAAATTGCATTTCAGCATTATTTAGAAAAGTATTCCTTAAAAAGTGTGCTTTAGTCCTAAACTACTATAGCAAATTTATTTAACTTTTCATTTTGATTTTATATTTATAAGTTTTAGTCTTGGGATAATTTTTTTAAAAAGTCATGCTTGTTTTTTTTTAGAAAAATAACTATGTGCCTCACTCGGAGTTTAGAGAGTTTGTTCTCCATCTCTACCACCATGTGCTGTACAGTTGGTGCAGAGCTATTGGGACAGCACTGAATTGATTTGAGTGTGAGGCCTGATAAACTCTTTAATCAAGTGCTGGCAATTCAGTCAAATAGCACCTGCAACGGCTCAAAGAGAAAATGCTAAACTGAAATTAATGCTTATGTTTCTCTTCCGAGAAACTAATTTCATTAACAAAATTAGATTTCTTGGAGAGGTAATTGACACAATCTGGTAATTCAGAGATTTGTCATTAAAAATTAAGCATATAGGAAGACAACATGAATTCAACTTCCGCTACCAATCCCCTGGCAGCAGAGCATGCAAAGCTAAAATCTCACAAAGAAACGGCAATAGCAAAATAAAGATCAGAAGGTGATCTTCAGTAGTATGCCCTGAATCTCTTTAGTCTTAGCAGAGGGAAAAATGCTGATAATTACTTTTCTCTCTTTGTAAAAATGTTTTTATTTGGGGGGAATGTGTAATTTTATTTAGAAAAATATTGAAAACTTTTTTAGTATTCTTTAGAGAGGCAGTAATGAATTTACCTTATCTAATAATAAATGAAGACCTTTTCCAAGTTCCTCAAAAATCCAGTAACTCTCAAATTCCAGGAGGTGGTAGGATTTTTTTTTTTTTTACCTCTAGAATTTTTCTCATAATAATTATTTTCTCATGTGGAGTTCTTAAATGTGGTAGAAAGATATGTGCCAGAAGAGGTAAGGGAAATCTTACAGTTTCACAGGGAAAAAAGTGAACATTTTATTTTGTGCCTTAACTTTATTTTTCTTCCAATTTCGAGGCCTCTTCTTTATACACCTTATATCTATCTAGCATCAAGTTTACTGCTTCTCATCTGCCTCATAATACCAGCCTGACTGACTTATCCCTTCTCTATGTCCTTTTGCATTTATTTTCAAAACAATTTATTTGGTACCTAACTTCATACTGCATTTAATTTTTCACAATTTTTACTGTTTATTATATATTTTCAGATCATTCTCCAGAAATAGTGGCTCAAATTATGGCACCAAACGTGTGTGTATTTGTTTGCCTGGCTCTCTACTAACATAGGGTTTATCAAAAGAAGACTCAGAGTTATACACATTTCAAAAAAGAAACAAACATTTATAGGAAAAAAAAAAAAGAGTTGGCCTAAAAAGAAGGGCTAGTTCTCCAAATAACACAATTTCAAATACATAGAAAAGAAAATATCCTGCAAAATTAAGAAAATTTCTAAGTTCATATTAATCTGTTCAAAGTAGAAAGCAGCAACTTTTTGACATGATTATTATATTCACAGAGGTCAAGACACATCTTCAACATCAGCATGGAAAAGATGACAGATAAAATTGTTTTTGTTAGGGAGTCCAAGTTTGTATGGTAATGTTCACATTTTTATTATCTTGGAGATCAGTACAGGTTAGCATTCCTATTGGTTTTGTTTTTTTTTCCTAGAGTATAAAGAATTCTTTCTGACTGGGATATGTGGAGCATCTACTCTGATTAGAAGCAGGGCGAAGTGTTAGTTTTGCTTCTACAGCACCTCCTTATGGTCAAGTGCTTTCCACTAAGATGCCAATTTGACCACATAAGTTGCTTAATGATTTTCTTATTCAATATTATTGAGTTGATATTTTATTTTATTCGACTAGGTTATAATGAAGATTTTGATTTCAAATCTGGAGCTATAAAATATTAACCCTTAAAAGTTAACTTTTATCTGAAGGTATTTAAAAGACTTGCAGTTGTTAATTTACTTTTATGTCAATGAAGACTTATTGTTCTTATCAATTCTATTGAGATTAAGAACCAAGAATCATCCCATTTGCCTCTGTCAAATTTCTTCTGTGGAACCTATAATTGTAAGAGTGTCATCTTTCTTTTTCTTCTGAATTCTGAGGGTTCCATTGGAAGCAGATACTACTTACATAATGTTTCCTTCTAATATGTATAAATTAGACATGTTATATATTTGTAAATAAATGACAAGAGGGAGAAATTAAGATTATTGTGTTACTATAAGGTACTCTCAGTTCCTGTGAAGCAGTGTTATGCTATTTGAAAGTTAACTGAATTAATTGAAAATGTATATTGGAAACTCTAAAGGACTACTTAAAAAAGTAAAAAAAAAAAGAAAAAAGGATAACTGATATGCAAGGAAGGAGAGAAAAATGGATCATATGAAACGTTCATTTAAAACAATAAAATGCAGAAAAGAGTAGAAGACAGACAAAAATAGGAAGAAAGAATAAGGACAACTAATAAAAAGCAGTAATAAATATGGTTGATAATAATTTAATTATATCATTAATCACTTTGGACATCAGTGGTCTAAATTCACCAATCAAAAGCCAGAGATTGTCAGAGTGGATCAAAAACAAGACCCAACTATATGTTATTTACAAGAAACTCATGCAGATAAAAGTAAGACACATAGATAAAAATAAGTGGGTGGAGAGATTAGTGTTAGTAGTGTGCTAACACTAATCAAAAGATAGCAGGAGTAGGTACACCGTGTTAATTTCAGATAGAGCAGACTTCAAAGCAACGGAAATTATCAAGGATGAAGAGGAGCATTACACAATGATAAAGGGGTCAATGCTCCAAGAAGATATAACAGACTTTAATATGTATGTGCCTCATAGAAGAGTGTCAAAATAGGTAAAATAAATCTAAAGAAAGTATATTAAAATTAAATTTGTTGACAGTAACTGTCAGTCTTTAAATATGAACATGATTATGTTTATTTTTAATGGGAAAAGACTCACAAAAACTAAAATGTATTTATATTAATACCCTTTACCTACATAAAATTCACCTAAGAAGGCTGACTTTTTTTCTTTTAAAAATAAAAATAAACAAGTCATCTCTCCTGACCGTTTTGAGTTGATCAAATATCTAAAGAAAGTTGACCATAGCTAATTATTTTTAATACGTCTCCTTTTAAAAATGAAGGAATAAATCTCTGTGTTACCTATGGTCATTTAGAAAACTCAAACATGACTTACATGTAAAAAAGTGTCTTAATAGTTTTATTATTTTGAAATTGGAGCCTGTGTTTACAAAAAGGGTCAAGAGTCATCAGAAGATATATTATGAGACACATAGTATAAGCTAAGGACGATTGTTACTAGGCAATATTTTAATACAGCAATAAATAGAATTATTATCATGAATTAAGTATTTCAAAGAAATTTAGTTGGCACGATTTAAGTATATACCAAGAACTACAGAGAAATGTCGTGATGGTAAAAAGTGACTTTTGTCATTTGAGTATAACCTGGCCCTTTTTACAATGAAAGCACAGATTTTACTTTTACTTTTATGGATATCATCTGTATAAAAGTATACAATAATGTATTAATGTCATTTTTACTCATAAATAAGTTCATCATATTTATCCAACTTTGTCAAAAATTTCAACAACTTCCATTTTTCTTGCTAAGCTCATTATTTCAAAATATTATAAAATCAGTTAAAAGAGTTCATTTCTCAGGTTTGTATGTTGATGGTACAAACTCTCAGATTTGTACATATTTTATTAAACTTCTTTTGCTTTCTGACATA
Organism: Pteropus medius; assembly: GCF_902729225.1. Lineage (NCBI taxonomy): Eukaryota > Metazoa > Chordata > Mammalia > Chiroptera > Pteropodidae > Pteropus > Pteropus medius. The sequence continues at coordinate 31,386,420 of NW_024340696.1, forward strand.
TATTTACTTTAAAGATAAATTATTCTCTTTTATTTCATAATATACCAATGTGTATTCATTATCTTTTATATATATCTCCTTACCATCCCATATTTTTACATTTCTTCAAAATGAACATGAACTCTAACATAACTCAGATTTATTTGTCTTTTTAACCTGTTAACTGATGGCTTCTCTATAATGTAGTAAATAAGAACCCAAGTATTTTAAAATTAAGCTGCTCATAAAGACTATTAACTAACTCAAATTTAGGTTAGTTTAAGATTTCAAAATTAATTAAAAATATAGAAGTTACAATTTAGGCTAACACATAAAATCTTTATGATTTGTAGCATCATATGTATTGATCTCTTTTGATAAAAACATTATTTATTAATTAATTTAGCTGAACATTAAATTTAGCAATTTTTTAAAAGTGGTTTTAGTTTATCTAATGCACCAAACCAATAGAAGAAGTATAGGAAGTTCAAAATAGATTGTTCATGAGAAAATAAATCTAAGACTTATATAAACTTGAATATTGCCTTAACATTATTTTTAAATGGTGGTAAAATCAGGAAGAAGATATAAAACTATTTTAAAACAGAAGTTATAAACCAGACTAATTAGTCCAGAATTATCTTGAGGAGGAAAACTATACGAATTTTTTTCTTATACAATGATATATCAGATAATAAAACATTCAAGTTATTTGAAAGTAATGTTTTTTTTTTTTTTCTTATCTTTTAACTGAGTAACTAAGGGCACTTATTAAATTCACAGGTCAAAGCTTTTAAAAAATTTTTAAAAATTATTTTGAGGTGATTTTAAGTGTAAGAAATAATACAGAGAGATCCTGTGTACTCTCTACCCAGTCTCCCCCAATGGCAATATAGGATATTGCAAAACTTTAATCTATCAATCTTATTTCAATTTCCCTAACTAGACTTTATGTGTGTGTGTGTGTGTGTGTGTGTGTGCATGTGTGTATGTGTATTTAGTTCCATGGAATTTTATCACACATGTAAGTTCATGTATCCACCATCATCAAGATGTAACACAATTTCATCACAAAGATTCCTAGTGGGTGTCCTTTGATTACCATGTCCCTCTCCATCCTCCATCCCCTCCCTTCACTCATAATCTCTGATAACCTTTCCCTCTTGCACTGGCTACCATTCCTGACTCCTCATAACCACCAATCTATTCTCTATTTATATAATACTTTCATTTCAAAATAGTCATTTAAATGGAATTTTGTAGTATATAACTTTTTCAAAATTTTTTTTTTCACTCAGCATCATTTTCTGGAGATTCATGTAAGTTGTATGGATCAATAGTCCATTTATTTTTATGAGTGAGTAGTATTCCTCGGTATGGATGTACCACAGTTTCTTTACCCATTTATCTACTAAGGGCATCTGGGTTGGTTCCAGTTTTTAGCTATTATGAATAAAACTGCTATGAATATTCCTGTACAGATTTTTTTTTAACATGAATATAAATTTTCACTTATCCGGGATAAATGCCCAAGAATTTATTGCTGTGTAGTATGGTAATTGCATGTCAGTTTTAAAAGAATCTGCCTGTTTCCAGAGTGACTCTACTATTTCTCATTCCCACATGCAATGTAGTGTTGATCCAGTTTCTCAGCATCGTAATCAGTATTTGGTTTTGTCACTATTTTAGCCATTCTGGCACATGTAAAGTGCTATTACATTAGGGCTTTAATTTGCATTTGCCTAGCAATGATGCTTAATATCTTTTCATGTGCTTATTTCACTGTTTTTGGTGAAATGTCTGTTTATATATTTTGCTAGTTTTATAATTGGATTGTTTTAGTTTTTTCTGTGAGTTTTGAGAGTTTTAGGGTGCTAAGACTAGATACTAACCTTTTGTTTAATATGTGTTTTGCAAATATTATCTCTCAGTCTACATAGCTTGTCTTTTTTTTTTTAATGGTATTGTTTTCAAAGGAAGAGTTTTACATTTAGATGAAGTCTAATTTATCAATTTCTCCTTTAATGGATCATATTTTGGTGTCACATCTAAGAACTCCTTGCCTCACTCTAAATTCTGAGAATTTTCTGGAATTTTTCTCTAAAAGTTTTATAGTTTTATGTTTTAAAGTGATCCATTTTGAGTTAATTTTTATATGACTTGTGAGACATGTCAAAGTTTATTTTTTGTCTATGAGGTAAAAAATTTTTGTTTTAGATTTTCTTTTTTTTTTTTTTTTTGAGTTGAAGCTGTAATAAGAAAAACATTTTAAAGAGCCAACATATTTAAACTATAAATCTCTTCCTGGAAATATTGTAAGCTTAGAAATATAGTAAGTTTTTCAGATAAAACCTGATGAAGTCATCACCTTCTCTTAGATACTTGCTGTCCTGGAATCAGGTTCTGTATATACATGAGGCTGTCCCTCATTCACTGTCACCTCTCTGCACTTTGCCATGTTGGGGAACCAGTTATGCCACCTGTTGCTAATTTGCTATAAACTAACTTCTCTCTGACAAGAGACCACAGAAAGCATGCATACCCAGTCATTCAAGAGAGATTCCTTTATGAATATTTTCTTCTTATTCTATGAGTATAAAATTGGTCATCTGATGCTTTTTTTGACTCCCCATAATTTCTATTGTTTTCTTTCTTTTGTTATTTTAAATTCCTCTTAATTGTACATCAAACTCTGATATTAGCAACAATAATGATTATTATTTAGCAAATGATTAGTTTGCACTAAACACATTATATAGTTTTCCCCAGTTCCTCACAATTGTTTACACAAATATTTTTTACTCATTTTACAGGTGAGAACACTGAGGCTCGGGGAGTTTCCTGATTCCAACATTTTCACTTTTTCCGCTAGGACCATCTCCCTCTTTACAGACTTCCTATAAATTAGGCTATTGCTATTATACTGAAATGTGATAATGTGTCACAATTTAAAAATATCCATGAAATTATTAGATTCCTTTCCTTACTACTTTGCCTTCAAACTTCTTTTTTCTTTTAATTAAATTTATTGTGGTGACATTGGTTAATAAAATTATATAGCTTTCAAGTGTATGGTTCGATAATATGTCATATCTATATTGCATTGCATGCTTATTACCTAAACTTAAGTATCTTTCTGTCACCTTATATTTGATCCCTTTTACCCTTGTTACCTCCCCACTGCCGCCATTTTCTTGAATTTATTAAATTTATCTCTTTCTACCTTTTGCTACTTCTTGGATATGTAATAACAATCTCGTTTTTATTTTACTTCCTTACAATTCTGGAAGACTTAGAATTTGCCATTCTTCTTGTCACTTTAACAGTTTCCCTGTTGCATAACTTCAAAAAATACCACACTATTTAAAGGAAATAAAACAGTTCAGCTTTCAGAACTGAAAGGTGAGAGTGAAAGATTCTCACAGTTCTATTTAGAATTCGGTTGCTTTTCTAGTTAAGTTAGCAAGAAACCTCTTGGACCTTTGTTATTTGAAACTTCATTATCTTATATTATGTTTCAAAATAATGTTCTAGTTTAACGGATTATGAATAATATCTTGCTAAAAAGATTTTTGTAAAACATATCTATGTTCCTGTCTAAATGTATAAGCGTAACATGTTAGTATTTAAGTGTATACAAAATTGGATCTAATGATTTTTTTATAACAAAATTAAACACTTAACCTAATGTTTTACATAGTTATTTAAAACTGAAAGGAGTACTCATCTATGCCTTCAACTGGGTTAACTATAAATTAAGCCATACAGTTCTAAAAGCAAATAAAACCCACTTCATACCTCTTTGTGCTTAGCAACATTCTCTGCATGCAAGTTTAATAGCTTGTTCTCCGCTGATTTCCATCACTTCTACTTAAATGTCTTAAAACATAACAGTAGTGTTTTTCTCCCTTTATTCCTTCAACAATTTTAATATCTAGCTATATTTTACTACTGCCTTATATAAAGACTTTACCCCAGATGAACTCACTGTCTCCACAAAAGATTTCTCTTACCCTCCTCCTCACCCTTCCAATTATTCTATCTATCTGAAATGTAGTCTCTCCTTCACTGCAATTTTTTCATTCCTAGCCAGTAGTTAACAATGACTCTAAAATGTACCTCTTCAGATAGTCTTTTTGATCATCCTCCCTCCAATGTCTATTAATCTATCCATCCATCCATCCATTCATCCATCCATATGCCCATTAACTCAACAAAGATTCACAGAGTATACAATATGTACTAGACATTGTGGTAGGCTATTGAGTTATAAAGACATTTATCAGGTGTACTGGAAATACAGGCATAATTTATCTTTGGGGAGTTAAGAGAAGCTTCACTTAGACAGTCACTTCAAAGAGCAGGAAAGTTTGACAGCTGGAGAACTGTGAGAACATTTGAGACTAAGGCAACACGTGCAAAGTTGTGAATGGATGTGAGAGAAAGTGTTTTTCATAATGGCTGCACCAATTTACATTTCCAACAATAGTGTACAAGAGTTTTCCTTTTCTCCTTCTCAGCCACAGTTTTTTTTTCTTTTTTAAAGATAGTAACCATTTTAACAGGTGTAAAAGGATGACTCATTGTGGTTTTGATTTGCATTTCCTTGATGATTAGTGATCTTGAGCACCTTTTCATTTTTCTGTTGGTCATTTATATGTCTTCTTTGGAAAAATACCTATTCTGGTCCTTTTCCCATTTTTTAATCAGGTGGTATTTGTTTTGCTCTTGAGTTGTATAAATACCTTATATATTTTGAATATAAATCCCTTTACAGATATATGGTTTGCAAATATTTTCTCCCATTTCATAGGTTGCCTTTCATTTTGTTTATTATTACCTTCACTATGCAGAAGCTTTTTTTTAGTATGATGTAGTTTCCCTTATTTAATTTTATTATTGTTGCCTGAGCTTTTGGTATCATATCCTAAAAGTCATTGCCAAGGCCATTGTCAAGAAGTTTTTTTCTCTATGCTTTCTTCTAGGAGCTTTATGAGTTCAGATCTTTCTTACATTTAAGTCTTTATTTCATTTGAAGTTGATTTTTGGGTATGGTGTAAGAGAAGACCCAAATTCAGTTGGTTAAGCCTGAGCTGAGCTGGGACCGTTTCTCAGAACACTGCAAACATCTTTACATTGGCTTGGACCTCTCTATCTATGGTAGCTGTGTTCTCAGCGTGAAAGTTCCCAGGGAAGATATCCTTAGGGTGGGCATTCCAAGAGACCAAAGCAGAAGCTGCCTGGTTTTTAATAACCTAGCTGTGGAACCCACATGGAATCACTTCCTTTATTGTCCACATGGTCTACTGGTTGATGGAGCCACAGCCCTACCAGATTTTAGAGGAAGGGAGTTATCTCTACAGCTTGATGAGGAGGGTAAAGTCACACTGTTGAAGAGCATAGAATATGGGAAATTTGGGCAAATACAAACTGTCATAGTTATTGTCATAGCTGCTGCAGATTGAGTAGAGTTTTTAGTAAATACACTGTCTTGGAAACTTCTAGGTATATTTATACAGGAAAAAAGTCTTAGGAAATATTAATGGTTAGGAACATTGAAAGGTAACTTATAATATACATCTCATGGAGGTTACAGTATTGCAACTTTGTACATACACATTTTTAATTAATAGGTTTTCTTTCTGATCTCTTGACAACAGGGAAAAATACCATTTGTTGCTACTTTTTCAAATGATAAATTAGGTTGTTATAAATTTTCATTAAGGTTATTATTAATATCTCCTATTACTGCAAGCTTCTAAGTACTTCATTTATAACATCACTGGTGGTTCTTTACTTACATTTTATCAGGGTGGCTGGCTGGAAAGATAGAACATTCGATTTGCAATAGAGATAAATGATGGCAGAAAAATGGATTCTGAATGTTGCTTGAAAAACCACAATTCCTTTCACCCAGTTGAGACTCTAGAGTTGGCCACATTTAATCATCAACTGTTCATTTTTTATGTTTTTTTCTATCTTCCCACTGAAAAGGATACAATAAGACTGCCACCCTTTTGAAACTCTCTGATAAAACCATTCCTTTTTCTGAGGTGAATGGAATATATACACACATGCACATATGCTTTTTTGATTTATCTGTTTCTTTTCACTCCTATACTTTCTGTCAGCATAACATCATGTCTTCTTAAGTCTGTCATTTTTTTTAATAAGCTTTGTTGACAAGTTCTTTTCATACCATTACTAATCATGAAGAAATCTATTTAGCTTAATCAATAATCCATTTTTAACATGATTATGTATGTATGAAAAAATGGTTCTTGTATTTAAGGTAGTTTCCAATTTAGTTATGGAGACAAATCACACAGTCTATTATAAGAACAACAAAAAAAGTAACAAACAATGATTAACATATATCAGCAATCCTTTTTGCTTTACACTTTTCTGGGTAATTGTGGGCGGTAGAAGTAAAGAATGGAATTATAGTAAATTTCAAAAAAAAAATAAAAATATGAATTATTAATAATTGCTACATTATTATACTTTAATGTTCCTGTGTTTTTTTATGATAAACGTAATATATGCTCATTCTAGAAAATTTGTAATGCATAGGAAAGAAAGTAAAATTTGACCATGTTCTCCCATTTCAGGGAAACTATTCTTACTATTTTAGTGCATTTTCTGGTAGATCTGTGTGTGTGTGTGTGTGTGTGTGTGTGTGTGTGTGTGTGTGTGTGTGTGTTATATACAAAAACACTGAAACCATAGTGCAGTGGTGGTGATGGTGGATTGTCACTTGGCAGTGATGTCACCAGTGTGCTTTACTGTACTGCCAAGGCTGGAATGTTTTCCTAAAAGTATATTTTCTAGTTGCTCTTGCAGAGCGAATTTTGGTTGTAGATTGGTTTTGGCAGTTAGATGTTTCTAGTGAGTTCTATGGGATTTAGGGTAGGCATCAGCTTTCTTCCTTGTGTTCTTGCTTCTGTCACTACCAAACACAGATCTATCTATCTATCTATCTATCTATTTATCTATCTATCTATCTACCTACCTATCTATCTATCTATCTATCTACCTACCATCTGTCTGTCCATCCATCCATCATCCATCCATCCATCCATCCATCCATCCATCATCTATCATCTCTTTGTGTGTCTGTGTGTCTGTGTGTCTGTCTATCTATCTATCTATCTATCCGTCTATGTAATCATCTATTATCTAACTATCTACACATACATATATATATTTGCTACAGTTGCATCTCAGGGTTCATGAGTGTCTTTGTGAGAGTTTTGAGGTGGTTTAGTGATAACAACAGCTTCCAGATGCTTGGATGTCAATGGTTCCAGAGAATCTGTTGCTTCTTTAATTTCCCAATTGTGATGCCAACTGCAAGTCAAGCAAGTTTCACTATTTATTATTTAGAACAATTCAATTACTGTAACAAATAAACCCTAAAATTTCCCTTGTGTAGTCTTTGGGATTTTTTTACTCCAGAAAAGTTTATGCCAACCTTAAAAATATTGGGTTGTTTCTTTTTCAAAGAACACAAATTTCTTTTGTGAGAGCACCTATGATTTTGAGGTTGAATTTCTGCCATATTTATATTTTATTAAAAAACCTAATAGTATAATATTGCTTGTTAATTATATACACATACAGTTTCAATAAAAATACAACCTAAATATTACTTAATAATATTAATAAATTGCTCTCCAAAATCTGCTCACCAAACAGTCAGGTTTTACTAGAAAGAAGAGGCATCCTTGTGGAATACACCCTAAATCTCCATGGTAGGGATTAGATAAATAAACGATGAAATATACTTGTGATGGAATGTGATATAACTCTTAAAAATAAACAAATTCTAAAAAATAAAGAAACCAAAGTATAACAATTCATTATGTATTCATGTGAATGAACTTTGAGATATTTTGTTTAGGGGTGAGCTCACGTTCCAGAACAGTGGGACTCAATGTGCTACAATTCTGTAGGAAGAGAATAAAGGAAGAAAATAAATTTACATTTGCATATACATAACATACCTTTGAGGTTTAAATTCATAATTTATACCTTTGGTTGCCCCCGCAGAGGTAACTGGGTGGCTAAGGACAAGATTTGGAGAGATTTTTGCATCGTATATTCTCTGTACCTTTTAAATATTTAACTATGTGAGAATATAAACTGCTCAAAAAATTATAAAGAAATAAAATAACCAAATCCTGTATGATAATCCAGGGATTGCATCCTTCGAGTTGAACAGTTTAATCTGCAATCTATTCAATAAAACTCCCTCTCAGTAAAAGAAACATTCTAGATGCATGTTGAAGGCCTACCCTGTGCCAGATAGTGGGGATGGTAAAAAAAAGTCTGGGAGAGGAGATGGCCATGTAAAAAAAATTATTTTAATATATTGTGTTAAATTCTATAATACAGATCAAAGCATTATTTTGCTGTTCATATCCAGCACAGAGAAATCTACATATTGCTTCAATGCCCTGCCAACCCAAAACAGTAGGTTAAGCTAGACTCCTTGACTTATATATCCAGATACATATCAGATACATATCCAGCCTGTCTAGCAACCTCTTGTGAACTTAATTGATCTGTCCTAATTATTTGTCCAAGTGTTAGGAAAACTGTGGCCGATGACTTCTTCAGATTTCTGGGGTTGCAGGTTTTTTTTTTCCTCTTATTCTGGGGGAATACCATGGACATGTTTCACTTTAGTACTGACTGTTCCTACTGCAATTTTCCTTAAAAATGTCATTCCAGCATTTGCCTGCACTGGTGGGAAATATACTACCTCCTGAGGCAGCCGATACTAACAAGTTCTGTTTTGTCTTGTTCTTTACTTCTACTTCTCCCAGAAACTTTCTGAGTCAACAGAAGCCAGTCTCCGGAGAGTCAGTATAGCTTAGTGATTAGGAGTTTGGGCTCTGAAGCCAGGCTGCTTTATTTTGATAATTAGTTTCAGAAATTATAAATATGTGAATTTGAGTAAGTTACATAAACTCTCTTTACCTCAGTGTCCTTATTTGCATCAGGAGAATAATAAAAGTACCTACTTTATGGAGTTGGCATAAGGCTCAAATGAGGCAATCTACACAAAGCTCAGTGTAAAATAACTAGAACAGAACAAATCCCTAATAAATATTAATCATAATAGTTTTCATTATTGTCTTTGGGTTTGATCTCATCCAAGTTTTTGGGATGATCCTGGCCAAGAAATTAAACTATAAGTAACTTCGGTCTCTATCCATCCCAGCAATACTTTTTATATCCAGGGCCAATAGAAAATATTTTCCTTGGTGGAATGATGAGTAAAGAGAAGATGAACAGGAGAGAAAAATAATGACATATTAATAAAATGTTTATTTCTAGATTATTTGCATAATGCATGTAAGACAAGGGTGGTGTCTATCCCCAGTGAATAGTTTGATGAAGCTATTGTCAGATGATGGAAGAGAGTTGAGTATTGATTTAGAACTCAGAACCAGGAGTCAATCAGAACCTGGTCAAATCCCAGCTCTGCCTCTTCCTGCCTGTTTCACTATGGGGCAAGCTGAATAAACGATTCAAACCTTGGTTCCTTTAACTATAAAATAGGGGTAAACAATAGACTTATCTCAAGGGAATGGTGTGCAATTTAAATGAGATGATGACTATAAGCTATTTAGCAGAGTGCCTCCATGAGGGGGACATTGACAAAATGGACAGTCTATTGGAAGAGATCTCCAGGAAAGAGGAACATAGAGAGAGTGACAGGGTGAGCTGTCTTGTCCAAATAGGTTCATTGGAACAGTGGCCTAGGTTTCTGGGTTCAGGAATACCTTATGTTGACAAAAGGCCAAAAGGCTGCCTGAGTAGGAGTAATAGTAGGAAACCTTTATCTTTGTTGGCTTATGCCCCAGTGGCTTCCTTCTCTTACACATTCAAGGCAAAAGTAAAAGTGTCTAACCCATAACTCAAGCTTTTCAAAGGTTGGTAGCAGACCTACATCCTTCGTCTTCTTCTCTTTTGACTACTTATAATAATAATGAGATTACCTTATTGTGGTGATCTTATTGTGTGGCATTGAAGATTTCTAGTGGTCTTTCTCATTTGTCATTTCATACTACAAATACATTTCTCCTGCAAACATTATTTTATGGCAACTAAATCCTTGTGATGTAAATAAAGAAAGAAATGAAAGACAATTTCCTCAAGATTCTACTGAGGGAAGACTGCCAGATAAACCATCACATCTAACAGAATCTGGAGTTAAGTCATGTGAGAGAAACACAGAGGAATTTAGGGACACAACCAAATCTAGGTTTGGGGGTAGGGAAAGGAAAAAGATAAGAAGGCTTTCCAGAGGGGTTAAACTTGCAATACATCATAGAGCGGGGTGGCTATTTGATGAAAGATGAGGGAAAGAGCAGTCAGATTGTGATAAAGCACGAGAACACAATATTTGAGGAAACTTCCAGGATTTGAGCATGTTGAGCACAAATTATGACACGAAAATTATGAGAGAATAAACCTAAGGAATCAGCAGGGGCCAGATATTATAGATGCTGATACTTTATGGAAGGTGTCACTGTGCCATTCTGGAGAGGATGAGGATTCACTGAAGATTTCATTCTAACTTGGACAGTGAAGTGAGATGATCACTTTTATATTTAGAAAGCCAATATTGACAGATCTGACCTGAGCAAAAGTAACTTAATTTTATAGCAATAGCCTAGTGTGCTTACAGCATATAGAAGAGATGACAATTCCAATTAGTGAGAACATAATTGAAGTTGAAATTATATGTACAGACTTCCACCGTCCTTGCTTTCTAGCTGGGAAATAAAAAAAAGTACACACTGAAATCAAGAAGAAAAAGACTAATGATGAGATTGAAGTCATCTGGAAAAAAAGAACATATCATTCTTGGGTGCTTAAAGAGAGAAAACACAAGGTTGCAAGAAAAATAGGCGTAGTAGGAAATAATAGAGAGCTTTGGAGAAAATGACAAGTTTGAACACAAGACATACAGAACACAGAATAAAAGCCTAAAGCAGGATGAAAAAGATGTTTGAGAAAGATGGACATGGAACAGGAAGTAATTGAATGATCCTAACATGTGGAAGCAGCCCTTAACTGAGTCAGAGAAGAAAGGGTCCAAAAGCACTTTACCAATTCATATAGAATCTGTTTTTAATTTGTTTTTAATATATACTATGATATATGAAGCAATCTATTTAAAACAACCATGTTTTTGACAGTATAATTTCCAACAAACAAAAACATTTCCTTCTTTATGTTAAACATACTACAAAACATTGAGTTCTTTCTTAAGAATTTATATATATGCTTTGCTGTGTAACAGTAATGGAGAAAATCCTAGGATGTAGTTCTGATGAGCTGCCATAAGTTTAAAGCTCATCTGAAACTAAATTGTTTAGACATTTCACTGGAAGCATAAAAGAGAACAATTTTTGATGAGTCTGTCAATGTTTTCTGATTTGATCATCTTAAGAATTTTCTGGGTCTGCTAAAAGTGTTATGAATAGTACAATATCTAAGCACAGCAGATGAAAATGAGCGGGGGCAATGGGTAGCCACATGTATTACATGGTCTGAAGGATTCTAGAAAGGCACCAGATTCTCTTGCCCGAGCTGTCAGCACTTGTAATTTTATCCTGAGGAAAACAAAGTGTTTTGAATTAAGTATTTCCAATCCTTGCTGACCTGAAATCTAGATATCTCTTGATGTGGTTAAGACCTCTATCAACTCCTGTGGATTTAGTCATTACGGAAGCATGGAAGCATGGAATTATGGAGCTAAAAATAAGCATAGAGATTCAAATTCACTTGTCTTATCCCAGGCAGTTTAGGTAACTTGTCCAAAATCACACAGTTGCAGACACAGAACTAGCTCAGTTTATATGCACCATGCTTGTTTGCTTTTACTTATTAATGGTGGATTGTTTTTCTCAGAAGCAAAGGCTAAGGGCCTAATAGTCCCGGACTTCCTGTGAGGATAGAAGGGACAGAATGGGTGAAGGTGGAAAGTAGAAATAAAAGAGGGATTTCACCTCCTTCTCAGTTTGGTTGACTGTCATTGGTTTGTGAACACGCAGAGGAAAAGGGTACTTTAGCATTAAGTTTACTCAGGTTTTGAACCATTTCTTCCCAAATAAGAAGTATTTACAACGTTTAACCTGGGATACTGTCTATTTCAAAAGGGAGACATTAACTTGTTTGAGACTTTCTGGTGTCTCAAGCAACAAACTTTCTTTGCTGCAGAGTTGCAGCACTAAATACAAGGCTTGGGCCATGAAATTCAAATGTTTCCAAGTATTTCCTTCCCCAGCTGTGTTCTCTGATTAGAGAGTTAGCACTTGGAACTCTTACTGTTTGAATGACCCTTATATATATTCCAGTGACCAGGAAACCTGCAGCTTTTTCCTTACTCTTTTAAAGTGCCATTTCAGTGCTTAGAAAACATTTCATCCATCAGTGATATCAATATTTTTCATGCTGTGAAAGTTGGCTGTTCTGGCTACTTGCACAAATAATGAGCATGCAGTGCTGACCCAAATTCCACTCAGGAACTGAATAATATAAGCTAATCATTATATAAAAAGTACATTGAGAGGTTCTATAAAAAATTCTGAGAGATCTACACAATAAAATGCACACCATGTCAGCTCTTTAATATGCCTTGTCAGTGTTAGGAAAAACATACTTTCTTTTATTTTTTTTTCCCCATTCTCTTCCAATTTGTATCCTAAATAAGAATGTTGGTGTTTAGTGTAGAAAAGTATAAACAGTAGATATAAATATAAAAAAGAGTAGTAATGCCACAAGAAGATTTCCACCCAAAGAAATAATTACTGAAACTTTGGTACATTTTTTCACCTGTAGATATTCTTAGAGAATGTGTACACATACATACACACATGCAAATTTAAAAAGTGGGACCGCAATATTCATTTTATTCCCACAATAATATGCCATGAGAATCTTAGTTTAAAAAAAAAAAGAAACCTATGTAATCATTTTTAAGAAATGTATGCCCTATGGTATATTGAACTAAGCACCTATTGATGAACACTTAGATTGTATTTCAAATTTTCCATTATTACAAACTGTTAGGCTACCATGTCTGTCCAAGGCACAACATTATAGCATCCCGATAAACTGCCACCACCTGTCCTTTTTGCCTCTCTGGCACTTCCTGTCTGTGCCATGTAGCTGGCTCTTTACTATGTGCTTGGTTGTATCTGACACTGTTAATACACATTTTAATATGTATTCAGTTTATGTAGTGTGTAAACCCCCATGAGATAAGTCTTACAGAATTAGGTCTTCCATTTCTTTACTCCTTTCCCTTAATATATAACACAGACCACTGATATAATAAGAGATCCTCAAATATTAATATTTATAGGTTGATTTTAATTTCAGTTCATTTGTGGCCTCTAGGTAGTTTTTCATGTTCTAGGCTTTACTGATTTATTTTATTCCATCCAAATTTATTTATTCTTTGATTTATTCACTTTTAAATATAATAAAATAAATATAGGACGTTAATACAGCTAGAATCTTATGAACTAATGATGAAAATACAAAACAAATATAGTGCATACAATGTTCCAGAAACTGTTCTCACATATGAACTCATTTGTTCCTCACAACAGCCAAATAACATAGGCTTGATTAGTAGCTCCATTTTATAAATGGGGAAACTGAGGCATGTAAAGATTAAATAATTGCTCAAACAAGTGGTGGCAGAACCAGGATTCCAGCCCTGGAAATATGACTCTAAATAGGTGAGACTTAGTGAATTTAGTGAACTTTGGGTCAATGCAATTGCCCCATTACCATTACAGAGACCCAAGGAGATAGGACCGAAGTAGTAGGAACTCCAAGCACTGTGGTGAGAGGAGGGGAAATGCTTTAAGAAGGCTCCTTCTTAGATCTCTAGGGGCAGGCACCTGCTGCTTCTGCCTGCGTTAGAAATTCCCTCGGCAGAGTGGAAGGCCACATGAGCCTGAAAAGGAAACACCACTAGTTCCAAATGCCAGAAGAGACTTAAAAACTGCCCCAGTCAATGAAACAGCAGATCTAACACCCCACATTAGTGGCTCCGAATATACATAGCTATAAGTTTATGCCACTTTCAGCTCTAAAAATCACACAAAGCAGTCTTTTGGCAAGGTAAGTTTGATCTCAGGATACTGAATCAAACATTTGGAAAGAGTCTTCCTTTTCTTGTTTAACACCAATGAACATGCATCGAGTATAATCTTGGAAAAGTTGCACCAGTTACAATCCAATTTATCCTTTAAAATGAGCTGTTTGGAGGGAGTGATCTCCAGGGCTTTCGTAAATAAGACATTCAGTAATAATCAAATGTTAAATCCTCTGAAATAAAGGTATCAAGCAGAAATTTTTAGAAGAGGTAGAGAGAGAATAAGTCAGTTGATAGTCAGGGGCTTTGTTCTTCATCTTTCTTTGCAGAGTCTTGAGACAAGTGAGAATAGTGCTCTTCACAAAGCTAAACGACTTCACCAAACCCTAGTTTTTTCTGAATTTAAAAGATTTGGCTGAAATGTATATTTTAGGTTCAAAGACTATCAAGGTGATATTGACAAATCAGAAGTTAACTCTTCTCGTCGTGGGAACAAGTAAGGTAATATCTGGGATGGCTTTTAGGGTCCTTTTTAGCTGATGGCTACTGCAAAAATCCTGTACATTAGAATAGTAACATTGCCTCTTTCACTTCAGCTAGCTTAGCACTTCCCAGTTGGGCTCAACATTAACTCCATGGTGATATTTGGCAATATCTGGAAACATTTTTGATTTTCACAGCTGGGATGAGGAAGGAGAGTACCACCAGCACCTAGTGTATAGAAGCCAGGGATGCTGCTAAACATTGCATCTTAAAATGCACAGATAGCTTCTACAATAAAGAATTATCCAGCCTCCAAAGCCAATTGTGCTATAGCTGTGAAAACCTAGACTACCTGCATAGAGAAAACTTAGATGGAGAAAAAGATAATGACACGTAAGTCCTTACTTTGCTTCACATACAATCTCATTTCGTAAAGTCAGAAACCTGTGTAATGACAACTGAATGAGCTTAGAGAATATATTGCTAAGAAGCTTTTTAAACTACCAAGATCATTTAAATTTAATGAGCCCTACTACCTTCATAAATATCTCCCCAAAACTTTCTTTTAAAATATAAATTGAATTATGAACCTCATCTGCTTAGAGCACTTTAATAGATTGCTCTCAGGAAAAATGTGGACTCCTTAAGTGGCCCACAGGCTTTGCATGATCTGGTCCTGCTCATTCTCTAGCTTCCTCTCAGGACTCCTTGTTGGCTATCTCCCATCACTTTTGCCCTTTAGCTCCTCAAATACATAATGCTCATCCCTGCTTTGGGCCTCTGCCCACATTCTTTCCTTCTTCCCTCTGCTTAGAGCATTCCTTCCATGCACAGAACTTCTCTCTGAACCTACTTGTTAGGTGAAATGTTGGCATCTCTGTCAGTGTTTCCCTGAAGTTCCCCCTAATCTATAGTAGGTTCCATCTACTAACCTCTGCATTATAGTACTTATCACAATACTCATTATTTCTAATCATATATTTTTGTGTGTTTATGCGTTAATGTTTGGTTCCCCCCATGAGGGGGCAGAGTTGATGAAAGAAAAATTTTTTAACTTATCAAAAAGTATTGATTACCTCATTTGTTAATCCATATTTACTGGGAAGACAAATATAAGATATATTCTTTTCTTAATGTGATAAAAACAGGTAACACGAGTTCTACTCTCTTAACAATTTTTAATTGTACAGTACACTGATGTATAGCTCATCTCTAGAACTTATTCTGACAATGCATTTGAACCACATAGCTCCAGTGTCTAACTTAATGTCAGCATAGAGTAGGTCCTCAATAAATATTTGTTGGATAAATTAAAGAGACCAGCTTTGAGTTGTGGAGGAAGATGATACCTCGGCCTTGTTTTTTCTCTCAGACCCCTAGACATAACCACAATATACCAGCTTTCTAGGGCAAGAAGTTTCTCTGTTGGGGACAGGAGCAGATGTCTTTATCAAGGATCCATCTTTTCTCTGAGGCAGAAATAGACAATTGTCCAAAAGGAGAGAGCATTTGTTCAATGCTATGGGTTGTGACAGAGTTGATGCTTTTTCTGCTGTCTTGCCATACTACATCTAGCTAGAGGTACTGCTTCTCTCTGGAATAACACGGACAGCAAGGGCAAGACGATTCTTTTCCAAAGTTTAAGATTAGAAGAGAAGAGTGTTCCTGCATGAAATATGTGTTGGATTGAAGAAAAAAGCCCTAAATGATATCCACACGTAACTGATCTTTGATAAAAAAATTCCTATGAGAAATAATGCCCATGCAAGTCTAGGGTTTAATTGACAAGGTTTTAAAAAGAGCTCAGGACCTAAAGAAATTGTCTACTCTATGCACATCCATCTTGAGTCAAGTGGAGTTTTATTAATATTTAAAGATGGACTAATCTGGTTAGCATCATGATATTTGCATTGCTGATAGCCTGGTCTGTCTCCCTGTGTATCATCAGCACACCATCGTTTTGTTCCAAAGAACTGGGACTGACCTGGTACACTTAGTTCTTTTGAATAAAATGATAAAGATACATTTTATTTTTTTTTATTTCTCTGACTGTTTGACCTACATATTTTTTCTTTTTGTTATCATATAAATGAACATTGTATTCTACTTATGGTTTATTAAAAGGGGAGCTTATGTCTCTGTTCATAGGTATATAAGATCTTCAGTTTTTATTGGATCAAGTTATCCTACATATAATTAAATATATTCTCACAATGAAAATCTTTTTATATATTTTGGTTCAGATTCAAAATTTAATTTTATATAATGAATAAACTAAATAAATAAACAATAAAAAAATTGTAGCATTATAATTCTTTTTTGTCTGAGGTTAAAGATAAGGTTAATCTAATCTTTAGTCCTTCAATCCAAGAAGTTAGTCTTTAGTCTTACAATTCAAAAGTTAGAAATAGTCTGTGTGAAGGAAAAAATAAATGCTAATTTGAAGTTATTTTCAAATATGAATTTCTGTTAAAATTTCTCTGGTTTGTTTTGATTCATATTTTGACTATATAATGTTTTCAATTCTGATCATGTATTTTACATATTGATTATTACTTAGTAGATAAAAACAACAATGTATGATTTGAAGATGTTATTTTCCTTATTGATGACAAAAAAGTTTTCTCAGTGATTTTATGTTGTCCATTAAAATAAATATAAGGTGTGATATCATTGGTCACACTATTATTTAAAGCAAGACATAAATTAGTAAATGTGTATTTTATTATCAACATCATTACCATCATCACTTTGAACACTATTATTGTCATCACTCATAGTGAACACTGTTATTGCCATCGTCCTTATCATGCAGTTTTCCTGTTCTTCCTTCTCATCTTCCTCTTCCAATGCACAAAAGTCAAGCTAACAAAATATGCCAAAGAAATATCTTAACATCTACTTTAAGATATTAAATATAATATAATAGTAGAAGTAATAGAAAATATTATTTTATAAATTGATGCATTTAGCTATTTTTAAAAGGCATGTTCCCTTAAATAGGTTAAGCATAAATTCTCTATATTAGTTTTCTGTTGCTGCATAACAAACACCACAAACTTTGTGGCTTAAACCAACACTAATCTATTATCTCGCCATTTCTATGTGTTAGGAGTCCTGGCATGGTTAATATCGTCCTCTGTTCAAGGTCTCCCAAGGCTGCAGTCAAGGTGTTGGCAGGACTGTGATATCAGGGTCCTCTTTCCAGGTTATTCAGGTTGTTGGCAGAATTAACATGTAACTGCAGAACTGAGGTCCTATTTTCTTGCTGGCTACATAGTCCTTTGTAAGGACTCTCCTGATTAGGTCAGGCTCATCCAGTGTAATCTCTCTTTTGACTAACTCAAAGTTAACTACATAGTAACTTAATCATGAGAGTGAAATCTCATTACATTCACAAGACCTGTTCTCTCTCAGGATGAAGGATAATATAGGGTGTGTCTACCCAGGGGTGAAATTTTGGGGCCATCTTTTGAGTCTGTCTATCACACTCTCTAACTTGCCTGTCACTTTCTTTGTGTCATCTCTATAGACCTGTACTCTCTAATATGATAGAGAGGAGACACACGTGACTATTTTAACCGAAATGAATTAAATTATATGAAATTAAAAATTCAGTTTCTTAGTTATAGTAGCCTCATTTTATATGCTTAATAGTGCCTAGTGGCTTCCACATAACAATGAACTGCGCAATTTTACAACATTTTCATCATCACAGAAAGTTCTCTTTGGGGTTAAGATGTTATGATATATACCACATGTATCAATTTAAAATTGTTAATTATTTGTTTAATACATTTAAAATTAAAATCAAGTAAATTTAAGAATTTAATTCCTCACTATGATATGGACTATCACTTTTATATAGCATAGCTAATACAACTGTTATTGTCTTCAATCAGAAGATTAATTAAAAATAGAGACTTTAGACATTGTAGAGGCAGGCGAGAGAGAATATATTTTAAGAGAGTATTTTAATATGTGTTAAGTCATACCACAGAGGTGGTATATTTTTTGGCATATTCATAGTCTCAGCCTCAGGAACAGTTCTTCCTAAGCCCATAAAAAGATAAACTTCAACCTGATGTGCAGTTAGAACAATGCAGTCCAGTGGAATATTCTCTGATGATGGGATGTTTTATATCTATGCTGGCCCAATCTGGTCACTAGCTACATGTGGCTATCTAGCACTTGAAATGTGGCTAGTGAGGAACTAAATTTTTGAATTTACTTGATTTTAATTTTAAATTTATTAAACAAATAATTAATAATTTTAAATTGATACATGTGGCTAATGGTTACCATATTGAGCAGTGCCGGTCTAGAATATCATACATTTTCAATTACTGGAAACCCTAAATGAAAGTAGGTACTGTTTTGCCATTGGCCCACACAGAAAATCTGGAAGCTTTTAGGGTGGTGGTAGAAAGATGGTTGGATAGATCAAATGGAGACAATGTAATACTCTTAAGTTTTCATTATGTTTTAGACAGTTCTGAAAGTTCATGAAAAGATGTTGAATAGTAAACTCTCCTAGTTTTAAATCTTATTTTAGATTTAAGTTAGCTTTTCATTTGTAGCAATTTGTCTGCCTTTAGAATGGTACAGCTTTGTTCAGCTGGAAGAAATTTTCTCACAATGTTTTCTCCTCTATTCACTTGCCTTTTGCTTTGTTAGATTTAATTATATCTCTCCTTAAGGCAGATGGGAGGGAAAACATCAAGTAAACATGTTCCACTTCAGAACTTGTTCTTCCCCAAAAGGTATAATTTGTAACTTAATAAACACAACCACATTGTGATTTAATTAACAAGTCACAGCAACAAACAAAATAGTAAATCTGAGATTTATTTTAATATGATGAAAATGGCAGGTCTCTTTTAGATGAGAATTTAAAGTGAAAGAAAATCAAATTTAGCTCAGTGTATTATCTCCTGATGTGCTGATGTGCTGTCACAAAAACACACACTGCCTATCTCCATGGAACATACACCTATTTTTAGGGATGAAAATTTCCAGCATGCTAATGTAGTTAGGTATCATTTTCAGATGCTCAGCTTCTGGACCAAATGTTAAAACCGCATGACACTCATAATGATAACTATCTCTGTATTAACAACAACATTCAAAGCCCAAGTCAAAAATACAGTTAGGCAAACAAATTGTATAGTTAAATTTCATCATAGCTAGAGTTTGGCATTTCTACTATATGTAGATTGAAAACAAAATCCCTAATGAAATTCTGTTTGTGATAGGAATAAGAGGAGAGTGGCTACTCCATTTTTAAATTTATTTTTATTTTTTAATTTTTATTTTTTGCTTATGGGTCAGGATGTCACAGAGCAAAACGAAGCATCATGGCTGTGGATTTTTAAGAAAGAAAGCATCACAGAGTTTGGTTCCATATGTACCAGAAAAGTTAGACAAGGCAACTTTGGGCACTGGCTCTGGTACAATTACAACTTCCAATTACCAACTAGAGTTACAAAGAGAGTGAATTTAGGGAACAGAAACTTGGAAAAATTCTGTGCTTCACTCCACCCACCCACCAGTACTCAAAAGCCAAGGGACATTTCCAACCATCATTTTCTCTATGTCTTGGTGCCTTAGTTTTGCCCCTTGAGCTACAGAATGATAAAAGGATTAGAGGATAGTAACATGCAGCAGGACAATAGTACTTTGGACTATCACCTAAGTATTCTTTATGGGTAATTCATTTTATTTTTTCTTCCTTGCAACCTTCCACTACTCATATCAGGCTGTAAAGTTGAGACTACTGCCATGGAGCATGAGAAGGGGAGGGTTCATATACCTGAAAACAGACATTTTCACTGAATCCACAAAAATATTTTATTTAAATTCTCGGCATACGCAATGGTTTGAAAACAAGATACATTAGATTTGCAAGAAGCAGGCACTTGAAATTTGATATTAGATTTGACTTATTTTGGTAGATCTGGAGTAGGGTTTTCTTTTTCTTTTTTTAATTAAAAGAAAGGTACTAAAGGTGAGACACTTAGGACTGGTAGAAAAAAGAACATATTGAGATTTTGTGACTTTGTGTGAGGGCAGAGGATAAATAAACTTATTGTGGTGATCATTTTACAATGTATACAAATGTTGAATCATTATATTGTACACCTGAAATTAATATAATGTTGTATATCAATTATATTTCAATTTTAAAAAAATCTATTTTTTCCAAATGAGTTATGGAGACTGTAATATCACTTCTCTAGAGACTGTAATGGCTACTTCTGCAAATATATGTACTATTAGTTAGGCTGTATTTATTAGTGAGACAATTGGTTTGAGAAAAAAGAATTGTTGACTTGAAATGCCGCCAGAGGGATTTGTTTGCAAATCCTACTGGTTATCTTAAAAAATATATCCTACTTAAAGTAGCATTTAGATATTTAAAAATGAGTGTGGCAATTCCAGTGGAGAAAACACCTGTGTGCCCACTATAATCCACGTGTGTCTTGAAGTGCAATAGCCAATAGACCTCATCTTCCCCACAAACCTCTGGATGGTGGCACGCTCTTCAGTAAGTGGCATTACCATTAACCCAAGTTCCTAAATCAAAGAGATGGGGATCACTTCCAATGACTCTATTTCCCTCATTTCTCATATCTAAATAACTACAAAGTCATGACAATTTTGCCACCTAATTATTTTCAAGATTTTTCCCACTCTTCTCACCAAGATTCCATTACCTTTGTCAAGGCCACATTGTTTACAACACAGACTCTTGACCAAGCTCATTGTTTCCAAGTTTTTCTTTCTCTAATATGTTCTCCACATTGCAGCCTTAGATCCTTCACTTCAGGACCAGAACAAGTTATTCCACTGTGTAATGCATCTTAGCGATTCCCCAACACCCTCAAGATAAAGTCCCTTTGGTGATCTGGCCTCTGATTGCCTTTCTATCTTCAGGAGTCTATCTCAGCCTGTTGGGGCTGCTATAACAAAATGTCACAAACTGGGTAGCTTATAAACAACAGAAATTTATTTCTTACAGTCCTGAAGCTTGCAGTCTAAGATCAAAGAAACAACATGGTCAGGTGAGGGCCTTTGCTCTTCCTTGTTTATAGTCAGCACTTTTTTCATTATTTCCCTGATGATTAGTGATGTTGAACATCTTTTCCTATGTCTGTAAGCTATCTGTGTGTCTTCTTTTGAAAAATGTCTATTCATATCCTTTTGCCCATTTTAAATTGTATTTTTGTTATTAAGTTTTTATGAGTTCTTTACATATTTTGAATATTAACTCATTCGATATATGATTTGCAAGTATTTTTCCTATTCAGTAGATTGCCTTTCAATTTGTTGACGGTTTCCTTTCCTGTGCAGAGGTTTTTACTTTGATGTAGTCCCTTTTGTTTATTTTTGTTTATGTTGCACTCGTCCTTGGAGTTAGGTCCAAAAAATCAGCATCAGGTTGATGTCAAGAAGCTTACTGTCTATATTTTCTTCTAAAAGTTTTATGGATTTAGGTCTTACGTTCAAGTCTTTAACCAATTTTCAGTTAATTTTTTTTGTATGGTGTAAGATAGTGGTCCAGTTTCATTCTTTTGCATGTGACTGTCTGGAAAAAAAATAGAATATTTAAAATGACATTAAAGTGCCATTGAAAATGATGTAACAAGATAAACAATATGCACTTAAATTATGTCTTACATGATTCAATAACAATACTAGTAAATATACTCACCGATAAGTATATTCCTTGATAAACAAACAATGAAATCATAATATGTTATTTCATTGCAAAGAATAAAATATAAATGATAAAAATTAGGTAAATTCTATTCACAGAAGATTTTTGAAAGTTTTTCAACATAGTTAAAAGAAAGTATTAATGTTTTTAATAAATCATTCTGTTTTGTTTCCAGGTTTTTTTTTTTTGTCAATGTTAGCTATTAATGAGTTATGTGCGAATTCCACATGCATTATCCAATTTATTATCTATGTTAATGATGACAGAGATTATATGTTGTATCTACATGAAATTCAGGATCTTAACAAAACTTGTGACCAAAAAATGTCTTAAACCAAGATGTTAATATATTTTTTTAAAAAAAGAATTCACAGGAGCTGTTTTCTGGTTCTAGATGTCAATTTTGATTTTTCTTTGGTTCTATCTTTTTATTCTGGTAAACCAAACTACAAGTGTCTTCTACAATAACAGAGTGAATCATAAAATCACATTGAAGGTGATTTTAATGTTCCATTGTGACCCTGTATAATGAGAATTTCAGAAATCTTCTTTAAGTATTCTGACATTTTAAAAACACTCACTTTTTAAAATGTTATCATTCAGAAAAGAGTATGGGTCATTTTTACAGTAATGTTTTGTGTGCATATGTCTCTCTTTTTAATTTTAATTCAAAGAAAATGCAAAAAATATTCAAACACAGCAGAAATTGTGAATTAATAGGACCTGCAATGAAATCTTTTTTTGTGACATAAGCTGTGCCTATGCCTTAACAAAACAAGATGTCAGCATTGTGAAGGTCAAAGTTGTCTGGCATCGAATAGATCAAACGCTGAATTGTTTACATATGTGTTAGAAAAATGCACTTCTGTAAAAAATATTCTTATAATCTGCAAAACTTGGTACTGAAAATGACATTTGCTATTTAATTAAATGTTGAGGAGACATTTACAGATAGACAACAATAGACAGCAGTTTTCTTGGATCGTGTCTAGAATGACCTTTATTCTCCCTTGCACTAATTTCTTCTCACCCAAAGTACTGGACAAAGAAAGATGTTTGTCAATGGACATATTCTTTACAATTTCAGCTTGGCTTTGAACTTTGTGGTCCAAGTGAGATGATTTTGGAGACTCATTTTTCACAAGATTTCATGATTATTTTTCTCTTTTGGGTGTTTTTTACCTTTTACTCACCCTAAATATGGTGCAAAGAATGGAAAATCAGATGTGGAACTGAAACCAACATACCTTACTATGACCACATGAGGCTCCCTGACAAAAACATCTCAGTATGTTCTCATTGCTTTGTGGATAAAAATTTAAACTCATTAGCTTTCCTTTCCATCGACTACTCTTTCCAATTTTGTTAAACAGTTCACACTAACTGAAATGTCTCACTACTATCTTTAGTACATATTGTACTGACTCTGTTTTAGATTTGTTTTATTTTGACTGTTTATGTTTTTTAATTCAGAAGAAACACCTTTCCCTTTTTTTTGTTTATAGGTCCTGAGGAAAAGATATTTATATATAGACCTCACCATCCCCATCCGAGACTGGTGGCTTATTTCTGCCACAGAATCAAGAGATATATGCAGAGTGGATATTAAAGGGAAACCAGTGCTTGTTTTTATGAGGCTGTGTCCCTAAGCTCCTGTGAGGAAGCCATACTCCCGATGCATTAAACCAGATCACAAAGGATCTGCTGAGATACTTCTGCTTTTCTAGTCTGGATCCTTTCTCTTTGATTTACTACTATAACTTGGTGCTCTAGATCTTACAGTTTTTGGAAAATACACACATTCACTCATCCTCTATAAGAAATGTTACTCCAACCATCTTGGCTCAATATCTAATAATAAAGCACTATCCCTCAAGGTAGTCACGAGATATAAAAGGAGAAGACTGAAGTTATCTTTGAGAAGTTATTTTCAAATTCTGAAGAGCATTTAGAGTATGGAAATGCTGATGGTGAGAAATGAGAGTGGATAAGGAGGAAAAGAGCTTCCATCCTGTCTTCACAGCTGCTCTTCTTTCATGGGTTTTGTAATATTTTTTCCCCAGAAAATATTTTATTTAAACAAAGATTAATATGAATTATAAAAATAATGTGTTCTAGAGGTTGAAATCAACCACTGAATCACTTTGTTTATCCAAACTCAACCTCTTCATAAAGCATACATTTTTATAAAGTTTGTCCTGACCTCCCTCCCCAAGATATGGCTTTCTTTGAACACCTGTAGCAATTACTGTCTAAGCTCTGGAGCCAAACAATCTAAACTCCTTTGTGTTTTGTTTTCTCTTATTATTACTTTATAATATCAACATAATAATAACATCTATCTCAAGGATCTGTGGTGAAGATTACATGGTTATGTTACTAGCACTTAATATGTAAATCATATTATCTACAATTATTATTAGTTACTTTATTCCATTCTACCTTATGATAACTCATGGGTTGCTATCTCAAATTGTTTTATTCATTTTATTATAAAATATTATAGTCATTCAAATAATTGATATATATGACATATGTATTATATAACACATATATTGTAAGTAAGTATACACTTAGGAAATGAACTTTAATACCATTGAAACTATTAAGTATCTTTTCTCAGTGTAGACCTCTTACTTTCTGCCAGAAATTTTATCACATTTGTATCTTAAAAATTACGGTTTTTAGGTTAGTATTTTTAAAGCTTATATAAATGGTGTCATACTGTATGTATCCTTTATTTTTCAAAACCAAGTGGATTTTATTTCTTAATATTTTCTTTGAAAGTTCATATGTGCTATTACATATACAGTAGTTAATTAATTTTTGCTGCTGTAGAATGTTTCATTTCATTTCATGAAACATTCTACAGTTTATTTTTTAATTTCCTATTGAAAGACATTTTGGTTTTCTCCAGTTTTTATTCATGGCACTTACATTCATTTTACATATACACATTTTACTTGATTTTTGTCTCCCCTCAATGTAATCTAAGCTTCAAAATAAAGAATTTTGTTAGCTTTGTTAACCACTGTATCTTCAGAATCTTAAACAACGTAGTATATAGAGAGAATACTTAATAAATGATTGTTTCAAGAGTTAATACTTATGTTAGATCACTTGAATGCCAGAAGTGACATTGGATTTGATGGCTGAAGCTACTGAATAAGGGATGCTGAGGTCTTGTAGGTAACTTGCCTAGGGATAGGTGCTGCGGCAACATGAAAATATTTTTATTAACATTTATTTTTTAAAAAATTTGATAGAGACAAATGAAATTATTTAGGATATTTTATTCTTTTTTCCGTTTCAATGTCAAATCCATAGAACCCTTTATAAGTAATCTCTTTGTACCCTATTGTTCTAATTTGGACATTTGGGACTCTGTAGAAAATGACCACTTCCCTTTCAGTTTAATCTGGAATTCTTGGCAGAGATATTCCTGGGCCTGTTTGCTTTCACAGTGGAAATGGTAAGAGCTAAAGGGGTCAAGGAAATGGAAGTGAGCTGGAGTACTTTCAATCTGATGCTGATCTTCAGCTATCTGAGATTATTGCCTACTTCATTCTTATCAAAAATTGCTGATGAATGGGTAGCAAGCAGCTTTATTTGCTTCAATACTTATGTTTATTTTTTAAGTGACTGATTTGA
The DNA here is from genome assembly GCF_902729225.1 of Pteropus medius. NCBI lineage: Eukaryota > Metazoa > Chordata > Mammalia > Chiroptera > Pteropodidae > Pteropus > Pteropus medius. Next base: position 31,412,384 of record NW_024340696.1, read on the forward strand.
CAAGAATTGCTAGGTAGAAAAAAAAATCTTGGTAAGGCTAATAAAGAGATCATTTGGGAAGTTTTTTGATTGAAATCTAATTATAAACACATTATCGAGTTTTTCAATCAAACTAATAATAAGGAAAAATTCTAAAATATGCGTAAATTCCTGAAGGGTGGATTTTGTAGGTGAGGTTGTAGAAACCAGGACATTAAAGCTGACTTTTCCCAGTTTTGCAAATCATGGTCTGGTATTTGACACTTCGTGACTTCTATGCCTCTTAAAAAATTTTTTTTTGCCTAGCGATAACTTCTTATAGTATGAAATATTATTTATAAAATTTTTTTGAAAGTTATGCTATAAATTTACCCTTTCAGTTGTTCTAAATTTTATTTTTGGATTTCACCGAGCCATTAGACAATTTCATGTATGTTTGCATTGTTTCAGCCCCTTGTAGATCTGCTTGTACAAAATTGCATTTTTGGATTTATGCTATCAGCTTGTGTTGGAGGACATTATAAGAAAAACCATAGAAAAGATAATATCATACATACTGTAAAAATCTTATCAAGTATTTGTGCAATTCATCCTTGTGAGAACTCCTGGAAAAATTGCTTTCAATGTTTCATAATGGGAAAAACTGAGTTTCTTTTGAGCAAATAGTTTGCATTTGTCTTATCAAAACAGTGAATTGAATGACTAATAAATTTTCTTTCTGCTTTAGTCTTTAAGGAACCATATCAGCCAGAATTTGGATAGGAAAACAGAAGCCACTCTGTTTTCCAAGTATGAGGATTATAATTTGGAAAGTTAAGGTTCACACACTGTTGGAAAATCTGTGGATTATGAAGTTTGTCACTATCGAAGATTTCAATTTAAAGCAGCAAAGTGAGTGACTCTCAAGGAACTCAAAAAGAAGCTGTTATACTCTCGTATCTGCCCCTGCTTCCATACACTATGACCCCTTTTTGCCTTTGCCTGCCAAACCCGCATGAGTGTTTTTCCTTGATGGACTCTAACCTGGACAATATGGAAGAGACATTTTGAGAAATATATTTTCAGCTTCTCTTGTCCAACATGGAAAAGAGCTGAGAAAAGATAGTAGTAAGGCTGAATTGATAATAGATAATTAAGCAAAATAAATCAATCAATAAATAAACAAATAAATAAATAAATATATAAATATATAAATAATTTTAAAAAGCATAATTTTTTTGTTATTATGTTTTTAAGTTTATTGGGGTAACTGGTTAATACCATTATATAATTTTCAGGTTTACGTTATAATTTGACATCTATATATTCTATTGTGTGATTACCACCCAGAGTCCAGTTTCCTTCAACTACCATATATTTGATCTCCTTTTCCCACTTCACCCTCCTCCAACCCCGCTATATTTGACCCCCTCTACCTTGTCTACTTCTTCTCTCCTTCCCCACCCCCTACCCTCTGGTAACCACTAGTCCACTGACTATGTCCCTGAGTCTCTGTTTGTCCTGTTCATTTGTAGCTTTTAGATTTATATCCCACATATAAGTGATATGTGATTTTCAACTTTTTGAGTCTAGCTTATTTCGCTTAGCATGATTATCTCGAGGTCCAGCAAATGGTAATATTTCATCTCTTCTTATGGCTGAGTAATATTCCATAGTATATATGTGCCACAGCTTCTTTAGCCAATCATCTATCGTAGGACACTTTGGTTGTTTCCATGTCCTGGCCACTGTGAATAGTGCTGCTATGAACATTGGTGTGCAAATTTCTTTTTGGATATGGGTTTTCAAGTCTTTGGGGTAAATACCCAGTAGAGGGATTGCTGGATCATATGGTATATCAATTCTTAGTTTTTTGCGGAACCTCCATACTGTTTTCCACAGTGGCTGTACCAATTTGCAGTCCCACCAGCAGTGTATGAGGGTTCCTTTTTCTCTGCATCCTCTCCAACATTTGTTATTACTTGTTCTGTTGATTACAGCTATTCTAACAGGTATGAGATGATATCTCATCGTGGTTTTGATTTGCATTTCCCTAATAGCTAGTGATGTTGAGCATCTTTTCAAATATTTGTTGACCATTTGTATGTCTTCTAGGGAGAATTGTCTGTTCAGCTCATCAGCCCATTTTCGATTGGATCATTTGTTTTTTCTGTTGTTATTGAGTCGTATGAGTTCTTTGTATATTTTGGATATTAAGATCTTATTGGAGACATTCGTATGGTTGTCTCTTTACCTTGTTGGTGATTTCTTTTGTTGAGCAGAAGAATAAATCTAGCCTGCTTCTCACAACAGGACAGGATCTAATCGTGTATAGTTTGTGTTCTAATTTTATACCTGGATCCAATTTGCTTTACCACTCCTAGTTTTTCATCCTAATTTCTTTATTTATTTGTTTACTTGTTTTTATTTTGTTGTAACTATTTCTATAAGCTGCTTCAACTCTTTTTGGAAAAGTAGTATATAAATAAGTAATTTGTTTAAAAGATAAGTAAAAAAGAATGAGTTATGAGAAATGTATATTTGAAAACAACCTAATGCATGTAAACATAACTAGAGATTGAAAGTGGATGGTAAGAGTAAAAAGCAATTGCCAAGCCACTGCCCAAAACAATATACATTATCTTAGAGGTTTTTTGTTGTTATTTTGATTTTTTCTGTTATCAATCGGTTATAAAAATATGTTATTAATAGTAATAGACAATAAAATATTCACATTTACTCAGCATAACTGAATAATGAAGTCTTTCATACAAACAAATTTTTCATGAGTCTTTAGCTTACTCTTTTAAAGATTTTAATTTTTAAATTTTAATACTTTTAATAAATTTTTATAAATAAATAAAAATTATATAAAAATATATGTTTCTGACTTTTCAAGCAATCAATAGTGAAAATAATTCAAACTTTTCTGTGCAGATTTGGGGCGATTATTGTGAAATAATAATTTAGCTGTAGTGCATTATAGTGATGCTCTCAGGGACTATTGAGATATAGAAGAAGACTTAGATTCTTTAAAATGATCTGAATTCTTCTATTTTTTTTTTTTTAGATTTGTTTCTTTCTTGCACTGTCATCTAATGTCTTACTTTACACATAGTTGTCTAGAAGAGGTCTGAGAATAGTTCTACTTTTCCAGTAGAATAAATATTCTGTTCTTAATATAATAGTTAATGTTTCATCATGCTTGAGAGCTTCCTTTTTCTTCTCTTTTTCCTTTTAAGTTTAAGGCTATATATCAACTCTTGAGGTTTCCAGAAGCTTGACCTCTGAATGAGTGGGCATTATTAGATGTGTTTGATCTCTTTAATAGGATTACAGAATAATGAAATTTAGAGACTAAAAGAGACTGTGAAAGGTCAGCTGGTCCACCACTTTCCCAAAGAGGCCACTTCCATTTAGAAGCATACCTAAACCACTGAAGGCAAAGGGAAGCTTCTACTATTTTACAGCCTTTCAAAGACAGAAATGCTATAATCTCTAGAGGCAAGCCATTTTTATCCTTCATAATTCTCCATGTCAGAAAATTCTTCCTTATTTTTAACTTAAATTTCTCATGCAAAGATTTAAGCCCATGAACTCAGTCTTTAATGGGATTTGGAAATAAAACTGGGCTTTTGAAAGGACTTAAGAAAAATGAGTTCTACTGTTCTTTTGTTTTATATTTCCTAGGGCAAAAGTTGGCATAATGGTGCGAGTGTGTGCGTGTGTGTGTGTGTGTGTGTGAGAGAGAGAGAGAGAGAGAGAGAGAGAGAGAGAGAGAGAGAGAGAAAGAGAAACAGAGAGACAGAGAGACAGAGACAGAGAAAGTGTGTTAGAGAGAGAGTTAAAGAGCTAGATGGAGAGAAACAGAGTATTCATTCAAGAATCAAATCTGCTGATGAGGAACTGGGCTAAACTAATTCTACATTCTCATCAGGTCTCTTTTGATACTAATTCACATTCATAAACTAGCCAGCTGCTTAGCAGTTTGTAGCTATGAGGTAGAAAAAAATGTATGATGTAGCAGAGAAACAGTATAAGGACTAGAAAGAAGACTCATCATACCCTCTGCATTAGAGAACTGTATGACCGTGAGGAAGTCAATTTTGACTGCAGAATGGAGATTGATAGTGATATATCATTTCTATCTTCCAGTGAAGTGGGAATTTTTGTGGACCCAAAGAGAAAACTGATGTGTGTAAATTCTTTGAAAATTATAAGCCACATGTAAATATATGATAATTTCTCATTTCCTAAATAATTCTTTTAAGAAATATATGAGCATAATAGTTGGAAGCTCACTTCACTGAGGTACACAGAGGCCAGAAATTTCTCTTCCATCTCAGAATTATCTACTATAAAAGATGATGTTTTTTAGGATTTCTTTTCTTGTGGTCCTCTTAAATACTTATTCTCTCCAAACTTGAGCAAATTCGCATTAATGTGTATTGACTCCTCTAAGAGACCTAGTGGCCTCTTAGAGATGGCCTTAGGTACTGGGAGTAAGGGAGCTGAATCAGAGAAGAAGAGGAAAGGATGGAGAAGTGGGGAGTGGCAGAGGCAAACATGCCTGTGCCGTGGTTTTCCTGGCTGTGGCTTTGGCTCATAAGTGAGTTCTCCCTGGGCTTGGTAGCAAGATTCTCTGCTGTGGGTTCAAAAGTTGAGGGGAAATTTTATCATTGGTGAATAAAAAAGGTATAGAGCAGGAGGAGAGAAAGAACAATTGGGGGGATCATTTTATAAACTATATAAATGTCTAACTAATGTACAGTGTACTTGATAGCAATAATAAAATTTAAAAATTAAAAAAAAACAAAAAACACCCAAAACCTCAAGGGTAGCTTACTTCAGGGGAGGAGCCCATCTCTGGGAAATCCAGATCTTACCTCAACATCACCTCAGGAGAATCATCTCCAAGGAAAGAAATGAGGTAATAACTAGGGAAACATAATTCAGTAAGGGAAAAATAGTCAATTTTTATCTCATTTATTTTCAGGGATGAATCATTTTCTCATAGTTAATCTTATTTATTAAAACACAGTCAGCTCTTCACTATCAAAATCTTAATTTCCTTTAGGCTTGTTTCTCCATATCCAATTTTTTTTTTTTTTTTTTTTTTTTTTTTTTTTTTACAATAATTTGGATTTCTAGCTACCAACTTAGTGCAACTGTTTTGAGTGACTGAGGGGGCTATGCTCCTGGCAGATTCCTGACTGATTTGTCACTATGTCTGAATTTACGACATATTTATAGAAGTCAGTGCAATTCATAAATGTTTTCTTGGTGCTGAGGAGAGAATCTTGAACTTCATTGAAAAGCTAACAATATGAAATAACAGCACACATATTCACAAGAAAGTAGTTGAGCATGATTTATTATTTATCATTGAAACATTGGATTTAGTGATAACGTGATGTACTTGGAGCTTTGAGGCTAAGGTTCCTGGGCCTGCTAGTATTGCTATCAAATACTATGTTTTCCTCAAGAAATTCTGGCCCTGAACATCTCTGGTTTTCAGTTTCCACAGTTGTAGAATAAAGGAGTTGGCATCATCAATTCTTATTTTCCTTTTTTCTGTTGAAACTTTATGATACAACTTTCTTTCTAATCTCATAAAGGACTTTAATAGAAATTTACCATTTCCACATCACATTTATTTGTTCTATTCCTAGGAACACTGATCATACTCCTCTTTGAATTTTAAATGCTTATGTGTTTCTAGTATTGTTGTGTTAGACAGAGAGCTTAAAGAGACGGACATGTTTGAATTAACATTGGGTCTTATATAACTTTCACATATTAGACACTAAGTTTTGGTTAGATTGAACTGAAATCATCTCTTTTTCTACTTATTATAATACTAATGCCAAGATTCATTTCATATATAGATGTTAAGTGATTTTGTGTCTGTATACAGAAGGCCCCCCCTTGTCTGTGGGGGATATGTTCCAAGACTCCCAGTGGATGCCTGAAACTGCAGATAGTACCAAACCCTATATATTATATCCTATGTTTTTCTTCTACAAACATACTGACGATAAAGTTTAATTTATAAATTAGGCACAGTAAGAGATTAACAATAACTAATAATAAAATAGAACAATTATAATAATATACAGTATTAAAACTTATGTGAATGTGCTCTCTAAAAATATCTTACTGCGTGGTACACAGAATTCTTATTCTTGTGATGATGTGAAATAATACAATGTCTACATGATGAAATTAAGTGAAGTGGAATTTTCCGTTTAGTATTTTCAGACCATGGTTGACTGCGAGTAACTATAACCACAGAAATCAAAACTGTGGATAAGGGGGGAGTACTGTGATGTTTTCTCTTTTATTTTTTGCCATATCCATATTTGATCTAATTTAGTGTTCTGCCTCTTTAGTTCAAAATTATTTTTTTTCTCAGTTTCTTATATTTCTATTTAACTTCTCTAAGCTATATTGAAGGATCTGCATTCTGCTTTATTCTTTACTTATTTGATCATCTTTATGCCCTTGGCTGTCTCTCTGGTACTAATCAACTTCGTTATGGAGCTATGTTTAAAAATATTCGTGTTCATTTCAAAGAGGCTGGGGTGAATTATTAAAACGAATGTTCGACCAATTTATACTTTTATTACTATAACAATTTATTTAGTACTAAGAAAACTAGATTTTTAAAAAGAGAAACAACACATATATTTTATTTGCATACTTCCTGTGTTTGCTAATTTCCTTGAAATAGATGCTTAAGGCTACAAAAGAATATATTCTTTTTCATCCTCAACCAGGAGCGAAATATAATGCTGTGATATTTTAAACATGGTAGAAAGCATTTATATGAATTGAAAATCTAATAAAAAATGTTTTCAAACAGAGTATGGATTTTTCAATAGAGTTAAGAAGAAATGTAATAATAAAAAGCTGCAAAGTAATAGCAGTGTAATAAATCCCCATCTCTTATCTTCTGCAGGCTTTCGCCCCCTCCCCCCCCTTAAAGCAATATAGAAAATACTCTCAATTTTATAAGCCCAATTGAAAGCTAAATTTAGTTTTAGAAAGGTGAGGCCCCTCACTGACTTTAATTTTATTTATTTAAAAAATGTAATTGAAAATACCTTTCCTGGACGGGGTTTGCTGACACTTGGCTACTGTAGGACACGTCTGAATTATCTTCTTAGTCATAACTATAAACATGGAGTGTCATCTGCCCCTTTCAGGGGTTATGTTAGTGATTGATTGATAAACTCAAGGGAATAGTCAATGGTCGCTTTTGGAGGACACATCAACAAGGCATGTATGAGGCTCACAGGGAGGTATTACAGTGGACATGAAAGAGACAGACCAGTTCAAACCCCATTTTTCTCTCATTAGATGAATGGTCACATCAGTAACCTGGGAACATCACAGTGCCTACCTTGTGGAGGTAGGCTTGGTGCATGCAAGTGCTCATATGTATTTAATTTCATGTTAAGATCTTTCTCCTCCAGAGACATGCTTGACTTCTTGTTAAGGAAAAATGGTAGAATATAAGGTTGAACAAGCAGGGTGTAGCCACAGGTATGGAGGGAAAATTAAAAACCAGAAAAAATGCTTGGATTTAAAATGTCAAGAAATAGGGGAGGAGAAGACATTTTTGAGCATAAGAAACACTGTGCTTTTGGAAGTAGTGTTCCAGATGAAAGGTAGTTTGTAAACCTGAGTCTTTGAATTCACTACTGTAGAATATGGGTAAGAGGACATCTTTCTCTGTCTATAAAATGGGGTAATAACTCTTCACCTCAGAGTTATGAGAATCAAAGTCCATAGGGGAGCTTTATAACTATAAAGTATTACACAAGTAATGCACAAGACGTATTGGCAAGGGGGAGCGGTGGAAGACGGAATGCAGCATGTCCCAACCTCTTTATCCCCTTTGTTGACATAGAGAATGGTATTCACAAGTGTGTCACAAATCCCCATTTATTAAGAATTGTATTTTGGAAAATTAGAAGTATAGAGCAGTAGACCTTTGGGTGTGTGGCTAGGGGAGAGGCTTAGTACTTTTAGAAACGTGTTTTAAGCACATAAGTCATGAAGAAAGCCATTTAAATGTTCACTCTCATCAGTCTCGAGTACATATGGAAATACCATATTTAGCAGCATAAGCACAATTCCTTGCAAACTAGCTCTACCTCTTTTGCTTCCACAAGAACACAGTGGAAAGCATGTTACTGCAGTGATTACTCAAATCAGCTGTAATTTGTAAAGAATATAATTCTCAAATATCAGTACTATTAACTATTTCTAATGGCAGACAATGTGTCATATTTCTGTTTACCAAAACACTGGAGAAGAGAACTGTAAGTTAGCTTGGAGGCAAGGAGGTTTACCTTCCTGTCTTTGTGACTGTCATATGAATATTGTGAGGGCATAAGATACCTTAGTATCTGGGACCTAGAATCCTACCAGTCAGTCCTTCCTGTTATCTTCCCAGGATAGGTACCACATTATCTTCCTTCTTCCCTTTCTCCTCTACCTATCATCTAAATGCTTTTCTTTCCCTTCCTGCCTTTCACCACTGCCCTTTGCCAATATTTCTTGTGTATTACTAACAAATTCTGAAAATAGGAATGGTGCCAAGAGTTTCCAATAATGTGTTCTAATAATACTTCAGATGTGAAAGAGTATTTAATAACTAAACAAATAAAAACCCCCTGGAGTGGGACATTATGGGAGAAGTAGGGGCAGCCCAGGAGGTCTTAGGCCCCACACTTTGTGTAGACCAAGAGGCCGGTTGATCTGCTCTGTTTTATACTAGTGACAATAAAGATTATTTTTGGACAAGAAATAATAAAAAAATAAAAAACAGACCAGTTCTTAACTGCCAGATGGTCAGTGAACATGATACAAATAGATATTCATTGTTAATGACATTGTTCACCACCCCAAAACAGTTTTAACCCCTGTGTCAGTTAAGATGACTAGTGTGGGTCAAGAAACGTCCTCATTCAGTTAGATAGACAATTTGCCTTTGGCTGCCACACAGCTTGGGCTAACATGGGTCCCCCAAAACCAGAAGATGTCATGGAGGAACGTTGAGAGTCAAACAAATTATCGAAGCTAAAGAAAAAGAATTTGGAAATAAAACAGGATAATCAGAAATCCAAGAAAATGAGTCTCTAACATAGCTAACTTAGCAAGGAGAGTAAGAAAGAGTAATGAAGAGTCCTATATATTTTAACTACTTGATTATTGAATGACCCTTGAAGCATGTATGCCACGGGGAAAACACAAATCTCCCATCTCCCTGCCCAAGGGAAAAAGACTATTAGACTTACTTCAAAAAAGAAAAGAGATGTAAGGGAGAAGCTCTAAGATGAGATAAATATATACAGCACAAACATCAGAAAAAAATCTCCCCAGAAGAAAAACCTTAAATAGCTGTGTGCTCCCCACTGGCACAACCTAAATTACTCACTGTGCCTAATAACTCACCAAAGAGAGGATTTAAAAAAAAAACAGAAAAAAACAAAAAACAAAAACATTTTCTATTACTCTGCATATGTGTGTCGCCTTTGGAACAGTGATTCTGGTAAGCTTTATAATAAAAGAGAACTGTTTACATTTATAATTTGCAGCTAAACCCATGTGTGTATGTCTTATTTGTAGAAGAATACTCAGAATAATGCTTCTTTAACCCATGGTTGCTTTTCACTACAGGGATTAGATGTTAATGTGAACTTTATTTTCACTCTTTCCTAAAAGCCACACATCACCAGGCAGTCCTGGGATTGGCATGAGAAACTAATCCAGAAAGTTGGTATATTTAAAATCTACCCTTGGCATGTCTATGATTAATAGTCTTAATTCTATCTAAAATGCAATTTATAATTTAAATAAATGGCAATGTAAAGTCATTGAAACAAAAGGTAAGCAGCAATAATAAGTAAAATTGCTGGGAGGAAAAGAATGCAGGAATTGTGTAATTCTGTTGTATACTTCTGAGTTCACTGCTTTTCACCATCTTATAAAAAATTATTGTGGTGAAATATACAAAATGTAAAATTTATCATTTTAACCATTCTAAATGTACAGTTTAGTGGCATTGAGTACACTCACCAGGGTGTGCAACCCTCACCACCATCCATATCCAAGACATTTTTCATCTTCCCTAACTGAAACTCCATACCCATTTTCCTTTCCCCTGAGCCCCTGGCAACCACCACTCTACTTTTTGTTTCTGCAAATTTGACTATTCTAGGTAACTCATACAAGTGGAATCATATAGTATTTGTCCTTTTGTGACTAGTTTATTTCACTTAGTATAATGTCAAGTTTCATCCATGCTGTAGTATCAGAATTTTCTTCCTTTTTAAGTTCGAATAATATTTCATTATACGTATATACCACATTTTGTTCTTCCATTCATCCACTGATAGGCACTTTGGTTGCTTCTACTTTTTGGCTATTCTGAATAATGCTGTTGTGAACATGGTTATATAAATATCTGTTTGAGTCCTTGCTTTCAAATCTTTTGGGTATATGCCCAGAAGTGAGATTGCTGGGTCATATGATACTTCTTTTAAAAATTTTTTGAGAAAACATCATACTGTTTTCCATAGTGGCTGTACCATTTTACATTCCTACCAGCAGTGCACAAGAATTTAAATTTCTTCACATCCTTGCTAACATTCACACAGACAGGCAGACAGACAGACACACACACATACACACACACACACACACACACACACACACACACACACACACTAGTGTTTTAATGGGTTAAAGTGGTATCTTTTTGAATCATATATAATATGGAATAATTTCTGATACAGACAAAATATATTTACAAATCTTGATTTTCTTAATAAATTTTTTTTTTCTTTCAGAGTAGGTTTCTTTTCACTATCAGTGCCCAACAACCTGTGGCTAATATGGTTTAGGCAGATTAGTTAACTCACTCATGGTCATATAGGCACTAAGAGATAGAGCCGGAATGTAAAGCTAAGTATCTCTGACTCCATCATACAAAATGCTTGAGATAAAATCTATCCACAAAATCCCATACTATAGTATGAGAGATGTACACCAAAACTCTAATAAAAATAGCTCCCATGCATTGAACACTCACTTTGTGCCAAGTACTGTGCTAATGGCTTTATTCACCTACTGCTAATTCTCATAACAACCCTACTTCTACATGTAAGCAGACTGAGGTTCAAAGAGCTTAATTTATTCTTTAATATTATCCACTTGTGAGCGGCTTAACCGGGATGCAGTCAGAGGACTTCATCCACTTAGACCAGAGTTACCAGTATGGCATACACTTAGAATTTTGCTTCTGCAAGATGCATGTATCAAAAACTGCTGGGAGGCCACCCTATCTTTTTGTCCAGTAAAAAAGAAAAGCCTGAGTGTTTTATGGAAGGAATAGCATTTGAAGATGGGAAGAGCTCAGACATAGAGACAACAAGATGGGGATTCCAGACAGAGGAAAAATGTGAGCCTCTAATCTAGAACAATGCCTGGTGTGTTGTGTCAAGGCTGTCCTACCTTGGCAATGTTGTATACATCTCCAAACTAGTGAGAAAACCAGCAAGTGGCTTGAGCCACTTCCTGGTCTACCTTTGTCTGCATCCCCCTCCCTCCCTAGATTGCAGTTTTATATTAGTCGTAGCAGTCGCATCTTCCACTTCCTTTCATGTGCAAAGAATTCCACTCCAGCTCCTAGTTTTAAAAATTGGCATCTGATTTGTTGGGGCCAATTTTAGTTTCTGCTTCCCTGAAGAAGACAGATATTAGGCCTATTCTGCTTATGACTCAAAACCCAGCAGGCAGTGGCTTCAGCCCCTTTCACCACTTCCTATATGTATTTTTGTTTTGTTTTATTTTGTTTTGTGTGGTTCCCGATGATGGTTTGTTTGTTTCTTCCCATCCTCTTTTTATTTGTCTCTCAATGTTAAATTGTTTGGAATAGCAAGAATACTTCAAAGTGTGACCCCACAGATCCTTCTTGATTAGAAATCCTGGGATAAGGTAGTGAGGAGTCATAATTCAGCAGCTCAGGGCAAGATGGAATGAGGTGAAAGGAAATAGCCTCATATGTACTGCTAACATCAACAGAACAGGACAGTTCACTGTCCAAAGGGACTGTGCGAACTGGAGGATCAGTCAAGATTTCAGTACCAAAGGGAGTTCAGTATCCACTGCTGGGTCATGGCAATAGGGATCTTAGCTGCAAACTGTATTTAGCATTAGGCTGGAGATCATACTGAGGTTTGGACAATCAATTCAAAACACAAATGACAATGGGTTGGGTATAGGAGAGAAAGTTATACGATCTCACTTGAGTGGCCTTTAAACTCTCTTTAGAGAGTACTTCCAGCACAGCAAGAAAGTGAAGTGTCAGATAAGGTAATTGAACTGTGAAATTGAACTGTGAGGGCAAGGTTGGGGTGGGAGATTTAATCTCCTCAGAATAGATACTCCATATTCACTTTTTCTTCTCATGTCAGCCAAGAAACTAAATGTGGGTGGGTCCATGGTCGGAGATTCCAGTACCTCCAACTGAGAAGTATTGGAAAAGACAAAGTCTGATACCAGGTCCTTTTAACTCTGGCATTGCACATATACTTTAAAGTCTATTTAATTGTATTTGTCTCTGCTTATAGTTAATATGATAGGTGGTTTGCGGCAGTGTACTTGAAATGCATATTACACCCACTTGGAAATAGATCCAGATTTGGTACTACATAATAAGGTATGCTGTCTAGTATCATTACTCCAAAATAATGTTTTTAAGCATAGAAGTTGGATTTTCTTATTAAATGTACTTTTTCAAATGGCTTTTATAGTTCAGGACCTTCTAAAGAAAATAAAGAAAGCTTAAGTGTGAAGAACTAACCTGTAACAATGAAAAAACTATAAAGAAGTTAACAAGTAAGTGAAGCATAAACTTCTAGTCAACAAAATATAGAAATAATATTCAGCTAAGACTTCACTGTGATTTTCAGGATGACTGAAGGTAGAGACTTGGTGATAAATGTAAACTTTAAAAGAAATCGCTAACAAATATTCATAATTTTAGGGTTATTTTTTGATTAATTAACTTTTCTCTCCATTTATCTAAAAATATTTATTTATTGACTGTCCACTATGTGAAAGGCATTGTTCTTGACCTATGTTACAAACCTTATAAAGCTGATAAAAACCATCTTGGAGCTGACCACGTTCTATATCCCACGGAGCTGACCATGGTTATATGTTATCCCGTGCTGGTTTGATATTAAACCATAACAAACCACTTTAGCCTGTTCACTTGTATCTGAGCTGACAACAGACTTTCAAAGTATTCATTATGAAAATGAATGAATTCTACTATTATTCAAAAACCATCTAATAAAGTCCATGCTTTCCTATTGCTTTTTCACTTTTGCAACAAATGCTTCTTTAGCAAAAATGTATACTAAAAATGTTGTCTCAGCTCAGATGTGCTGGGAAATATGAAAACCATTCTTTGGTTTTGGGTAGCACTAGAATAACTTTCAGATTGAGTACTACTTGGGAGAGCCTTCCATTCTTCACTTCTATTAATTACTTGGACTTCTAATACTCAATGGCTTCTTTCTATATTGTGCTTTACAATGTGGGTCATAGTCCACAAACTCAAATGTCTATGAGGTTAGACAAATAATAAACATGAAAGAAACAAGCTGTGGACATGGCAATGAGGAGTGGTGAGGATGTGGTTGTCTGGAAAGTGCATACTCTACCCAACAGGATGGCCATCACTCAGCTGTCATTGAATGTTCCCATGTTAAAAATATGGTCTTTTATTGATCGTTCAGCTCTTCTAATTTGTAAGCAAAGACAGATTCTGGAATGTTATAGAAAATTTCCAATTAAAATATAACGAAAATTTTAAAAATCACTTGATTAGAGGGAAATTTTTATCCTCCTCAGTTTCCATTTTATGATTCTCCTAAACTCTTAAAACTGAATAAAATGATGTACTTTCTAACTTATCGAGTTTGACTATTTTAAAGTGTAATGCCTATTTATGGGTATATTGTACAATGCGTATTTTTTTTTTTCATTTCACAGTTATAGGCAAAACCAGCTTTATTATCAAGTCTAAAAAAAAGACATTAGACTTTAGTAATCTCTAGCTAATTTTTATACATGCAAAAAGAAGAACTAACATTATAATGCCATTTTCTTTCCATCAATCATTACACGATTTCTAGGAGAATCACTTTTCAAGATTTTAACAAGTTTATTGGAGTTCTTTAACCAAATTAGGAAATAGTCTGGGTGAAATGTTCCCTGAAAACTCCTTATAAGATAGGTAATCAAATTATCAGTCAAGGAACTTAATGCATAAAAAGAGAACTTAAAAGAGTTGAATCCAGTTCTCTTTACCAGAAATTACTCAAAACTACAATTTCTGCTTTCTATCTCCAATCTTTGAATTCACTGCTGATTTCCTATAACCTTGGCATATAAGAAGGTGGTCAATTACATTTCTTGAATGAATAAATGAAATGTGAGGATGTTTAGAGAGAGTCAGCAAATAATGATGATAGTCATAAAGTAAAACCCCATTGAGGAAGACAGAAGACATGGTCACAAGACATCTGTAAAAAGAGGACTGCTCGTGTACTAGGGACAAACGTAGAAGGATATGCCAAGCAACAGTCAATTTCAACCTAACTGGGACGCTATCATAAAAGTGAGCTCCAAAGCACAATTAGAAACAATTCAACAAAGCTTGGAAAAGGATAAATGATTTTGAAATGTTTCTTAATTTCTCCTTTAAAAGAAGGATTGAATAATGATTGTTATTCACAATCTGGGACAAAGGTACCATAATTAGAATTATGGTAATACAAAGTCAGCTGATAAAATTTTAGAGCTGGGTAGGTAACAACAGCTGGTCTATCAGATTTTCCAAGTCATTGCCCTTTTCTCTCCCAGTGAGTCTATTTTCCATTTACAATGTTGGTCTGATCGGTTTGGATTTCATAGTACAAATAGAACTCAGCATCTTAATTAATTTGATTAAGCTCATATACCAATCATGTAAAATATCTCTTAGCTAACAATACTTGCTTTGTGGAAAGAGACAACTTAAGGCCATTGAATCCAATAATAGTTTTGAATCAATCATTTGAATTACTCCATACTCCATAGATCAACATGGTGACTTTGTAATGAGCTATTGGGGAGAAAGAATTAAGATCGCCAACTTACCATTTCAATATCAACCGTGGAATAAAAAATGGACCCTATGTTCTCAGATGGTTTCCCTCTGAGTAGAATAACAAGTTAATTTGACTATGATTCTTAGATAGAACGAGAGACAGCATTAGAAAAGAGTAAATGAAAGGGACTTCTTTGTTTTATTATTAATGGAAAATTGTTCATTCTCCACCACAGACGTGGCATAACTATCCTCTCCCACTCCAAGCTCTCTCCGTCTAGGAACTATCTTTATATCCAGATACCTACCGCAATTTAGGTGAGCCTCAATGCTACAACCATTTTATGTATCATACTTAATTCTCCCAACAACCTCACAAAGTCCTCATTTTTAATTAATGTTTATGAACTGAATTCTTGAGTAAGTAAAATAATTAGTTTGATTATTTGAGGCTATTGAACATGATAGCTATTTATGACATTTAAAGATTAAAAAACATTAATAATTTTTCAATAAATCTTATTAAACTTTTGTACATTTATGTTAAAAACATTTGTATATGTATATTTATGTTATATAAAGTTTCAATATATGTTAAAAGTACAGCATAACACACAAAATAACAGTAATATACAATTAAGACATAGCGTATAGTTTAAAATAGACAAATAACCTCCAAAAAAGCTTTTCAGGAAAAGCTTTGCAAGTTTAATACCTAAACATAGGGGCTGCTACCTAGTGCTATCTACATTTAGTAATTTTCTTTTTAGAGATTAAAAAGAAAAAATATTAAAATATAGACACTCCATTTAGTTTATATAATACATTTAGAAATTTATATAAAATTCATTAAAATATTTCCCACTATATTGTATTATGGTTTTAAAAATGGGTACGCATAAGCTATCACATGGTCCAATCATGATAACTGGTGATTGTATAACCAGGACAATTAGTTTCTACATTTCGAGGTAATTAAATTATTAAATGGCATGAGAAATATCTTTAGAGCTCCTGTTAATTTGTTGTGAGAACATTGCATGTCCATAAAATATTTCTTCAAATTTTAAGCTGAGAAACTTGATTGCTAAACATTTGGTTGTTTTAATAAACTGGAACCTCTTCACCATGAATTTTTTAAAATAATAAATTATGATAGGGTATGGTGATAATCAAAATGCTAGGAATCCTCAGGTTTACTTCAGCCATTATTCAAGAAGCTTACTTCTGAAAACAGAAGAAAAAGAAGTGCAATCTTGAATGTATTCATTGCTTGACTTTCACACCACATGCCAAATCTAATCATGCACGAGCTTCCCTATTACTGAATAATGTGAATGGCATCTGTATAAAATATGAATACGATTAAATGATTTTCCACAGTCATGTGTGTGTGCTTTGGTGTTTGTCTATGTATATAATAATTGAATTCACATCGAATTAAAAGGCCTCCAGATAGCTTTAAAAACGTCCTGGAATTATCACAAGAAAAATACCTCAACTACAAAAAGAAACATGGAAGTAGCTTAACTTCTCTTTTCATACTGAGAAACTATGCGTTAATTTTTCATACCTCAAATATCAGATTTTGAGTTAATGTTCTGAAAATAGTCATCAAATTCCATTTCTACTTAAAAATTAAATAAGTATTTGAAAAACGCAACATAAAAAGATCAGCAATTTAAACTCTTGTCAGTGAAGACAAGCATGAAGTGAACAGCAAAATCTTATTTAAAATATGTCTTTGACTTTCACTTTCCTGGTGTAATAACATGGTGTTTTGATTGTATAAAGGATACTTTGAATCTAAACCAGAAATGACATGCTCTAAAATTAAAATAGCAGTAACAATGCTTTAATAATTGAGAGAGAGATTAAGAAGACTCATGTAAATTCATCCTTAATCATAAACAGTGTGAAAATTATGTAATTTGAAAGTCAATTTATTTTTGGCAGGTTCTTCTCTTTATGTGTATGTCATAGATTGAAAACTTTTAATTTGCATATAAAAATCTAGGTAGCATGTCTTCTGGAAATAGAAGCATGTAGAATGCTGAATTAGCCTCTTTACCAGAGAAACTGCTATAATAGATTCTGAGATAAACTATATGTCTAGGCGAAGGTCCTGAATGGGCTAATGTCCATTAACAATCAACAAATTAGTGAATTGTTTTTATTGAAATTTCTTTTCTCAACCTAATGGTTTGTTTAACTGATGGCTGATGTGACCATTAGGAGCTATTAGCATGTTAAGAGGGTATTAAATAAAGCCAACAGTTGGCCTTAGAAACAAAAAGATAAACACAGCACAATTTATTATTTTGCTAGGCTAAGCAAACAGGGTTTAGATGCATTACTGTCTTCTAGCAATGCCAGTAGTCATCTGTTGAATAAATGTTCTATTAAGCTAAGAACAAAAGAATCAGCAAATCTATGATCTGACTAAACTCCTAATTGCTGATATGTTTTAGCTGATTTGTAGACTTTATCTGCGCTATATTGATGTAGACTCTAAAATTTCTTATTATGTTCATTGTTTTTAATCAAATATTATTATAACTAAGGAAAATGTATATTGCAACCAGATGTGGGTGATATTGTCTTGAAATGAAGCTACTTTCAAATGTATACATTTAATATATGTTAAGAGAAAGAAGAATCAGACATAAGTATTTTATATAGTTAAATGCTCAAAATGCTCATGTTGAATTTTTACTATTTTTGCTACATTTAGCCTTCTGTTATTGTTTTTATATCTAGAAAAGCAGACCTAGCAGTGTCATATAAAGGTGCTGAGGAGAGCCTCTTTCCATTAGCCTGTTCTATTCTTAATCAAATGCTTATTCTTCTGAAGTTATTTTGTTTCCGATAGTGTATCAGAAAGAAATAGGAATTTTTGTTATCTATGTTGTATTTGCCTTATTCTGTGCTTTCCCAGAAGGAGCGAGGAAAATAACAATTTCAGCAGGCTCTCTGAATATTATTCTAGAAATATGACCTCGTTACCCCAATCCGAGGCTGAATTTTAATTGATTTATTTCATGAATGTTTACTGATCATCACAATGTGCTCTTCTAAGGACTAAGGGCACCCAGTGAACCTGACAGAGAGAAAAATCCCTGTACATGTGTGCCTAACATTCTAGTGGAGGAAGACAGAAAGACAATAAACCCGAGTAAGAAGGATGTTGAAAGGTAAATGCTATAAAAGAGAACAGAATAAAGAGATTAGAAATGATGATGGAGAATAAACAAGTAACATTTTGAGTAGAGTGATCTGGTTGCCCTTAAAAAGAATATGTTACTAAAGTAAAGATCTAAAGGAGGTAAAGGAGTTTGTTTTTCAGACATCGAAGGAAAGAACACTTTAAGCAGAAAGAAGAGCTAAGGCATGAGCTTGCCTGATGTGTTCAAGGAATAGAGAAAAGAAAGATAGAGAAGATTCGTAGGAAATGAGGTCAAAAAGAAAAAGCAAGGAGAGCCTTATAGTCTATTGTAAGAAAGGATTGTACTCTAAGCATGATCTCACATGTTTTAAGAGAATCACTCAGACTGCTATGAGCAGACTAGACTAGAGAGGGCAAGGGTCTGTTAAAGGAAGTGGACTAGGAGTTACTTGTGTGATTCGGAGAGACATAGTGGTGATTACGTTATGGGGGATAAGGTCACAGGACACAGAAGTAGTGACAAGTTGTCTGATTCTGGATATATTTTGAAGGTAGAACCAACAAGATGTGGATTGGATGTGAAATAGGGTATGTAAAAGAAAGAGAAATCAAAAGTGGCTCTAATTCCTAGAGAGATCTTTTAAGCAGAGATGAGCAAAAGCTGTTAAAGACTCATTGAGAAAGACTAAACACAAAATAAAGGAGAGTTTTGTATCCTTCACTATGTAAGAAATTACAGAGGGCTCTTGAGAATAGTTTTCAAGTCCTGACAGGAAGTGGTAGTAATTCTAAACTGTGGTTAAGAGTTTACTTTCTGGTGAAATCTACCTCCTCATCTAAGTTTCAGAGTGAGTGTGGTACTCTGAGTTTGACTCTGGTTTACTTACTTAGAATCTCAGTGATAATTCCAAAAATTGATTTTAGTTCAATTCCAAACACATTTAGGTGAGATACAGTCTTTACGTATAGAGTTCTTACATAATTTCTTTTATTAGTTTCAAGTATATATTACACTGGTTAGACATTAATATAGCTTATAAAACGATCCCCCTAATTGTCTTTGCTCTATACATAGCCATTACCTTACTGCTGTCTGCATTCCCTATGCTGTGCTCTCTCTATCAGAGTATGGAGCTCTTAATCCATTAATTTCTACTGAGTATCTCGCTGTCCTCGAACAAAGTCAAGCTTTGAAAAATGCAGACAGCCTGCTTTTCTAGGTTATGAGAGTGGCTGTGTGATGAAGCTCCCTGCTTCTCAAACTAAGCAGAGTACTTTTTGCCTTGTGGCCATGAGCCCTGCCAGCTACATTTTCTCTGGTTTAATGAGCCTTCTCTAAGAACGGCCTTGTCTGTGAATTGTAGTGAAGAGCCATTTAAGATCCCTTTCATTGGAAAACATCATTTCCTTCTTTGAATCTGTTAAAACTTTATTTTCTTTGGTAGTGCTTTGAAAGTTTCGTGTAATCATTAAATATTTCAACAGCAAAGCTTAAAGATGTTACATAATGCCTTGAATATCTTTGTCTAACATAGCTCAGTCCAGTGTTTCCTAAATGCCAGTCCATGAACACAATTGGCTTGATGACATTTTCACTAACTTATGGTGAGAAATGAGGGGGGGGGAGACATTATAAAATTGCCAGCTGTACTTTCTTTGGAAGCACTGTGATTCTGAGATTAAGTTCTTTCTAATTTTTATGACGGTAGTATGTAATACTTTTTATTTTATACCACATTTAATTTTCAAAAGAGGTTGACAACTCCATGTCTTCTAATTACTTAAAAAATTTAACTGGTTCATTAAATACAAAATACTGTGAACCAAATATTTAGTTCACACAGGATCCCATTCTATTTACCCTGGAAATAAATAGAACAGGTGAAGAGAGAAACTGTCTTGTTCCCTTCGTACAGTGATAAAAATCTATTTATGCCCACAGCTAGGAAAATTTGACTCAGTGTTTCCATGCATTCTATTTTTCAAATTATAGTGACATGAATATATAGCTTAAATGTGTGACTTTGCTTATAAATTTTGTATAAAAATTCTAGATAAGTAATAGAAAAATTATTCGTCTGTAATCGACCTTTAAAAATCATCTGTGTTTTCTTTACATGAAAACCAAATGCTTACTTTTGTGACTGTGTGTTTACTTTCATATTGGAGACTGATTTAATACTTAGAAGGGCAAAATGTCATAGGCAGACACTATGCTAGAGGCAATCAATCCCCTATAGTATTTCAAAGGTCCTTCAGAGTAATTTTTTCCTTGGTTGTTTAGATGCCTATGTAGACTTCTGAAAAAGAAGATGAACAAAATATTTTTTGGAGTTGATAACTATAATTACAGAATTAGCTTAGATTAAGGTTTAAGTCATGTAGAATTTAATAAATAGATTTTATATAAACTAGAATGAGAATGCAAAATAAATATGAAAGAAATCTTATCCCTAGGATGACTACATTTTTTTGTGATATGCTTTTGATACGGCATGTATAAAGTAACAAAAAACTTAGGGAGAAAGTGACATTATGAAGTTTAAATATTTTACTGTGTTCTACAAATCTCTATTTTTTAAAAAATTGAGGATTTTAAAATTAATGGAAAATGATTTTTCTAATATTTAAATTAAAAATTTAGATTACATTATATCTAACCAATTAAAAAAATTTCTGTGATGAAGTGATCACTGAAATAAATACTTTTAATCATCTTCAGTCTGTAATTCACTTTGTAAAAAATCACACGGAAATAGGCAGTTTAATATTAAAGCAAAGTCAGTGAAACCAAAAGAAGGTTGATTTGGCTATGAAATCAAGGGTGTTCTTGATTGGTAGTGGTGGGGGGTAAGTTTGGAAAGAAGGATTGGGTTTGTTGTGAAGGACCTATGTGCTTTGATAAGTTTGGGAGTAATGAATGGTTTTGGGGAAGCAAATTAGCAGTCAAATTTATGTTTACAAAACGTCTCTGAAAGGAAGTCTGGATGAATATGAAAAAGCTGTTTTAGGAATATGAGGCTTTTACAGTGATTCATTCAAGAAATAATGAAGGGCCAGATCTATAAGCAGTAATAGAAAAGAGAGAGAGTAGGGATAGGTTCAAAATTTAGCTTTGATAATTTCATTCTCTTTTCTTCCATTTCTTCAGAGTTTTTCTTGTCCCATTTCAATCAAGAAGTTTTATTAAAACATAGTACTTCACTGAGAGTTGCATTTGCCAAATGGCCCCCGACTAGAAATTTAACAAAGATGACATGTTTTGCATCTTCACTATGGTCAGTTCCATTTGGACTATAAAGCTAAATTTAACTATTGACTCAGCAGCCCTCTTACTCTGTTATGAGAGGAAATTACATTAGTCAGACTGACGTTTTTTTTTTAACTTTTTCTCGATTTTCCATAATCTTTTGGGTACTTCTAAGTTGATTTTTAAAAGATGTTTAACATATTCTATGCTTACTTATACAGTTCATAAAGTTGTTAATCACCTTTTTTACTTTGAAATAAGTTGCTCATAGAACATCTTGCTATAATATAGGGATAAATAAATTTTCTCATTTCTATTTTTGCTTCCTTTCTATTTCTCCATCTACCCTGCTTCAAGTCTTTATTTATTTATTTATTTATTTATTTATTTATTTATTCATTTATTTATTTATTTTTTAATGCTGGAAGTAGCTCTGTAGGTCAGCCTAGGCTACCCGGGAGACGCCTCAGAGAGTACTGCAGTCAAGTGCATGGAACTACTTTAAGTTTTTTTTATAAGGTCTGTCTCTTCTCTTGGTAGGGAGCTGAATCAGGGTGATATCAGCTGGCTGACAGACACAGTACACAGCAAAGCCCCCCAGTGCTTTCCTCTGATAATCTGGGTGAGTACCTGCCTGCAGAAGTGATAATTAGTGACATACCTCTGAATCCACCTCCCCTCCTTAGGTTACTTCTCCATACTCAAGGATCCAGTGAATTATTCCCATGACATAGGAATTCCAATTGCAAACACATCTAATTAGCAGTGAATTGGCCATGTATAGCATTCATTCTTTTCTACGTTCTTGAATTTGACACTTAAGAATTAGCATAAGCGGCCAAAAGACCTAGGCTTAGAATTATATAGGTTTTTACACATTGTAGAGAGTACAAAACTGGGGTACAGTTAATCAAAACAAATCTAACAAATCAATGGTTTTAAACCTGCTCCACATTTATTTGAGATCAAATTATTGCTCTCCTTTTTTCCCTTTTAATGGAGCTTAAATTTGGTTAGCTACAATATTATGGTAATACAGCAAAAAAACAAAATTTTTTGAGAAAAATCCCTTCAAAAATGGGAGAAATATTGAGAAGCAATGGATAAAAAAGTAGTAGTAGTGGCAATCAATCAATTAATTAATGAATTGATCAATCAATCAATCAATCAAACAGACACCTTAGTACATGGACAAATGTACTAATAATTCACTCCAGAATCAGCAAGGAGAGTTTCTGCTCTGGGTCCTGTGTTTCAGGGAGTCCCAGACACAGAAATTCATAGAATATAAGGCACATAGGCCATCTGTCATTTGGGATCTGGCACTTGTGACCTGTGACCCTAAACATCTGCGCTTGTGCTTAATATCATGTGAGCCCCAAAGAAATGGATGCTTATCCTACATCTCCTGAAATGAATGATGACTGCATGCCAATACCATGACGTTTTGTGGCATGTATAGCCGCTGATATCTGACACAAACAATGCATTGGTAGTTTCCTCATATACATGTGCTAATCAATGTTCTGCTTAATACTCAATGACATACTCTGAAGGTCTTGAAGTTTCTTTCTCACTGTAGCTCTCTTCTTTTTAGTACTCTATCTGGCAAACTCTAGCTTTCTGGTCTTCGTGAACTCCCAATTCTATCTCCACAACCCACTGAATTTGCTGGACACTGCCAGGCTTCTTCCTGTACTATTATCCACGTACTTTATTAAGGCAGTGAGTCGGTGCAAGCATAGGGCTCACCTTGTTTGTTTCCTGTCCCTCAGGGATTATTGTCCTTTACTCTCTCATGCTTACTGTCTTTAAAATTGTTTCATGTATTTGTCCATTGCTTCAGATGGGAGGGAAATCTTTTCTCTGTTACTCTATCTTGTCCAAATGTTTAGTGTTTGATGTTTTGATATTTTTGCTATTACATTTAATTTATTATGTAATTTTGTATTAGAGTGGTTACATATATGGCACTACTTCTCCACCTCTTTAGGTGGTCCTATCCTTTGAAACATGACTCTTTAGTACTTCCATCAAGAGGAGGATTCTATTCTCCCACACAGGATCTAGGTGGCCTTGTGATTTGCTTTGGCCTTGTGATTTGCAATGGCATGTGACAGAAGTGACGTTGTTCCAGTTTTAAGCCTAGTCTCAAAAAAAAAAAAGATTTCTTAGTAATATTTCCTAGCTTCCATGTAAATAAGCCCAGGACGTCCTGCTGGAGGATGACTAACCAACTTGAACAGAGGTGAGTCATCCTAGCTATGGCCACCCCAAACCAGACAATCCTCAGAATGCCTAGCCAATGCCCAGAAGCTGACCATAGATACATAACTGAGCTGAGCCAAGATCAGAAGAGCTGCTCAACTGATTCTAGAACAATTATTGCTGTTAAGAATTGTGAACTGTACTAATAGTTGTTTTTTAATCACTAAGTTTTAGAATAGCTTTTACACAGTAAATATTAACTAATGCATTGGTTTATAGAAATACAATTTTTTAATTGTCCTTGATATAATGATCATTAATTATTTTTATAGTTTATTTGTAGATTCCTTTGTTTTACCATAATCATAAAAATGTCATGTGAATAAGGACAGTTTTACTTCTTTTCAATACTATAACTTTTATTTCCTTTTATTTTATTGTAGTTGCTCTAACCTCCAGTATAACATTAAATAAAAATGGTGATCCTTGTTTCATTCCTAATTTCAAGAGGGAGAGTTTATAATAAATCCCCTTTATGTAGGAGGCTTCAAATCACCTTTAGAATTTGACAAGTCTCTTGAGGGAGATATAATTTTTGAGCATGAAATTCCCTAAACTTTATTTTCTTTGTCACTGCAGAACCAGACCACTGAAAGCTCTGCCAGTCTTTCTGCCCTCCAGTGAGATTTTCTGTCTGAACGAAGCCTTTAGTCTACTGTCAGTTTTGTCTGCAACAAGTCAGCAAGTGCTCCAGGGGAGAAGTGGCTACAGATTTATCAGCTACCTCTCCAGGATTCCTGCATCTCCAGAATTTTAGCCTCTCTAGTCAGTCCTGTTTGCTTTCACAGCTTTCTGATGCCTTTAAACAGAAGCTGTTTTTATTTTATCTGACTTTTCTATTTTTCTTGACTAGAATTTTGGTCAGACACAAACTATGTCATCTGTATTAGATAAAATTGTCCAGAGAAACAGAATTTTTTTTATGTTCATTTATTATTGTGAAGAATTGGTTCATGTGATTATGGAGACTGAGAAAACCACGATCTGCTATCTGCACACTAGAGACCCAGGAAGACTGGTGGTATAATTCCAGTCTAAATCCAATGACCTGAGAATCACAGGAATCAATGATATAAATCTCTGTCCAGGGGCAAGAGAAGAGCTATGTCCCAACTCAAACAGGCATGAAGGAAGGAAACAAATGAATCCTCTCTTCCTCTGCCTTTTGTTCTATTTAAGTGCTCAGTGGATTGGACAATGACCATTCACATTGGGGAGGGCTATCTACTTTACTCAGTCCACCAACTCAAATGCTAATCTCATCAGAAAATACTTTTACAGATACACCCAGAAATAATGCTTAATTTAGACACCCACGGTCCAGCCAAGTTGACACATAAAATTAACTGCTACACTATCCTACCCTGAACATAAGTGAATTAGCCTAATATTTATAACAGTTACACATGGAAGCTAAAAACATTTTACATTATAAAAAACTCATGTTAAAATTAAATTTGTATATAAGCAATTCTCTTAAAGCATAAATAGGATGCTATAATTTATATTAGTGCTTACATTATAGTAGAAATCTGGTCAATTCTTTTAAAGACTGAAAATTATGACCCTGCTAATCATGAGGAACTTAAAATATTTTATAATGTTTTATTTATAAGGAAAATTTTTCTTTGTCCCCATTAGGATGTTTAAATGTGTTATGTAAAATTCGTTATTTATTTCTAAATCTATTTCTTTAAGAATCGTGATGATTTCAGTTACTTCTGCATCAGCAGTTTCTTTAATTTGAAATTAATAAAAACTTGTTTAATAACTAGAATGACTATAAAAAGTTGTCTAATTTGATATTTAAGCTACATAAAAATTCAGGGTAGGAAAATAGAAGATATTTTGCTTAGAAGTTTTAGCTCTAAATATATAAAATTTATAATTTATATATTTTTATTAACATTATATGTGAGCCACTATTTGTACTTTTGCTCCACCTCATGAAAATGAAGTCAGGCCTAGATGATACATTTATGTTGAAGATATTTAAATTTTTTTCTTCTTTTTTTTCTACATGGAGTTGCAGAATTATTTTTTACAATTAAAACAAAACAAAATAAAACACTTTTTGACTTTACCGACCGTCATTTCATATTATCCTCTGTATCAATTGGGGTTCAATCATAGAAGCAGAATCAATATGAATGTTATTATACAAAATAAATCTCACATCATTGTCAAAGGAGCTGAGAAATAAAGGTCTGAAAAGAATGAGAGAAAAGTTCCAATTAATCCTGGTGTTCGTGAATGATTTGGGAACTTACAGGAAGGTAGGCACACCTAAGTTCTTGTGGAAAACTGATTTAGAAGTTTATGAAGGTTGTTGGGTCTTCATGACTGTTGCTTCTCTGAGTTCTCAATGAAGCAACTTCTGTGTTTTGGGGTTGCCGGAATTCAGTAGGGTCAATTGTCAAGGAGAAGTATATGTGGAACATTACAGTGAGGATCAATTGAAATTTGCCAAACAGGTTGTAACCAATCTCATCTCTTAGAGCAGAGTGGCTACTTCTTCATAGCTGCTTTCTATAACACATGGCTGACCTTAACCCAAATTATTCGGGCAAGGAAATTCTGTGCTGTTTAGTTTCAGGTTACCTAAGATGACACAATAAAAATCTACTCAATTGTCTGTGATCCTATGAAGTGAGTCAAAAAATTAGAGAGAAATATTGAGGTGAAAAAGAGTGTGAATTTCCTAAGAATACCATGCCAAGGGGATTTTTTTTGTTTTAGAACTTTTGTCTTCTGATTCAGATCAGTGTACTCAGCATCTAGCCTGCTGATGTTCTTATTTCTTACTGTACTTTGTGTTTTCCTTTTCATTTAAGGCCACAGTTAGATAAAGAATGATGGTTGCCCAGTGGAAATGTCTAAGTCCTCATAGAAATTACACAGCAACAGATGCTGAGGATTTAGAGCAGTCAACTTAAATTGAGAATAACTTTTCCCAGAGGAAGTGATGGTGACCACCACTGACATAATTGACCACATCAAGCATTTTCTGAGCTCTATAGCCAAGACAAAGGAGCAATGACTTCCTTGTGTTTTAATTTACAACATGATGCTATGTTCCACACACATCAAATGTCTGCATTTGCTGAAAATGTCAGAAACATGCATTGAGGATTTAATATTTTATGTAGAAGAAATGTTAGTTTTTTTATGTTGTAGATTCTATAACTGCCTAGCAACTTTTCTACTGCATTGCTTGCTTGATTCCTGTCATTAGCTGAAGGATAGCTGGGCTATTTCCTCTTATGTTCTGTGACAAGGTAATACCAAATAGGAATCTATTTATACAAAAACTATTATGTTTAGTTATCTTCCTACACAAGTCCAAGAACTCCCTTATGAGAGCTCATGAGATTTCCAGACTAGAATAGCTCTAATTGGTAAGCAAATGACAATGACAGAGATGGCATTTGCATGGTAAAGCACCCTCTTGGGTCTCAGGCACACCAAAGAATACAAATGATGGGACATGCAGTACTCTTGGAAATATTTTAGCCCCAAGTAGTATTTAGAAGCACCTGGACAACAAGAAAATATAGACATAGTCCCAAGAATGTATGTAAAAATTTATTTTCTTAAATTCAGAAGGGAATAGGATTTTTAATACTTTTATCATTGTGCTTAATCATGTCTCTTTTTAGATTGTAAGCTATATTTATCTTGTAATGTATTGTGTTTATAACATGCTTCATTTACAAAGCACTTGTTTGTAAAAATTGTATTTACTTCTTATAATAATCCTATAAGGCCAGTATTAATATTCTCATTTTGTAAAAGGAGCAATAGAGGCTCAGAGGATGAATGAGTTGTTGAAAGTCACAAGGACTGTGAATGCAAAAGACAGGACTCATTAGTGCTGTGCTGTGACAGAAACCTACTCTTATACACAGTACAACACAGATGAACAATATACTATTCAGTAGCAATATTTTTTTCTCCAAAAATTCTCAAAGCTTTCATGTTGTAAGTATAACTTACCCTTAAATCTCTCTCATCTTATAAGACCTTCATTTTCTTTCTTTTCCTTCTCATCCAAATGCTGAAAGCATAGCCTATTTTCCCTGTCCCTGTTGACCTTCTTCCATCTCTGGATTCTCAGCAACCTGATTTCTGCAGCCATCATATCTCAAGAGCAACAAATATCTCCTAATTATAAAATAAAATGTTCTTTATAATATTCTGAGATTGTCATATTTCTATTGAAAAGGCTCTTTTATTATAAAATGCCATTCTTTATCTTTAGTGATACTTCTTGCCTTGCCTTTAATACCCAATGTATCTTATACTAATATAATAGCTTTTTCCCCCATTTTTTTAACTTTTGAACATTCTGTGTTCTTAATATTCAGATGTTATCTCTTGTAAATAGCATATACCTGGGATTTATAAAATCCAGTTTGAAATGCTTTGCTTTTTAATTGAAGTCTTTAGTCCATTTATATTTAATGCACTTTACCTTAGAGCTACCATTTTATTGTTTGATTTTGTTTGTATTTTATTTTATTTTATTTTTAGCTGTTTATTCTTTTATTCCTGTTTTTTTCTTTTAGATTAACCATAAATTTTGAATGCTATTTTTTCTCTAGTAATTTTAAGATTATTTTTAAGTACACTTATTTATCCATTTTGATTTAAAAAATATGTACTCACTTATTTGCTCTTTCTATAGCTCTTCATTTCTTTCTTAAATTTAGTGCCACTACCTAACATAGAGAGAACTCTGCCTAAAATCTCTCTTTACTATTTCTTGGAAGACAGCTTTTGTTTGTCTGAAAACCTCTTATTTTGCCTTTATTTTTAAAGGATATTTTTCATAAGCATAAAATTCTATGTTAGCAATTTTTTTCACACTTGAAGGATGTCATTTCAGTGCCTTCTGATTTGACCACTTTTTTTAAGAAGTCAGCTGTCATTTTTGTACTCTTACTTCTTTAAAAGTAATGTATCTTGGTTTCTCTTTGCTATTTTAAACATTTTTTCCTTTGTATTTTTTTCGGCATTTTAATTATGCTATACCTATCTCAGTTTTCTTTGTACATTTCCTTCTTGGAGGTTGCAGAGCCTTTTGAAAATGATTGAAGCAGTTTCCAGTTTTGGAAAATTCTCACCAATTATCTCTGCAAATACTCCTTCTGCCCTACTCCCTCATTTACCTCTGAAACTCTATTTATAGGCATACCTCAGAGATATTGTGGATTTCATTCCAGACTTCTGCAATAAAGCAAATATTGCAATAAAGCAAGTCATACCAATATTTTGGTTTCTTAATGCATATAAAAGTTATATTTATATTCCAATGCAGTCTATTAAGTATGCTATATCATTATATCTAAATTTAAAAGACTTTATTGCTAAAAAATGAATGCCATAATCTGAGCCTTCAGTGAATCTAATTTTTTTTGATAATGTAATATCTTGCCCTGCTGATTGATCAGGGTAGTGGTTGAAGTTTGAGGAGGTTGTGGCAATTTCATAAACTAAGACAGTTAGGAATTTTGCTACATCAATTGCTTATAAAAAACTTAATATATGTGAAGCACAATAAAGCAAAGTGCATGCCTTTACATGTATATTTGCCCTTTTAACTATGTCCCACTTGTGTCTTTTATTCTATTTTATTTTTTCTTTGCTTCGATTTATTTTTTTTTATTGATCTGTCTCTGAATTCACTAACCTTATCTTTTGTGATGTCCAATTTTCTCTTAGATCTCAATAATGAGTTCCAATTACAGATATTTTACTTTTTAGCTCTAGAAATTCTGTTTTTAGAAATACATTTGATTCGTTGTGTAGATTGAATTTTTTATTAAAATTTGCCATCTTTTTATTCATTTTGCTCAGATTTTGCTGTTTTCTTTAACATATTAAGTTTTCTTTAACATATTATCATTTTAAAATCTCTGTATATTAAATCCAATTTTGGATCATTTGCAAATCTCCTTATACTTTATAATTTCTTAGTCACATTTTCTCATTGCTTCATGTTTCAATTAATTTTTTATTGTATAACTACTGTAGTTTAAAAAATGACATATTATAGCAGTAAAGGCAATAAAGTACTCCTTTCTCCTCATTTCTTTTAAAGTCAGTCAGATAGAGAGAAGGAGTAATAACGTCAATCAAATCAAGTAGTGAGTAGAGTAAGAGCTCAGTTGCAGTTTTAGAAAGACTCAGTATATGTATGATTTAAACCTGTTCATTGTGCCTCATTCTCCTAAGGGCATTGAGAACGTGTCAGATCTCTGTCTCCTTTGCTCTGAAAGACTGTAGATTTGATTCTGCCCTTCAAAGGCATAAAGCCAGTTTACTGTAATCTTCATTGTCTCTAAAGCTTTCAGGGTCTATAAAAATATGATTTTGTAATTTCTCAGATTTTATCTAAATGTTACATGAAGAGCACTGGGCTTCCATGACCTAATAATCTTATCCGGAAGCAGAAGTACCTCCTCTCCTCTCTTGAGGTTTTACTTTAGCATAAAATCATCCACTAGGACTTCTCTGATTTCTTGTATTGAGTGAAGTTATCAACTTTTATTTTATTCTTTACTATGTTCTATGCATTCAAAAAAAATTACACTCACATTAGTGAACTACATTTTTGAGTTCCTGTTTCCCAAAAACACTCTCAGGCATTAGAATGCTCTTGTAAAGGATGCATTCTAAATGGCTTAGCTTGTACATCAAGCATAGGAGTAATAAATATTTCTCATACACCCAATATGAAAATGATATGCTAATCATTTTTATGTGCAACTTTGGTTATCCTTCTTTTTATTTTAAAGAACTCTTTCCCCATATAGTTTTGTCATCCATTGTACTCATTCATTTAATCATTACACAAATAATATTATAAATCTTCTATGAGTCAGAAACAGGATTAAGAGTGGATAATTTCTTATGCTGTTTTAATCTGAGCGCCAAACATGTACCATGCTGAGTCTGATATAAAGCTGTACTGAGTTTATAGAGTTATGAATAGCAGAGACCATGGTTTTGGAGGTGCAAGTATCCAATCAAGTTTGATTAAATTGACAAAAGAACTCAGTGATTCCTTGAATCCAAACTGCATTTGCCATGCACAGCTGGAATTTGATATGGGTAGCTGGAAATACTTCTAAATTCAGACAAAAGATCTATAAATTCACTTGGTTGGCTGCAAAGTTAGGGTATACAGATGTGACTACCATGGGCAAGACTGTTCAAGGGAAATAGGAATTCTATGTCCCGGATGACTGTGGCCTCAATGAGGCCAGATAGAAATAAAGAGAAGGTTAAGCACACAGGTGCATACACATATACACACAGCTTTTTTAGGGGGGTGATGCTTTTATCTTATTAAATTTTCTTATTACCTCTCTTTCTTTCCCTCGGCCGCTCCTAGAATTTAGTCTTCGACATTGAAACATCTTGTTCTATTTACACAATTATATTGCTTTCCAGATACTGAATTTCTGGTTAAGGGCCAGTTTATTTTGTGGCACTGCTGCAAATTCCCTGCTCAAAGGCAGAAATTTGAGCACAGTTACTATCCCTCAAGATAAACAGAACAGTCTTTGCCTATGGGGCATAATTTGAGAAGCACCCTGGAGTCTTAAAACCCAGGGAATAGTTCTCTCTATCTTGTCTTTAGAAAAACCCACTCCTTTCGGTTAAGTTATGGTCTGTAAGAGGACCAGGGTAAGATCGTAATGCTATCTCATATTTTCCTAGCGTTTCATGAGTTCCAGGACCTGTACTAAGTGTTTTATATATATTAGTAACCCATTAACTCCTTAAAGTGATCATGAGAGGTAGATTCTACTATTATTTACATTTTATAGAAAAGAAAAAAAGAAGTAGTAAAATTTGTTCAAAACATACAGTTAAGCAGTGGTTGTGTAGGATTTTAAAACCAGGAAATCCCATGCTATAGGCTGGACTCTTACCACTTCATGCCAGCCTTTGAGTCAGTTAAGGCCACTTGGTCAATTAAGGCCCGAGGTAGCCAGTGCATAACCTTTAAGAGTGGCCTCAGGTAAGTGGCAAATAAGTGATAAGACACAGGCGGTGTTGTGAGTGCTTCTGTTCAGAAAGACCAGAACATTTACAAACACCTTGAGGTGAATCTGGGGTGCAATGGAGGGTAGAAATGGCAAAACAATCTTGAAAGTGATTCCTTGGTAGTCGTGAAAAAGAAACTGTAATCTGAAATCAAGCTGAAAGAAGAGGTAGTTAAATTTACTGTGCGTATTAATCATCTGTGGTTTTTGCTAAAATGCAGATTCCTGGGCAGTACTCCCAGAGATTCTGATTTACCCCAAGTGTCTGGAAGAGGCCTGGGACTTTTCATTTTTAACCAACACAGCAGAGGATGCAGTTAGCTTTCTGACCACGCTTGAAAAGCCATATTAGTATAAGATAATCATGGATTTTTTTTTTTTTGTCAAAGTTTTCCACAACTTTAACTTGTTACATACCTTAAAATGGTAATTAAAAAAACTACCAGAGCGATTACATTCTGTATCTACTTTGTCATATGTAATCAGTTTTTCTGCCTTAGTTCAATGCATTCTACAGCTTAGTCTTTAAAAAATAGTAAAAACCTTTGCCTATCCTAGTCACACAACACATCCCAAATATTTTTTCTACACATTTATTTCTGTGCATTAATACATCCCAAATATTTTTTCTACACATTTATTTCTGTGCATTAATAAAAATAGCATAACTTTTAATATAAATGATTTTCTAAATATACTTTAATATACACATTTTTAAAAGTGTTTCTCTTTTTCTCTTGAGAAATAATATGTATAATATTTAAGAGAAAAGAGTTGGGCCTTTCTGAGGCTCTGTTAAGCTCATTCTATGGAATGCTCACAGGCATGCATTCAGGAGGTCTAGAGATAAAGAGAAAATAAAAAAATTCTTTTTATGTTGTTGAATTAATTTTTATTGTGTTAGAGGATTATAAATGCTTAATCTATGAAGAAATTAAAAGACAGGAGTGAAGCTGTGGCCAGATATGACATAGTGTCAGCTGACTAAAACTCAGTGATTTGCCCAAGTTCATACAGCTTGTATATTGAGTCATTCAGACTTAGTGATTCTTTTTTTTTTTTAATTTTATTTTATTAAATAGTTTAAGTATATAGTACATTGGTTAGACATCTATATAATTTATAAAACAATCCTCCTAATTGTTCTTTCTCTCCTCTGGCCCTCCACCCAGCCATTACATTAATGCTAACTGCATTCCCTATAACCATCTATCGACTACTAATCTGTACTTATTTAACCCTTCACCTCATTCTCCCAGCTCCCCAATCCCTCTCCACTCTCATAAGTTCTTTTCTGGAGTGGAGAAGAGGGTTTGGCATGGCAATCAGAGATACTTGTATATGTTTTGCAGCAAGCAAGAATGATGAAAAGGATACTGCAGCCTCTTAGTAGGTGTGTATAGCAGGTAAGCCCTACCTGAGTGTACAGGGGCCCCATTTGAGGAGAACACGACCTGATCGAGCTTAGATACCTGATGAGAAAATGCTTATACAAAGATTAAACATTTATAATGCTCCTGGAATAGTCATTTTGGGGCTAATCTTTGGAAAGCATTAATGCATTTCTGCCAAGAGAACTGAAGGGATAACTATCAGGGAAAGGGAATTAGAATATTTTCTTTTAAAAATAAACTGAATTCATTTTATCATTAGAACTTCAAGTTACATATTCTTATAGATGTCCTTCCATATGCATCAAGTAAAATGTAACAAAAATTAAAAACTAGTATCAAATTTCCACGTTAATAAACTGGATTTTTTTTTAAACTAGTTTTGGAGGCAAACTACTGTTATAATAAGCCACAACGGATGAGCATTTTTATTGAATAAGGTTTGGCTTTTGAGGCTAAAAGCATTCTCTTGGTAGTTTATGAGAATAAAATTTCTTTAAAAATTTGCATTTGAGAATCACATCACTTTAGAATGGTGAATATGGGAGCTGAATCTCTTGAGACTAGACACCAGAGGTAGAACAAGAAATGCAAGGATAAAGAGGGTGAGATCGATGTGACACCCTCAAAGTCTGTTTACATTCAAGTTCTAGACCTGGTAGAGTGACAATCACTGGCTTACGAATGGGCTGTGTTCTACCATTTTTCTTGGGAAGTCAGTTGCCTGACTTTTTTTCATAGAAAGAATGCTGTGAATGGTAAAGAGTGTCTTGGACAAACCATATTCTTTACATTTTTAGAGGGAGGGGCAAAAATCCATTGGAAAATATTATGAAAGCAATGAACCATTGCTCCAGAAAGATACACATACATACATACACACAAAACAAACATCTGGTGTAACCTGTGACAAAATAAAGTAGAATTTGTCTTTTGGGGGTAATAATAATTGGTATTGCCGTTAGGTCTGCCCACTAAGACCAGCAGAATTTTTATTGGGCTTTGGAGTACATCAACTGCTGGTATTCACATCTGTCAAAACTAGGAAAGATTATTTTGATTTTGGATATCATCCTCACTCTTATTATTATTATTAAAATAAAAAAAATTTGAAGTGGCTCACATTTAATGAACTCTTACGAGTAGGATTTTGTTAATATTATGCACTGTCTCATTTATTTCTCTTTCCAGCTCTGTATTAGACAGCTAGTAAGTGGCAAAATTGGGCTCAAAACTTAACTGCTTGATTCCTAAGCGTCTTTAAAAGAAAAAAATAGAATTTTTTTTCAAATAAGTTACTTAGAAAACAATCAACATACACAAATCCTGTTTTTTTTTTCCTGTGTATTTGCTAGTTTCAAACTACAAATAATATGTGAAGTGATTATAAACTTATTCCAAACTCCTCCTTATCATTATAACATTAATAAAACTTTTAATCAGGAGAGGTTACTTGAAACTATTGTTATGCATTTGTTTTTGAACTCTCATTAATTGAAACTTTTTCATTGCCCTAAAATTTCTTTCTTTCTATTTATTTGTTTGTTTGTTTGTTTGTTTGTTTGTTTCTATGCCTACAGCACCTGGTCTTCCTAGGTGATCTCCCATCGAAGTAGTAACCAGGCTCAACCTTACTTAGCTTCCAAGATTAGGAGAGATCGGGCACGTTCAGGTTGGCATGGCCATAGACCTAAAATTTATATTATTAGCATTTTGTAGTTGAAAAAAATCAAAGAGCAGAGAGATTTAATCATTGCTGCTTGTAAATTTTGAATTGAGATTTCAAACCCATGGGTATAATTCGAAGATCGTGTGAGCTTGTAAAAGTAAGTTAAGCTTTTAACCTTCAGTTTTCTTCTAAGTAAAATGGAGAATAATAATAGTACTACCTCATTAGGTTCTTATGTAGAGTAAATAAAATATTAACTATACATAAATAAATTTAGCTAGTGATGATAAATATAAAGAGCTCAATAATGATACATATTATTATTATTGGAATGAATATTGACCACAGCTCTTTAACCCCTCCCAGTGGTACCAGCATTTAGAATAAAGAAACTTGTTGACCTTAATTCCTTCTGGAAAACTTTCTGGTACGAAAAGTTGGTAAGAGTATACGAAAGTTCAAGTAACTGAGCCTCTTGTGATTTTAATGTCCCTAGTATTTTTGGCAACTAGAATTAAGTAATTTAATTCTTAATTAGCATGTAGATATAGGCTTTAACTAAATGTTTCAATTGCTTTGGTTGTCACGTAGCTTAGTCAAAGATTAAAAAAGTATGTTAGTCATGTTCTGAAGGCCTGCCTATAAATCGAGTTCTAGGAGAAAGGCTTAAAAGTACACTTTGCTTGAGATAGTTGAAAAATATAGTTAGTTAACCACTAAGCAATGATAGCTTAAACAATGACAATAGTCACAAGATGTCTAGTTTCTGCCTTTTGCTTTAAATATAATGTCACTAATGCACAATTATGAGACATTTTGCAGAATCTTGTTTCTTCAACCCAGAACTCCTTGTTCTCATACTATAATTTTGTGTTGCTGGTGTCTCTTTGTCAAACAGGAGGAGATAACTCCAGGGTCTCAAGGAGAATTTATAAATTTGTTTTGCAGAAGGAAAATATGTCTTTAAGGTAGTGGCAACCAGCTGACTTTCTGGAGTGTGATAAAAAAAGTGTGTCATCTATGATTAAAGGAACACAAACTTCTCTTTCGATTCCCTAGAACTCCCCCTCCCCCACTCCCTAGCTGCATAAAAACTCCCTATTTTGCTTTTTGAGAAAGGCGGATTTAAGAGCTCTTGCTCTCTCCTCCTCTTGCTTTGGCCAAGTCAAATAAACCTTTCCCTATCTCCAAGCACCAGTGTTTCAATGTTTTGGCTTACTAATGCCTTGGGCACAAGAACCTGAATTTTGGGAAGTGATTATGCAACATTCAGGTAGGTTTTGTAAATATGGTTTGAGCATAGAATCACCATGAAAAACAACAAGTAGCGTTGCAGAGTCAACAGCCCAAAGTTATTCTTTCTTTTCTTATTTTGTACAATAAAGTCTTGTGTTAGCTGGCTTCTGGTTCTATTGTAATACCAACTGCAGCAGAGCTATGAGATAAACATGAATGGCTTGGCCTTTTTTTATTATAATTGACATACAATATTACATTAGTTTCAGGTGTACACATGCTGATTCAACATTTATATTCTTCACTATATGTTCCCGACAGTAAGTCTGGTAACAATAGGTCACCATACAAAGTTATGATAATACTGACATTTTTTTCTATGCTGTACATTGCATCCCTGTGACTTATTTATTTATTAAGCTGAAGGTTTATACCTTTTATTCCTTTTCATCTCTTTCATCCATCCCCCACTCCCTCTCCTCTGGCATTTATGAGTCCTCTGTATTTATGAGTCTGTTCTATTTTGTTTCATTTGTTCATTTACTTTTTGTTTTTGTTTTTGCTTTTTATTTTTTGATTCCACACGTAAGTGTTATCAAATGGCATGTCTTTGTTTGTCTTGTTACACATAGCATAATACTCTCTAGGTCTATTTTATGTTGTTGCAAATGGCAAGATTTTATTCCATTTTATGGCTGAGTAATATTTTATTATATGTATACATATATTTCATTATATATATGTATATATATATATGTATATATTACATCTTCTTTATCATTCATCTATCAGTGAACACCTAGGTTGCTTCTATTTCTTGGCTATTATAAGTAATGTTGCAAAAAAGATGAGTTTGCATATATCTTTTCAAATTAGTGTTTTTGTTTTCTTCAGATAAATGCCCAAAAGTCGAATTGCTGGATCAATTGGTAGTTCTATTTTCAAATTTTTAAGAAACTATTTGCTACCTAAGAAACTAAATGTAACCTACTATAAACTGAATAATTTACTTTAAATTCTGTTTACTTGGTGAATTTACAATTTGCTCTGGATTTTCTTATGTGGATAATATGAGAACCTATGTCTAATAACAATATAAAGTCTTTAAGCCTTTTAGATTTGTGAGTTCTTCTCAGAATGTGTTGATAATTTTATAACATTTTAACAGTTATAGCCTATTAGTTTATTCATTTTTACAACCAGTACTTATGAGGAACAAACACAGTATTCTGGGGAAAAAAATGTTATGTTCGTTCCCAAAATAATATTCATTCATTCATTCATTCATTCATCCATGTGTTCAGTATCTATCATGACAGGCATGTACTGGGAGTAAAATCTAAATAAGACCTAATGTCTGCCCACAGAATTGGTAGTTGTAGAAGATGCTGTCAGTGTTCCACTATACCTTCCATCCACTGCAGGCAAGTTGATAGAAAATGGACAATGCCAATTAATGACTATGGATTTTAACTTTTAGCTTTTAGTGCCTGTGATATGCCGACTGCGTCCCACTCCCTAGCTGTAGGAACTCAGCCATCAGCCAATAATAAAGAAAATTCAGTGGATACACACCCCCTTTTCTTCACCCATTGGTTGAAACAACTTTGAGGAGCATTTCCCGCTGTCTCATAGAGTACCCAACACATTGAGCCCCAGTACCTCTAGTGGTAGCAGAAGTGAAGCAGTTCCTTTACTTTTTTCATTTTTGGGCTTATCTACAAGTGTTTCTTGAGATCATTTTCCAAATAAACTACTTAAATCCTGGTTCTTGTTGAAGGTCTGTTTATGTAGAAACAAACTAAGAGTATGTATCAGACATAATATTAGTTACTAATATTATTTTATTTTGTCTGAAATAACATAATGAAATGAATATATCTTTATTTTGCAAAATTAAGAAAACTCCCAAAACTAAGTCTCAGAGTGTTCAAGAAAATAATTCAAGGGCAATCCAATAGACTGTGACAGACCTGGGATTTCATTTCCAGAGTATCTTGCTTCGAAGTTTATGATCTTCTTGGTATTATTATAAACATGACAAGTAGCAGTGATAACAATAGAAAATCTAGAGAATAATAACTATAAGTTAAAGTTTATAGCCATTACTTTTAATTGACCATTTTTCATCTTTCAAAAATTGTCTTGCCTATATTTTTACCTGTAAGAAATTTTGCTATCAATTCAGACACTTATTCAAAGTTAAATTGGCTTTCCTTCCCAAGTCACTTGTTTGTAAGGATCCACAGACAGTCACACTGTTGGCATCATAGGACGTTTTATAAAAAATGACCACATTTTTGTCCTCCCATGGTACTTAAAATCTTTTAGTAACTTCAATTTTTTGAGGAGTTTTCTGGATGTTATTACTCTTTAATTAGGTTTCATATAGAGTATATTTTCTTGCTAAGGTGAACCTCTTTGCTTCTCCTTTTATTATTTTTCATTGTCTACTGCAGTGATTCCCAACCCTGTTTCCTGAAGAAAAAAAGAAAATGTGATGGTAAGGATTTTTATTCAATAACATATTTTAAATTACCTATGTAAGGAGTTTTAAATATTTGTTTTAAAATGACATGACACAGTTAAGAATTCCAAGAAATCACAAATGTGATCACATTATGTATTTTCATTAATGAATATGCATAATATATGAATTTTTCTTTATGTTGTACAATGTATTATTCCACTAATTCATCATATATCTGTGATATTACTTGGGTCTTTATTGATAATTTCCTGCTGCAATTAATTAGTCTCTGATGATGGCTTTGTTTTCTTTATTTGAGTCATAAATCATTATTGATATTTCTTCAATACTTAAGAAAATCTCTTGATCAAATAAATATGGGAAACATAGGACTAATGAATCTATAGGACTAATGTCCAAGTTCTCAGCATAGCATCTAGAGATTTTTCATTCCCCACCTAGCTCTGAGCCCCATCATCTCTCTGATAGCACTTTTTCGAATATGCAGTTTTCTGAATTCAATATGCCTTTTCAGTTCTCTCCGCACTTTCTGACAATATTTCCTCTGCCAGGAATACTCTCCCTCTCTTCTCCATTTAATAAAATTCTTTAAAACCCTATCTAGATCGGAATTGCTTCTGAAAGCCTCTTTCTCTGCTCAGGCATTATTATTCTCACCTTACTCTCATTGTAATTTTACATACCTCTATCAAAACCTATCACATTGTTAATGTATTATTTATTAAAATATCTGTCTTTTTTTTACTAGACTAGGTATTCTTAAGTTCAGGACATCTTTATATCTGTGCTAGGATTTAGCATAGGGTCTGGAAACTGAAGATATTAAAAAATACTTAGGGAATGACTAACTGCAGATATTGTGTGACCTTTATTTTCTCTCCCTCCTTCTTTCCCTTTTATCACTATGCGATATGTAAGGATCCGGGTATTTTTATATATCATCTATTTGCTGACTACCTAGTCTATATAAGGCACTTTGTCACTACTATAGAGAAAACAAAAGTGAAAAAAAAGGTGATTTTTGAGCTGAGTGAATTTACTGCCTAATATTAACTATTGCTGGACATTGCAATTTGGGCCTTGAAAGGAATATATACTATATGATACATAATAATAATTTTATACACCTATAGAAATCAAAATATTCAGTTTTACTTAGCTATGGCCTAGTTACAGTAATTTATATGAGATTGTGTCACATAATCACTTTAGGTTCTTGTCATTCTGGGTCTGATAATAATTAGATATGATAGTGTTTTACTTATTTCTTATTTGACCAAGAGCATGGAGACATGGTTTGTTTATTATGAAAAACTTTAAATGAGAATAGTTGTATTTTATCAATCTTAGACATTTCAAGAATTTTATTTTTAGAAAGCTATTTATATTAAAATTAAATCTTGATATCTTATTTATCCAAATGTCTTGAAAATTTAGACTTGAGTACTTTCAGTCTCAATTATTTTATTTATTATCTCAGCAAGAAAATGTCTTCAAAATGGGTTCTGCATAGGCCTTGACATTGTCCTTTAAATAAAAAGTTGAGGATACCTTGATCAAACAGGTTTAGACATGACAGATATGCTCTGACACATTTCCTCTTAGAAATCCATGTGCATGTTAGTATATTAAAGAGCTCTGAAATATTCATCAATGAAGAAACTTCAGTTTATTTCATTCATTTTTTTTAATTGTTTTGATTTCTAAAACTTTTTCTATGTAACATCTAGAAATATTGTTTGTAATTAAAATTTTGAAGTACATGGAGATATACATTGGTTAATGTACTGGTTAACACTGGTTGGTGCCTTTTGATAAAATAGTAAATACTCTGACAGGTGGAAAAAGGAGTAAAATAAAGTGCCTCTTTCAGGCTGAACACCTTTTGACAAGGTCAAAGAAACAAGGCAGAAAGAGAGAATGGAGCACTTTCAGGGGTTCAATACAGGATCAACTAGGATCAGCAAACATGTGGGACAGAGCTCACCACATAGTCAGAATCAGTGACCATCAATCAGAGTTGTGTAGAACTGGAAAATGTCATTAAACAAGCTTTGGAGAGAAAGCCTTTTTTTTATATGATGGGTCCTTCTTCCAAAGACAAAACCAGCTTGGAGCTTGGGCTGTCTATCAAAGTCAGCAGCACGAATTAGAGCCCCAGAAAGGCTATCTGCCTCACTTTCTGGACAGTCTTTCTCAACCTTGAAAGCACTGTTAAGTTTTGTCAAATAATGGGGATGCTTTTCTTTTCCTTTCTGATAATTTGAGCTCCTCTTTCCCCTCCCCATCTAGTTATTTAAAATGTCAGAGAGACTTCAACTTCAGATAATGTTTCAACAATATTGTTGTTGTCTAATTTATAATGCACTTCAGCTGAAAAAATTTCCAAATTCAAGGCTTTTGTTTTTTATAAAAATAATTATTAATACACTTTAATAATAATTTAATAGAATCAATATTCTATAAAATGTCTTCTCTGGCCATTGAAGAGAAATTGTACCTCTTTTCTGTGGGACTTTGTTTTCTGCATCTCTCATTTGCATGTACTAGGTGTTCCTAAAGTAATTGCAGATCGAAGTAAATAACTTCTGAAATGAAAGTGATCCTGTCCATAAGCAGCATAAATCAAGAATGTTAATTTATCTACTGTATTTTGATAGTTGCTTAAATTTTCCTTGTTTCAATTTTATTTGGTTTTAAAGAGGATATATTTATGTATCTGTTTCCTCTTTTCATGTATGTATGAGGCTGCAAAGAGCCAAGGTAAAGATATCAT
This sequence comes from Pteropus medius, assembly GCF_902729225.1. Lineage (NCBI taxonomy): Eukaryota > Metazoa > Chordata > Mammalia > Chiroptera > Pteropodidae > Pteropus > Pteropus medius. The sequence goes on from NW_024340696.1 coordinate 31,453,821, forward strand.
TTGCCACCTACCTTATAGATAATGTAAGGACTTATTAAATAATGGTGACTCCTCTGTGGTTCCTGCCCATACTCAAGGCAATCCATACTGCTTCCTGTGGAGAAACCACTGTGCCAATAACAACAATGCTTTTTAATGGTGATGAAGAACCCAAAGGGCAGACTGCTTTTTTAGAGGATAGATTCTCTAATGTTCTTTTATTGACAGAGTGTTGAAAGAATAGAAAATTATAATCTTAGGTCTCAGCTAGCCTGGAGTTCTTCCCCAAATCAATTCTTTATTCAAATACAAAATATACTTCTTATGCCCACCCCTCCTCTCCCCCACCTTCTCCTCAACTTCTTGCTCAAGGCAAGGCCAATGAGCTTTTGAAGTGCTCTGGCTTAGCTGGCTTTTAATCTTCCTTTTAAAAAGACCATTTGTATCCGGAAATCTGAATTGGTTTACACTGCCGAGTTATAGTATGCTGAAAACTAAGATTTATAAATGCATAGTAAAAATGTAATGCAGAAATAGAAGTAGTAGAAGTCTGAATCTATGTTTGGAAGTGACCCAGTTTACACTCCCAGATTATGGAGTTTTTAAACTACAGAAGGACACTCCACTTGCTAAGACCCATCCTTACCGTTTACAGTGTACATTGGATCTACCCTTTGGGCTTGTCACCAGCCGAAGACTGAAGTAGAATAATGCTTCGAGACCATTTGTTCTAATGAAAGCAATTTGTTATGAGCTGAGGGGAAAGTGTCCTTTGTCCTTCTGCCAAAACAGCCTTGCTCTGCATTTGTTGAATTTGTTCAGATTAATGGGGATACTACATGACGCTTTAAAGGCAAAAAGCATTAGTGAAAAGAAGCGAAGTATTTTTCTAAAACAATGTCAAACACAAGTGAACGTGTATATCCTGTTCCAGACATCTATTATAAAAACTACTTAAAATTCATTATTCTTAATTGTATTTTCCTATATGGTGTCCATATGGCCTCATTATTCATTTGATGAAATGTTTTTTTTTTTTTTTGAGATGTTATTTTTTTTTTTTGGATGATAGTAAGAATTATATGGATGGAAATAGCAGTCACAATTTATAATTCATGGTCAGTCCACTTTAAAAAGATTATGACCCAAACATATCATTATATTTTATACTTAATAAGTTCTTCATATTAAGATCATTTAGGGGAAGAAAACTGTAAATGTTCTTGAAGAGTAATAGGTCAAAAAAATAAGCAATCATCTTGAAGAGAAAATCCATGACCAGGCCAAATAAGATATTATTATTGTGAAAACTTTCAACTATTCTAATTCCCACATCAACAGAGAAATATATGCATTTGAAAAGGACTGTCACCTGGATGTCTTTTTCAGTCAGGCTTCTGTTTTTCAGTACCTTTAGTCTGACAACTCAATCCAGAAAGATTGAGTTTATCTTTCTCACTCTTCCTTCTTTGGGGCTGTGCCTATTAGATATTTATTTCAAACAGTTTGTCTTCATTTCCTATAAGTTCTGTAACTTTGACCATGCATCAATTACCAAGGATTCTATGAGCTGGGAGAAAATATATTAGAAAAAAAAAAAAAAAAAAAACACATTCTTTTGAATTTTTATCAAGCTTGGTTCTGGATGACAGTGACTCTATAAGAAATAACAAATATTTTTTCACTGAGACTTGCTGGCCCACACATGCACCCTGGAGAAATTGTGCTCAGCTGAGATATTTATCTTGCTGCCTTTATCATCCCATTTAGGAAATTTAAAATTTTCTCCTTAAGAGTTTTTAAGGCATCAATAGTTCATTTATTTGTAGGAAGTTCTGACCAGTTCTCATCTTATGATATTTATATAATGTTAATTAGAGAATTTTATGGACAAAGATTTTATTTTAACAGTTTTTTTTTTTTTACATTAGAGTATAACCTTTTATATACAGACTTATTGCTGGGAACTGAGTTGAGATATAAGAAAAGTCAACATATGATATCTAAATGGAACGTTTCATCCATACATTAAGTACCTACTGTGTTCTCTTTGTACTTTAAAACATCTTCAGTAATTATTAATTTGTCACTGTGAGTGGATGTAATACTGGTTAAAAGTCTTAGTTGGCTGGAACAGAGATAAATAGCATTGTGCTGCTGTCATGGGATTTCAGTCTTGCTGCCACAATATGTATTTCAATCTTGTTCGAGTAAAGTCAGCATGGAAGGTAAGGAGGAAATTCATCATTTTCAATCACATGGCTCTTTAATTATAAGCCTCTTTGTTGAGGCTATTCACTTGGGTATCAATTAGGATCAACTGTGATGCTGCAGGGGCTATTACTGAATACATATCCACTAAGAAAAACATTGAGATGACCAACTCAAAATTGCCATAAATAGAATTGACATGAGGTCTTCCCAAACTTACCAATCAGAAATTGGCTATTACTATAGTGGATGAGGTTTGGTGTGATCTAAATGATTAAACCACAGGAAAACAATTTGCTAATCATTTTCTTCACCTATAATAGAGATGGCAAGATTTTGCCGCAAGAATTTTGTTAAGAATAACTGAAAACTGAAATGTAATTTTATAGGCTTAACAAAGTTTTCATAGTAACAACAACAATAATAACAACTTATGCCAGCTTAACAAGATAATTATACAGATAATTGGAAGATGTACTTCCTTGGCTGCAATGTTTATACTAAGAGGTACAATAATGTTGCTAAGATTTCATCAACATCCATAAAATTCAAGTTAATTAATGGATTCATGCTGCATCTAAATATTAGCACACATTTGTATAAAAATTAAATTATAAAGTAGAGTTGTACAAACTAGATAACAGGATAACATTTTTTTTTGTCTAAATTTGAGATGATATATTATTGATGAGTTTGTTTTTATACTGAAAACATATAGTCTTAAAATCTTAAATGGAGGAGAAAAACAAGTATGAAAGTCTAATTAAAGAAATTGCAACTAAGGGAGCTTGAGAGACATACAAAGATATTTGAGTCCTATATACCTGATACTGAAAAACACTGATAGACACTGAAAAATATTCCAAAAATAGCATATTTCAATAGATATAGCAATTATATATTTTGATTAGCTGAATTAATTAGTTGCCTTGGTGCCATTTAGATGTATTTTTAAAGATAAAACAAAACATAGAGAGACAAGTAATCCAATAAATTAAATTTTAATTTAGAATTTTCTTTCATCTGTCTTTTCTTCCCTCACTTTCTGTTTTACTTTCATTTTTTTCTCCATTTCAATATACAAACTGATTTTAATATTAATTTACTGTTGCCCTCCAAAATCAGAATTTATCCTGACACTTTAAGAATACAAATATAATTTTATTTATGTTGATCATGTTTACATCACACTAAGAAAATGCTGCTCATATTTCATGTGTATCTGAGCAAATTCCGAGGTATTGAGTTTTAAATGGTGGCATGGCTGAATTGTGAGTGGGCAAAATTGTAAACTCTGTAATTTGGAGAACCATTGATTTGCTCTGTTGCTTGTGATTCACTCTGTGGTTTTTACATAATTCTAAAGCATCAGGCCCTGGCTGGCTAGCCATAGATTCTTGGCTCAGTGGCCCTACTTCATGGTAATTGGTTTTGAGTGGGTGGTCCAAATCTAAACCCATTCACTTGAATATACTCTTTTTGCTTCTGCTGAATACCCGTGTGTCCTGGAAAAACTTTTCTTAGTCCATTCCCTGTAACAGTGTAACAGAGACAAAGTTTTCAGATAATGACTATCTTATCTTATTGCTGTCTGTACTTTTTGGCTGTAGATGAAAAATCAGGAATTGGGAAAGCACTAGTATCGGATCTTCAAAAATTTTTAGGTAGATTTGAACATTTTTTTCTCTCAAAGGCTGATGCAGAAAGAATGGTAATCCAACAACCTAAAAGAAAAAAAAAAAAAAAAAAAGCCAAGAATATAGGTTATTTCTTGATGTTGGAAAAAAAAGTTTGTACCTTCTGGATTTGATTCGTTTGATTTTATACTCCACAGATTTCTGCTATGTTGACTTTACCTGAAACATATTTATTTTTATTCTATTTCTAACTAATTAATGGGTCATGCATTTTATGGCAAATTTTTACTATATTTGGAAAAAGACAGGAGAGAATATTGCTCAAAATCTATTTGATTCTTTTTTTTAATAACAAGGTTTCGTCCATTCTTTTAAGACGTCCTTATTCCCAATTGGAATTTTGCTAGAAATAGGGTCTAATCATTTCTAATTCCCTTAAGAACAGAAAATCTGAAGCAATAGCAGAAGGTTTTAGAGACAACTCTATTATTTCTATAATAAGCATAATTTCACTGGCTTATTATACAAGACTGTTATTGAAGAGCTATTGAGTCATTGAATTTTGAATTGCAGAAAATGTCATAATAGTTGGCATATTAATGGGTAAATGAGATCCTGAACTTGTAGGGCACTTTCCAGTAAAAAAGTTCAACTCAATTATAAAACAACTTACAACTTGTATATTATTATATCATAATTAGTAATAATTTGTTTTAATAAATAATTTTATAAGTAGTTTGCTTATTCTAGCATAGGCTTTTATTGTAGAGTTATCTTGGTCATTCAAAAAAATTACCTAGCATGAACAAAAAGTGGTATAGAATAAATTTAAACAATTTTTCTAAATAGATTCTGTATATTGTCCTCTCAATGTGTTTTATACATGCTATATAGTTTTATACTATATAGTTTTACAAAATATATAGTAAATATTTGCAGCAAAAAACTTTTCTCTTTATAAAAATTTGGACTTTTTCCCAGCTTTATTGAAGTATAATTGACAAAATTGTAGTATATTTGAAGTATATGATGTGCTGATCTGATACACATAAATATTCTGAAAGGATTCCCACAATTGAGTTAATTAATCCATAGGCATATTATTATTTAAAAAATGAGAAATATAAAATATTTTAGCCTAAATTTTCTGATTCTTCCATTATAATGTTCTCGTTCAGGTTTACTAAATTATTAAAGTATATTAGTTATGTTAATAGTACAAGTTCCTAGGAATTGAAATTTAGAAAAGTGCAAAATATGAGCATTTGTTTTATCATGAAAATAAAAAATTGGTGACTAATCAAAAGATCATACAATACATCATATATGGACAATGTTAAGTCTAATTTCCAAATTTTATTACTTTCTACTTTTGTGATCACGAGTCTAAAAATGACTACCCATTAATTTACTTCCTAATTTTTAAATTATTCATTCTAAAGTTTCCTGCAAGTTACTTAGTTTTGAATTTTCAAAATAAAGTGAACTGGATATGAGAATGTTTTAATGTACCTGATATATCTCCGAACTCAGAGGCTACCCTTTATGATCTCGAAAGTATAGTTTTGGGAGAAACAGAGAATAGAGAAGTAAAGAAAGACAGGAGAAGGTTGGTGGCAGTGAGAAGTGAATGAAAGAGACAAGAGAAAATGTTTTGAAGGTATATTCTATCAGACTGGAGGACCAATTGGATGAAAGGGTTGAAAGATAAACAAACTGGATGATAGCTTCTCTGCTCCTGAACACATTAAGATCCTAGTAATTATAATATCAAATATTTAAATAGAATTCACTATGTGCTGTACATATATTAACTTATTTGATCCTCAAAACAATCCCAGGAGATGGATTTTATTGCTGCCCTACTTTACAGGTGCCAAAAGGCAAGATAGAAATTAAGTTGACGTCTCAAACCACCCATAGTAAATGGCAGAGCTGAGCTTAAAACATAGAAACAGTGGCTCCAGGGTCCATGGTCTTTAATATGAAATACTATGTTATATTGCCTCTCTCTCTATATTTTTTTCCCAATAATATATGTCTGTGAGCTTGGACCATTGGAGAATTTTTCTTTAGATGTTTAATTATCTTACTTTGATTCTAAGCAGGAGGACCAGGAGAATTTTAATGTATTCTTTTATGTCCACACTAGCACATCCTGGACTGGGAGTCTCCACTCAGCCCGAAGTGTCAAGTTGCTTCAGATGGCTCACATAGGCCCCCAGAGATGCTCAAATAAATGCCTGTCACTTCACTGGAAGTTTCCCTCGTAATGAACAGTACTGCAGAAATTTCTGCCAGGAGCTTGCTGCAGAATTGTGGATAAATTAGCCTTTTAAATCTCAGGTTCTTCATATATAAAATAAAAGCAATCATTGGGAATCTCTGATAGTTAATGACCCTTGGCCTGTGATGTGATTGTGAGGTTAATACCTTGGGCTTTGAAACAGAACACTTAACTAGTTCTTAGTTACAATAAAGTGGTTAAGAATGGAGCTAGATTGCTTGGGTTCAAACTCTAGCTCCACCAGTAGTTAGCAATGACCTTGGGAAAATTCAATTCACTGTGTGTAACTCATTTACCTGTAAAACAGGCAAAATATTAGTATTACTTTATACACTTGCAATGGGGTTAAATAAGATAATATATGCTCAAAATTTCACGTAGTGGCCTAGATTTTGGTAAGCATTCAATAAATATCAATCCTAGAATGGTGGAAACGTCAGCAAGAAACTTAGGCTTTTAAGCTTCAGCTTCTTCACCTATGACATGGTGATAATAATAACCTCCACATCATAGAGCTGCTGTGAAGCTTATAGGAGATAATAAATGGAAAATGCTTCTTACAGTGCCTGGCATAATGCTAGTCCTTAGCGACTGTGTTATCTTTATCAATTGTCATTCTCCTGGTTGTCTACTTTGCCCTCCTGGACATAATCACCCTTGGTCTACACACACCTACAAGCATGGCTATTGCTAGATGATTGGACTACTTTGATAAGAACTGGGAACAGGCAAGATACAGAAAGATGGAAGGGCTGGGTTAGGCTGGTTGGGTGAGAGAAAGGCTGCAGCCACAGTGAAAAGCCCCACATTCTGGAGCAGGTCTTGAAATGGGGCTTGTGCTGCCACAGCATCATGCTTGCTGGGCAGAATGAACAGTTGTGTTGGAAGCCCAGTGCCTGGTATAAGCTGTATTAGTGTGGGGAGATCATGCAGCCAGCATGGCTGACATCGATGGCGTCCAGGTGACTTAGCCATTTATTTCTCTAAGAATGTTTGAAAATCCACTCTGGAAGGGCCATGGCTGCTGGCTATGTTTTAGATATATCTCAAAAATTGAGCATAGATGCCAGTGTGAGTGGGGAAATGTGAGTGAGAAAGGAACAAAGAAACACAAGTCATAGGACTTTTCATACTCATTACTGCCAGTATATTCAAATGGATAGAATTGGGTAAAAGACTTTTTAAATTGAAGTTTTTTACTACATAAACACACATGCAGATAAGTTTAAATTTCCGTAGCGACTAATTTTCAAGCAAACATATTAAACATGTTAATTCATTTAATTCTCACAATAGCTATAAAAACCAAGAATTATGATTCTCATTTTAAAGATGAGGATGGGGAAACTGGCTCAGGGAGGCTGAGAAACAAACCCAAATCCTAATAATAAATAAAAGAACTTTGATATGAAGCCTGATTTATCTTATGCTATACTATGGGGTGTGCGTGTGTGTGAGAGAGAGAGAGAGAGTAACATGTATGGGTAGAGATATAAATCTTACTACAATCCAGGAATGTAAGAAATATAACTTTTTTATATATAATTAGTTTCTTTTTTGAGCCTATATTCTTTTCAGTGGCAGAAATGTTATCTTATTTAACTTTGTACATTTTCTTGAGGCTGAATTTAAGTTTTAGAAGATCTGTCTTGGAATGTAGCCAAGGAGGGACACTTCATACTTAATACTGCATATCCATAAACATATCTTTCTAGATATCCCTTATTCCTATAAAGACCATATGATTTATCATCTAAACCAGACACTTCTCAGAATAAAAAGAGTTGTTGAAGTGCTAAGACTACCAATATAAGGCATGACTACCTAAGGAAAAACAGATGTATGGTCACAATTAATCTTTCTTTCTGCTGGGTCTCTTGTGGTCTGACAACTCACTCTAACACTTCTGTTCCAAGAATGGACCAAAATGAAGACAGTATAGAGGAAGCATATGTCAATCTATGGAGGCACTGCAAAGGAGAATATGACAGCAATAATGTGCAGTGAGGACAAAAACACATTTCATTGATTGTGTGTGCCGTTCGCCCTCACTCTGCTCATGTCCTGAAAATGCCTGCTTTGAGACTACACCAGGCTCCGAGTGTCTCTGTGAAGCTGTCTATGTCTCTGCTTGCTTATACCCACGTCAATCTCTTCTTTCCCCAGGCTTTTGCAATCTTTCTAAGCTGTATATGGGAAGGACAGTGCATATATCCTCTGTTGTGAGAGCTCACAAACCTGTTCTGAGTTAATCAAAGCAATAGAAAGGGAAGTAAACAGCTGCCACAAAAGAACTCAAACCCCAATGGCTTTTACCTTGGTTACCTCCTGATTTCTTCGAGTGGTTAGTAGGCATCTTTTCGTTCACCCTATGATTCAGGGTTTGGTCTCTTTCCATCTTGTGGCTCCATCATCTTCTAGAGTCTTTTCTAGAAAAGATACAGAGTATGGAGGACCATGCAGAGAGTTTATAGAAACTAATCCTAAAAGTAGTGTATATTACTTCTATCCACTTAACTAAAGGGACCTGAGAAATGTTATCTAGCAGAGATCAAGGACTATGAGGGAAAACCCAGATTTTTGTAGGCAAGAATGTTTTGGCCAGTTAGCCCTTGCCTGCGTCAATTCTTTTGAGAAAATTACTCGTACAGTATTAAAAAATTTTAATTGACGCCACTGTAGAGAAAAAGGTAATGAATTATTTATATTTGTTAAACTGAATAGCTAAAACTTGGCTGAAACATTTTGACTGGAATTAATGCTTTATGTTCTTATTTATTTTAATGTTCATATATAAATAAAGATGGCAAAAACTAAATAACCACCAAGCTGATTCTCTGTTTTTTTCATTCATATTCATATACTTGTGATCCTTTGACTTTGTTGGGGTCAGTCAACTTCAATGGAGAGTTCCGATGTCCAGAAGCGGCAATAACAGAAAGAAAAGTTTTGTTTGGCTCCATTTTGTTTTGTTTTGGGATGCTATTTGAGAATGGATTGTTTTCCATCCTCGTATTGCTTAAGCTCATTGGCCTCAACTGCCTCAAGTTCACTGACATGAATCATAAAAATGGTGAGTATGGAGTTTTAAGAATGGCCAACCAGTTCGGTCCAGTTGCCTCTTACAAAGTATCAGCAAGAACATTCTGGAAGCACTTCCTTGGTTTGATGTTCTGAACAATTTCTCACCCTGAAATGTGGCTGTAGTTTTTATTTATGCATCAGAAGTTTATGCATCAGAAGTTCAAAGGATCATTATGGAAGTCTCACTTGCTTGAGTATCTCAGTACTGAAACTGTTGCAATGTTCCTTTACCTGCCCACAAGAGAGCTCACTCATGGGAGTGGCTTCTGTAATATCATATAATACTTTAATATCAGTCATGGCATAGCAAATTCCTTGAACCTCCCCTTTCCCACCTTTCCTACATCCCCAACTGATATTTTGACTGAAGTTTAGGAATAAGGCTTCAAACAGCAGCCCCTTGATTTTTGAAATCTTGATACATAGAAACTGAAAAAAATGAAATCACTTTTCTCAATATATATCTATCTATATAGAGATAGATATATAGAGAGATAAGTAGATATATAGAGAAATAAAATTATATATGTGTATATATATATATGTGTGTGTGTGTATATATACTTTTATCTCCCCCTCAACAAATATACAAAGTACTCATTCACTAGTCTTGAAGAAAACTAGAAATCTGAATGGTTGTTTTTATATAAAGCAACTAAAAGTTCTTTTTGATAATTTAAGATGTTGTGTATGTTGAGTACAAGTTATGTTGGTTCTTTTGTGAGGAAGATCATTTTTCCCCTGTCAATGGATTTGGATTGTTCTTGGTTTGTAAAGTAAAACATAGTTTGTATCTGTGGAGCTATATCCTGGTTGAGCAGTACCTTACAGAAGATGAGAGTTAAGATGAAGAGAATTGCGGAAAGGCTTTTGCCTTTGTCATTAAGAGAGGCTTTGACAGAAGAAATGAGCTGTTCTTTGTGTGTCTGAGCCTAGATGCTTTTGTTGATGTCAGAGTTGTGATGTTAATAATACAACACTCAGAAAATCTTGATTTTGGAATAATGTTCAACATCATATCTGCTTGCAAATTGCTTGATTCTTTTTGTGTTTATCTGTTTGTTTGTTTGTTTTTGTAACACCTTGTCAAATGTAACCAAATATTCAAATAATTTTATTTTTAAGGCCTTTTTCTAAAGCAGGATTTTTCAACCTTGACAATATTTACATTTTAGTATTAGTATTTCTTTGTTGTGGGGGGATATTTTGTGCATTATAGGATGTTTAGTAGCATCCATGGCCTCTACTGACTAGATGCCAATAGAATCTCTTATCAGTTGTGATAACCAAATATGACCCCACACATTGTAAACTTTTGTCTTGGAGGCAAAATTGTCTCTGTAAAGAACCATTGGTCTAAAGTCACCATTCTATTTCTTCAAAGCCTTCTAAATTATCACCGGTGATGGTAGTCTTACTTAATCTAACTCCATATGGTTTAGGTTTTTAATTATGTCAGCACTTTACTTCTGATACCAATTTTTATATTAATCATTGTTATGAACTGAATGTGCCTCCCCCAAATTCATGTGTTTAATCCCTAATGTCCAGTGAGATGTTATTTGGAGATGGGGCCTTGAGGAAGTAGTTAGGGTTAGCTTAGCTCATAGGGGTGGGGCTCTCATGATGGAATTAGCAATCCTTGTAAAAAGAGGTCCATGGAAGAAAGGTAATGTGAAGACATAATGAGAAGCAGGCATTTACAAGTCAGGAAGAGAGCTCTCATTAGGAACTGAATTAGCTGGCACCTCAGTCTTGGACTTCCCAGCTTCCAGAGTTGTGATAAATAAACCTCTGTTGTTTAAAACACTCAGTCTATGGCATTTCTTTACGGCAGCCTGAGTTGTCTAAGACAGTCATCCATTATGCTAAATAACAGCACAAAAATTTTAAAAATCAAGCTGCTCATTACAACATAAGTTTATTTCTCACTCATGTTATGTATTAGCTAAGGCAGCTGTGAGTTGTCTGTGTGCCATGTATCTTCTTCATGCCAAGATGCAGACTGTAGTAGCAGTCATTATTTTGGACATGATCTTCTCAAAGCAGAAGAAAAAGTGGAAATGCTGAACTATGTGATAGCTCTTAAGTTTCTGCTAGAATATGGAAACTTGAAATCTGTCACACTAAGAGAAGTCATATAAAACTTGAAGTCAATTTCATGAGAAAGTTACTTGCATAGGAAGACACAGCATGTTAAGACAGCAAATAATTGAAAACAATGATATAGTGTACAAACTGTGATTTTTGAATAAGATTTCACCCCTTGGTGCAGAAGATACAATTTTCCTTGAAGGATGTGGATGTCCCCACTAACAATTTATCTTCATGTAAAGGGGTAGCTCTTGAGGTGAAATGAGAGATGAGGATGCAGGGTTGAAGGGAGGGAGAGACTATTCTTTCATGTGGGCAACACAACATTTGGGTCTGAACTCCAAGGCATACTATTTTAATGTGCATAGCTGCTCCAAAAGGATTAATTGGGAACTAAGTGGAGCTTCTCAGAATAAAACTGTGAGGAAATCAGACCTGAGTACCCCTGAGCGTGGTCTCAACAGATAGCATTCTATATCATGTTGTATAGAATATATAACAGGTGGTACTCTAAAATGTTGCAGGCTGGGTTACAGCTGTGCTAACTTAGAGAAGAGGTTATAAAACTTACTATAAAGGCAAGAAAATAAATAATTTAATTTTTGTGGGTGACATGGTCTCTGGTTTAACTTTTTGATTCTGCCATTGTAGCATGAAAGCAACCATAGACGATATAGAAACAAATGTGTGTGTATGTGTTCCAATAAAACTTTATTTATTTAAAAACAGTTGTCAGGGCAGGAGTGTTGTTTATCATCCCCTGATTTAGAATAAAAGCTTGTTTTTTGCTTAAGACAGAGTGATAGAGGGACATTTGACCTCTGCTCCAAAATATCATCTCTTCTCCAAGGCCAGAGAAAAACCTCAGAAAGTGGTCAGTGGAGCGACAATGCAGTGGTTAGTATAGGGAGGCCATAGGGGCCTGAATGAAGCATCTAACTTCCAAGGACCCTTGAAAGATAACAGAAGGACCCTGACACAGTGATGTTATTTCGAATTTGGAAACATACTCACTTTCTAGTGTGTTTGGTATATATATCATAATCCTTTTTCTATATAGTTTTACCAAAACTAAAATGTTCTGAGATCTTTTAATGTTTTTAAATCCTCCAAAGTCCCTACATTATTGTATATGTGATGATATAATTGATATGTTTAATTCAGAATTATCAACAATCATCACCATTGATCCACGCAATTAGCCGAACAATTTAGTTCATAAATAAATCCACAAATATTTACTTTGTTGCTCCCGTGTGCTTAGCATAATGTAAGACCTTATAGGACACGTAGAAGCATAAAGTATAGTGCGGGCTGGGAAATCAAGTGCTGAAGATAGTTTGGGGCAAAGCTCCAAATCTGATGGAGCCAGTTGGGAGGCAGTGAGTGGAGATCCTGTTGGTGGATATTTTATTTCAAGATTTCCCATAGATTGGCTAGCCTCCAGCTACCACTATTAAAAGGAAAGGGCTGGTCTTTCTCTGTGTCTACCGAGGGAGACATCTTGTTCTTGCTACATGCTTGTATTGGAGGACCCTCCCTGCTTCAGATTTACCAACAGCATGAATCAAAAAAATTTAGCCAAACTTCAGGCATAGGTCTGGGTAAAGGGCAAGGGTATAGCTTACAGAAAGAAGGTGGTACATAGAACAGCTACAGCTAATGACAAAAATCTTCATAGAATTCTCTAAAAAACTGGTGTGAATAACATAGCTAGTATTGAAGAGGTAAACATGATTAAAGATGATGGGACAGTTATTCATTTCAATAATTTCAAAGCCACGCTTTTCTTTCTGCTAACACCTTTGCAGTTAGTGGTCATACAGAAGCCAAATCAATTGCAGAAATGATTTCTGGAGTATTAAGCTGACAGCTTAACAAGTCTTAGAAAAGCATCTAGCTTTAGTTAGAAGCTAACTAAAATCTTTTCTGGTCTTTGGAAGCTGTCGTGGACTAGATTTAACAAATCAGCTATGTGGTTCCAAAGTTTTACAGACATGAAAAACATCAACTGTTACTAGTTCAGTAATATAAATATTTTGTATAATAATGCTGTTTATTCAGCATTTTTTGTCATTTAATTTTGTATTTTGCACTTCCTCCCAGGATCTGTTCTTTCGGTCAAAATGTGAAGTATTGATAAAGTTTAAGAGTTTTTTGATTTTTGAATCTTGGCTTTTATTTTGTTTTTTTCTTTGTTTGTGGTATTTTTGGTGTATGTATATTTATGTATGTGTGTGGGTATGTGTGTATACAGTGGAAAGCAAATTGGAAAACAGTTTTATTTATCCTCCCCCTAGTAGAAATAAGAGAAATCTTTACTGGAAAAAAAAAAAGGAAAAGGAAAGGGTTGCTCAGGCACACTTGTCATGTTCAAAGGTGGCCACGTTGCTAGAAGAGATCTTACCTGTTAATATTAAACTTTCTCTTGGCCTGGGAACTTGACTTTTTCCTCTGAAGATTTAAGTTTCATCCTTTTTATCTAAGAGTCACTGGCTGGATCCTGGCATTTTGCTGTTAGATTTTCCCGAGTCTAATGCATTCAACTGACCATTGAATGACCTTTTGGAACACAACCAATTCCTAGGTTGGGGACTACTTGTCTCTAGATAATTGCATCTTTCCTTTATTTTGTTGTGCAGAAAAAGGATCAGTAAGATGAAAGACTGTATGATGAGATTTCTATTCTTGCTTTCCTATAATATAAAATAATTTAGAATGATTGAATTGTTGAATTACGTTTTTAAAATAGAAAGTTTCTTTAGAATTGAACTGCTAACAATAATAATTTCAGATATTAAAAATAATACAACTAAAAGGATATAGTAATTTTATTTGTTATGTACTCTCTTACAGACTTTGAAATTTTTTATTGTAATACCAGAGAACCCATTACAATATGGTCAGAATTTTAAAGGTTGGAAAGCACACTAAGTAAACTCAATATATGCTCAATAAAGAGCTTATAATTAGTAGTGGTAGAGATTATAATTTTAGGCTTTTAACAGTATTTTATTAACCATGAAGCTAAAAACAGGACAAGATCATACAACTCCAATTTTAGTACACATTACTTTAATGATAGTAGCCTTCGAAATTTTATGTATGCTGATAACAGTAAATAAACTTTCTAAGTATAGAAATTTTAGAATATTATTGAGTATTCTGTACATCTTCAATCATAGTTTTATAAAATTGGAATATATACTCTGCTATTTACTTTTCACCAACTATATATTGTAATGTTTAACAAAGCAAATCTAAAATTATATATTCTCAAAGATTTTCATGTAAAGATAGGGTCTTTTAAACTGCAGGGGTCCCCAACCCCTGGATACCAATCTGTGGCCTTTTAGAACCAGGCCACACAGCAGGAGATGAATGGCAGGTGAGTGAGACAGTGAAGCTTCATTTGTATTGGCAGCCACTCCCCAATGCTAACATCATCACTTCAGCTCTACCTTAGATCATTAGGCATTAGATTAGCATAGGAACACCAGTCCCTGGTGCCAAAAATGTTGGGGAGTGCTATAAGAATCCTCAAGTTTTTTTAATCATTCTTTTTTCTAAGAATAAAAGTTATGGTACTGTCCATTATGTTAAAAATTCATAAACTCTTGTAGGACTGCAGCAAATCATGATATGATAGATCATTATAGTATCTTCAGTTCAAGGGACAATGTCCCCTCCTAGCCTCTACCTCTGTGCCTTCTTCATCTCAATGTAATCAATACAATATCCACCCTAATGGACACATTTACCAGAAATTCTGTTAAAATCACTTCCTCTTCTTTTTGGCTTATTGCAACCCCAAGTTATAGCAAAATAAAATAGATAATTAAAAATAAATATCTCACTCTGACACTCATTATTTTCCGCACATACTTTAAACTAATTCAGCTCAAAGAGAAGGAATTTGTCTGCTGATCTTTTGGAGATAACTGCATTCACTAACAGATACTAAAAGTGCAATGTGAAACTATTAAGTATCTCTATGGTACACTTAATGAGAGCAAGATATTTTTTCCTTATAGATTATGAAAGTAATTTAGAGGTTATGAGACATGGCTTTTTACTAGCATTGTGCAAAAGAGAGAAATGAGTCCTGTAAATATTTTGTGTTAAGCGATGGAGAAATCTTTGTAAAATGTGCAAATACTAGAGAGAATATCGAAACAGAATAATACATTTATATTTTGGCTTATTATTTTATTTCATATTTTCCAGCTCCTGTGATATAAAGATTAATGGCCTCCCCAAAATGGTCACTCCTAAACCTGTAACCTGTGAATGCATTACTTTACATGGCAAAACAAACATTGTAGATATAATTAAGACTCTAAAATGATTGATTCCCTGGATTTTCCAGGTGGGCATAATCTTAACACATAGGTACTTAAAGCTTAGAACCTCCAAACACATCTAGGATATGGTCAGAAGGAGATTCAACTATGTGAAAATCATCAAAGAAATGCAAAATTGTTGATTTTAAAGACAAAGAAAGTAGGCTACAAGCCAATGAATGTGGGCAGATCTTAGCAGCTAGAGAAGGCAAGGAAATGGATTTTCCTCTAGAGCCTCTAGAAATGAACACAGTCCTACAGATACCTTAAATTTAGCCCAAGGAGACCCATGTTGACTTCTGACCTACAGAAGTGTAAGAGATATAATACATTCGTGATATTTAAAGTAATCAATTTTGGGGTAATTTTTCACAGAAGCAAAACAAAACTAATACAACTAACCATGGTGCGATATTCTGAATTATCCATTTGACCTCAGAATGTATTCAGTGTAACACTTTTAGCACTCTATCTTTTTAGTTCTTAGTAGTCCTCATTTTATAGATTATAACAGAGACATCGTTTGTTGTGCCAAGTAGATTCAACCAAATTACATGACCTATATATTTCTAAAACTTAGAAAAATCCCATATATGCTTCTTAATTTTAAAACCATTTAACCAGTTTTGGTTAACATATATCCTAGTACCTAGAGTGGAATAACTGGGCCATATGGTGAAAGTATGTTTATCCTTATTAGAAATTGGCAAACACTTTTCCAAAGCGGTTCTGCATTGCTGGTCAGAATGTAAAATAATATAGAATTCTAATTGTTTCATATTCTTGAGTACCATTGCATTGTCAATCTTTTTCAAATTTAACTAGTTTATCAAATGTTAAATAACATATTATTTTGGTTTTAATTTGCATTTACATATTAACAAATGAGGTTAACCACATTTTCATGTACTTATTGAACATTTTTATATATTCCTTTGTTAAGTATCTTTTTCCAAAATTTTGGTCATGTTTTTAATATAAATTGTGTTTTTTCTTTTGTTGTGATTTGTGGAAGATTTTTTTTTAACATGTTGGATGATTTCTTTGTTAAATATATGTATTGCAAGTATTTTTTTCCCATTTTGTGGCTTGTTTATCATATTAAGGATGTCTGTTGATGAGTGGGAGTATCTATTTTAACAAAGCTTAATTATAATTTTTTTATTTTGTGGTTAGTGTTTTTTAGCTCACATCTAGGAAAATATTGCCTAGATCACAGTAGGTTAACTTCGTGTCAATTTGTCAGGGCTGCAGGATGTCCATATATTTGCCAAATATTTGTTTTTTTCTGTGAGGGTGTTTTTGGATGAGATTAACATTTAAATCAATAGGTAGAATAAAGAAGATTGCCCTCCGTAATGTGTGTGGGCCTCACTCAATCAGTTGAAGACATAAATAGAATAGAAAAGCTTGACATTCTTCTCAGTAAAGGATAATTCATCCTACCTGACTACCTTTAAACTGGAACATTGGCTTTCTTCCTGCCTTCAGAGTCAAACTGAATCATCGGCTTTTCCTGGATCTTGAGTTTGCTGGCCTTAGGACTGGAAATACACGATCAGCTCTCCTAGTTCTCAGGCCTTTGGAACTGGACTGGAATTAAACCATTGGCTCTCCTGGGTCTGCAACTTGCCGACTCACCATGTACCATCTCAGGACTTGCCAGCCTCTATAATCATGCACCATCACCATGTACCATCACCATGTACCATCTCAGGACTTGCTAGCCTCTATAATCAATTCCTCATAAAAGATATTTTTACACACAAACGCATACACATATACACACTATTTGTTCTGTTTTCTAAAGAATGTGTCTTACACATCTACTTTAAAGTCATGAAGTTATCCTTCTATGTTTTCTTGCAGGAGCTTTAGGAGTCTAGCTTTTATGTTTAGGTCTATGATTTGTCTTAATGAATCCATGGGTATGGTGAAGAGTAGGAAATGACCTTCGATTTCTGTTTTTCTCCATGAATATATTGTTATTCCAGCACTTTCTTTAAAGAGCTTTTTTCTACCTCATTAAAATGACTTAGTAAATTGGTCAGAAATCAATTGTCACACAAATGTGCTATATTCTATACTGTACTATTCTGTACTCTATTGTACTCACTGATCTTTATTTTTCCTTATGCTCTTACCACACTATCCTAAATACTATAGCTTTACAGTAAGCCTTACAATCAGATATCGATGGTCTTCCAAATTTTTTCTTCTTTTAAAATATTTTTTTGACTATTCTAGATAATTTTGATTGCCATATAAATTTTAGAGTGTATCTGTCAATTTCAAACAAAAAAATTTCTGGAATTTTGTTGGTATTGCATTGAATCTAAGATCAATTTTGGAAAAATGAATATATTAACATGAAAATCAATTAGTATGTAATATCTATATTTTCATCAATTACTATTTCCAATATTTAAATTTTTAGAATCTAGAGGTGTTGCATATCTTTTGTTAGATTTGCTCCTAAATATTTGATATCTTCTGATGCTATTGTTTTTTTTCTTAAATTTATTTTTTACTAAATGTAATTAATATAATTTATAGATACTTAATACTGAAGAAGAAATAAAAATAAATATAACCATTAAAAACATCTATCGGATAATTGTTTCACTTGAGACCATCTCCATGTCTGTTTCTTTTGAGTATTTCCTCTCTTAACTGTGAATCACATTTTTATACTTATTTATGAGTCATGTACTTTTTCATTGCATGCTGGAAATTATGTGTAAAATAGAGACTGAGATAAATATGTACACTTAGGAAAGCTATACTCCTTTCTCAGTCAGGCTGTTAGCATGGGGAACTGAACTAATCTAATAGGTATTTCATTTGAGTTTGGTCATTGATGTAGCTTCAGTTAGTCTTAGTTAGCAATTGGTTTAAAAATTTTCAGAGTCGAGATTTTCTTTTATCAGAGATTGAGATCTTAGCACGCCAAGACTTCAGCAATCTCTTCATGCTTTAACTTAGGTGCCAACTTCTAAATAGGAATCTCTCTCTCTCTCTCTCTCTCTCTCCCTCCCCCCCGCCCCCCCAAATTCTGGCAGTCAGCTTTTACTCACTGAGGCGTTCTTTTCCAATCCTACTTCTGGCTATTTAAACCATAAATCATTTTCCATTCTACTGACAATTCCCCAGCTTTCTGAGAGCCTTGACAGTGCAACCCATAACAGCAGAGAGTGCCTCAGATGAATATTTCTCAACATCCTGCCTGTCTCCAGTCTTCAGCAAGCCCTGGCCTTACTTGTGGAGAAGAACTATTTCTCAGGGAAAGGAGCACTCTATCAGTTCTTCCAGGCCTTTTTGCATTACAATTATTCATATGCTCCTAGAAGAATCAAGAAAAAGAGTTAATGGGTGAGAGTAGATTCCAGGAGCCTAGGGCTCCTTAGGATTTCAGCCTATCAGTGTAGCCTACATGTAGCCATTAAAAGTTCATTAAAATTTAGTTGGCTTCCCCTTCCTGAAGTTTGGGTGGTTTTGATGAAAGCAACTGCAGGTATCTCATCTAGAAAAGTTCATTGCTTTCTGGAATTTAATTCATTCCTTTTTTTGTGCCTTGGATTTCTGGTGATTTAAAAAAAACTCAAAATATAATATTGAAGTTTATCTGACTCTTTCTCATTATTACTATAGTAGCATCAGTCTTTGTAACTGGATGCAAAGTCCAAAATCGACACGCTGCTTTTAAGTCACTGTGGTGCAAGTAGTAAATGCAGAAAAGCATTGAGTTCTTTAGTAGCATGGAGTTGTTTCTACAGTGGAAAGCAATGTCTTTGATCTTATACTCTTCTAATGTTTTTGATTTATCTGTCACTAATTAATGGTGAAAATAAGATCGTCTAAATGTAAAAAGAGAAATTCTTTGGGAACCTAACATAAACTTTCAATTTTCAGGGAAAAAGACTGGTTGGGATTTCATAGAACTGAATACGTGAAACATTAAGATGCTTTTTGATTATTAGACAGAGTCTTTGGCAGCCTAACTAAGCTGTGTTCTTCAGAGATGTACGTAAAACCATCACTCAATGTCCACAACTGGGAGTGATTTCCCTGGTGCACAGTTTTGGGTGAGTGGAAACATGTCCTTTGAATAGGAAGGCTAGTATGATTATGAGTATAATTCTACCTTTGAGGTCCCTGAACATTTAATTTGCTTATAACTCCACAATACAACCCCTACCCCCAACTTCTCAAAGGTAGATATTTAAGAATATCTCTCGGTTTCTCACCTTTGTGTGCTCTACCATCAGGATTCTCTAATAACAGTGTAGTAGTTAAAATTTTGGACTGTGAAGCCTAATGGCTTTGATCTGAATCTTAATCACATACTCTCTGTTATGTAACTTGGGCATCTTTCAGTGCCTTGGTTTTCACATCTATCACACCCAAAAAATTAAACAATACTTATCTCACATAATTATTTTGAATATTAATTTGGTCAATGCATAAAAACCCTTAGGACAGTCCATGACACATAATAAGCACTTAATAAATATTAGCTATCACTACTTTATAATATTTATTGAGCACTTCCAAATGGCCAGGTAGTGTACTAAACAATTTATAAGCATTACCTCTCTTAAGAATCTCCCCCAATTTCTGTGAGATCAGTGTTATCATCTCCATTTTGTTGATAAGGAAACTTAGGCTCCAAAAGATTAGGTTGAACAATCTGTAAGGTGAAGCCAGGAGTTGAACCTAGGTCTTTTTGATTCCAGAGCTATACACTTAAGCATAACCTTGTTAATTCCCATGTCTGGCGGCATTTCCGTGAAGTATGTTCTAGAATTCACTTGCATAAAATATTTCAAGGATTTAATTTCTCAGTGGAGAAATTGCTAAGGAATCCAGAAAGTTAGATTCTGAAACCATATATCCATTATTCTCAAGAGTAAACTTATTATAGACAAGATATGGAGACAACCTGGGTGTCCATCAATGGATGAACAGATAAAGAAGAGGTGCTGCACGTATACGAATGAATATTACTCAACCATAGAAAAAGAATGAAATTTCGCCATTTGCAACAACATGGATGGACCTAGAGGTATTGTGCTGAGTGGACTAAGTCAGATAAAGATGAATACCATATGATTTCACTTACATGTGGAGTCTAAAAAATAAAATAAACAAACAAACAAGACAGAAACAAACTCAGATACAGAGAACATTTTGATGGTAGTCAGATGGGAGGGGAGTTTGTGGGGTGAATGAAAAAGAGGAAGGGATTAAGAAGTACAAATTGGTAGTTACAAAATAGTCATGGGGATATAAAATACAACATAAGGAATATAGTCAATAATACTGTAATAATTATGTATGGTGTCAGATGGGTACTAGCTTTGTTGGAGTGATCACTTTATAAGTTATATAAATGTCTAATCACTATGTTGTACACCTGAAACTATTGTAATATTGACTGCCAACTGTAATTAAAAAATTTTTAAAAAGAGTAAACTTATAATGTTCCCATTCTATCAAGGTTTGCAAAGACTATAGGAACAAACCTGAGATACTCAATGCCAAAAACTCATCATTCACGATAGCTGATATTTATTAACTCATGATGTGCCTGAAACTATGCTAAATAATCAGATTTATTATTTAATTTTCTCTTTGGAGCAACTCTGTTTTAAAAAGTTATTTAAATCCACTCTTAATTATGGTTGAGAGAGTTGAGGTTTGATAGTGGTTAAATTACTTGTCCATGCTGACACAACTTATAAGAAATAGAATCAGGAACTGCTTTCTGGTCTTCTGTTTCCAGGTCTCATATTCTAATGACTATATGGGGTGACTAACTTCTCTAGTTTGCCTGTAACTGAAAGGTTTCCCAGGATGTAGGATTTTCAATGCTGTAACTGGGACAGATCCAGGCAAGTCACAAGGGTGGGTTACCCACGATACTTTTTGTTGTTTCCTGTGAAGACTGCTTGAAAAATGCCTCTTTAATGATCCTGGAGTTGGAACAATAGAATAGGAAATGGTGGTGGTCCTGCATAATTTCATGGCATGATGACATACATGCAAGGAGTTAGGCTTTCATGATCTTCTGGGCCTTTAACACCTTCACTGACTATGCCTTTCTTTTTGATGCTGCTAAAAGAAACGAATAGTCTGAGAGATTCAAAAAGGCCTGTAAATGCTGGAAAATCTAGAAAAAGAAGTACAGGATTTACTATGTTCCATTAGTTTTGAAGTTTTTATGCCATAAAGACTTCCTTTTCTATCTAACAGACAATTTTATTTCAGATAAAAACCCCAGCTACATTAAAGGGAATTTTACCTTTCTCAAGCAGAGGAAACAACAACTGAGGAGTCAGCTGTGCCTCAGCAGTAAGTCAGTAAAAAATGCCAGAATGATCTATGGAGGTCAGTAAATAGACCATAAGAGACAGCTTTTATTTGCTATTCTGAAAAATGTAAAACTTACCTGATCAATGACTTATTGTAGCCATTAGAGAATCAGCAATTGTCAGTTCTGCTGAAGGGGAGCTACTTAAGTTGGCAGACAGGTGGGAGTACTTATAGGGCCTTAGCACAAAGAATGTGAGGAAAGAAAACAAATGAAAGCTCCCTCTGCTCAGAAATAGAGTTTTAAGTAGAGCCTCTTCTCAAGGCTAGGCGAACAGGTAAACAGGAACTGTGTGTTCCTATCACTGATTTGCAATCATAACCTGATCAGATAATGCGTCTAAAGGAATTCCAAAAGGATCACAAATATTTTTCCTCCTCAGATGGCTTTACCTCCTCCCTTAGAATTTAAAAAAGTAACTATTTACCAAAAAAGGCATTAAATATTTTTGCCAAATTTTGGAATACTTTTGTGTTCCATTCATGCTTGTTATAGAATAGAGGCTTTTTTTCTTATTATTTTTCTTTTGCTTATTTGTTTTTGATGAGAGGAAATCCTACTAAATTTCTAGAGAATTTTGAGAAAGCTGGCACAATTTAATAAGCATAATCAAAATATTTGTTGGATACTAATTATATAGCAGAAACAATATTAATCCCTTTTTAATGGTATCTTATTTCATCTTTACAATAACCTTGGAGTTTTCCCACATTTTATTGATGGGGAAGCAGTCATATGGAATTTATGTAACTCGTTCGTGATTTCACATCCAGTAAATGACATGGGAAGGGTTCAAATATTGGTGTGCCTGTCTCTTAAAGCCGTGCTCTCAATTATCACACAATAATACTTTGAAAGACACTATCACAAAATTAATGCATTTACAGTTGGAAGCTTCTAGTCTGTGGTGACACCAGTTGCATCAAGCAAGTTTCAACCAGAGAAGCAGAACTTCTTTGTTACAGATATTTCAACCCTATTTTGAAAATCATAATTTCTATTTGTGGAAACTAGTTAAGCAGTCTCTGTACATCTATTGCCTTTATATCTGATGGTAGGGTTTGAAATCCACAGGACAGGTAATCAGGAAGGGAAAATAAATGTCAAGGGGAAGAAAAAAAAGTTGGGACTCATGAACAAAAGCTGAAACAAGTATGAACTAAAACCTATGTTGGTTTTCATTTCTTTCAACTTTAACAACAGATATTGCTGGTGTCCTTCAGAAGTTGGCACCTTTCACCGCAGAGTAACCAACCAATTTAATTTGTCCAGGACTGAGAGGTTAATAGTAGAATAAATGAGTCTCCAAAACAATGGATGGAAATTGGAGTGATCTTGCTTATCAGCATGTGGGGAATTTGTGCTTTCTCTCTAACAATTCAAGGCTTTTTGGGTCTAGAGGTTCTTGTTCCAGAGCAGAAAATGCTTCTAATTTTGGACACAGCAAGATAAGTCTGTTGCCTGTTCCTTTAGATTTCTTGTACCAAGAGATAAACAGACAAGGAGTTATCCTGGCGGGATAATTGACTCTGATCATCAGGATATGGTAGAGATGCTATGACATAATTTGGGCAGGGAGGAATATGCTTGGAACTCAGGTAATCTACTGGAGCTTCTCTTGTACTTCTTTGTCCAACATGGAGAATCAATAGACAAGTGCAGCAGCCATAGCATAAGAAGGGAAAGATGACCAGTGATAAGAGTCTACATCATTTTACCCCAGCGCATTATGGTGCCTAGGCCAGTGGAAGTACTAGCTGAGGGTGAGTGTAATCTAGAATGGATAGTAAAAAAGAGAGATGATGAGTAAAAATTGTACCTCAAGATCAGTTACAGCAATGATTCTTTCTATTAACAGTCCACTTATAAGTTTCCCCATGAAGAGATAATTCAGAATCCTGAAGCAGCTGTGTTTCAGATAAGATGGATTTAACATATGAAGCACGTAGATCCAAGCAGCTCAAGTGGATATTGTGGCGAGCTGTCTCCTCTTTAGAAGTAAAATCACGCCACCCACTCCCCTCACCTCCATCCAAACTCCTAGTAGTTTTAATTGCTGTGTATTAGATTCACAGAACTTACTCATCTTCTAATGGAAGTTTATACCCTTTGACCAACATCTCCCTAATTCATCCATGCCCCTAGCCCTTGGCAAACACCATTCTACTCTCTATCTTAAGTTCGGCTTTTTAAGATTCCACATGTAAGTAATATCATACAGTATTTGTCTTTGACTTATTTCGCGTAACATAATGTTTTCGAGTTCCATCCATGTGGTCATAAATGACAGTATTTCCTTCTTTCTCTTGAATACTGTGTGTGCATATATATTATTAATATATTGTCTATGTGTATAATATACATTTAATACACAAATATTAAAATATTTTTAAAACAAAAATTTATAGTCATGTAGTTGTTTTAATAGGTAGCCATACATTTCTCATTGGAGAAAATATATTGTTTAGTTAGTGTTGTCCAGAATAATGAAGATAATAATACTTTTTTATTAGAAGTATCTCATGCAGAAAGTTCAGAAGAAATAGAAAAAAACATAATAACTACATTCTAGGGTCAAAATGTAAGTATTATTTTATAGTATCTACTTTATTAATAAATTAAACTGAGTTTTATAAGAATCAAATGTGTTAAAATTATACAAGTAATTCATTGAACAAAACTCTGCCTCAAGTCAAACTTCCAGTTTTCATAAAATCCTGAAAATGTGATTTCAATGTCTATTACTTCAAAATAAAAAAACCAATTAAAATAATGTTACAAAATAACATTGGTGTATTTTAGTTCACTAGTACTAATAACATTGTAGATTATTAAAACTGAAGACTTTCAGAAATCCAATTTATTCTTCAAGGTCATCATTTCCTTTCTGTATTTTTCTCAGCTTGGGTAGTAAATGAAAGCAGATTTCTCTTTTCTTTTATGCTATTTATTTTATGTTTTTTTTTTTATGTAGTATAATTGTTTTATAGATAAAGCTAGAAAAAAATTTGAATATACAACATTTTTATAGTAGTGATTAAAAATATTATAAGAACATTGTTTTAGGAATTCACTTTAAATTCACTGTTTAAATTTTCACTGAGTTCTTTCTTCATATTGTCTGAAAAAGTCAAATAATAAATATTTATAATAATGAGCCACCCGAAGTTTGAAATCTAAAATTTTTTTTACCTGTACTAAAATAGGATAAATCTCATTTTTTGTCATTGTCAAAGAGAAATGGCAACTTTAACATATTTTGGTAATGACTTTTAAAGAGAAAAATGCATGTATTTACTTAAAGCACATAGAAATGGAACTTATTTTTCTAATTATCTTATTAATAAAAACATTCATGTTGTTATACAAACTAACATTTTTTGTTGGCATTAAAAGTGACATTTAAACAAATGGAGAATATAGGAAATTACAGAGAATAAATAATGCAGAAAAAATTTACTATAGATATTTCCCCTATATAAAAACTCCCAACATTTTGTTGTTTTTTCTTTAGGAAATATTTTTTTGTTTTTCCTATTACTCTGAATGTAGTTATTTATGCTGCTGTTTTTCACTAAGTATTATATATCATCATTTTTAATGTTATTAAGAATGTCTCTAAAATATGTTTATTAATTACATATTACTGTGTAGCATGAACACATCATTGTCCTCGCCCACACACACACGTTCCTATGCTATATGGTATTTCTATTGTCTTGTTTTCAGTTTTTGTTAAACACTGAAATGACAATCATTAACTCAAAGATTTCATGCATTTATTACTAGTATATTCGGATACCTTTCTAGTAGTGGAATTGCTGGGTAAAGAAGTTTGAATTTTTTTCAGATTTGTTATACATTGTAAAACTTTTCCAGAAAAGACAAACCAATTTACACCCCAAGCTTCAGTGAAAAAGAATGTGCAGTTTAGCACACCTTTGAGACCATTAAGCTTGATCTTCTGTTTGTGTATTTATTGCAAATTCTGTGGGTGAAAAATGGTGTTTTCTTGTTCTAAATTACATTAATTTGATTATTAGTTAACTTAAGTTTAAAACAAATATTTTAGCCATTTTATATTTTTTCTTCTGTGGATTTTCTATTGATGTCCTTTCCCCATTTTTTTTGCACATTTTGTTTTTTTTCTTTATGTATTAAGAATGTTAACTATTTATTTTATTAGTTGCAACTATTTTCTTTATTTTTTAGCTTTTAATTTTTTTGTTGTTTTTTGTTGTTTTTCATTGAAATTTTTACATATTTATGTGCTTTTATCTATCAATATTTTTCTTACTAATTTATTTTTAACACTTAGGAAATGTTTCTGAATTCAGAGATCAGGTAAATATTCTCTTAGTATATTTTTATTTAAGTTTTTTCTACTTTTTCCTTTCTCTCTCTCTCTCTCTCTCTCTCTTTCTAAACTTACTTTAACTTTCTGATATTTATTTTAGTGTGTGGAGGGAGAAAAGAACTTTTAGCCAAATTTTTTTTTTTATCATGAGAGTGAAATAAAGTATTTCCATTATTTTTTTAAAAGAAAGTCCACATTGTAGCAAAACTTTAAAATAAATACAAAATCTAGTGTTCTTTCTTATCCCTTCCTACAGTTTCTATGCTCAAAAAAAAAAACACTATTAACAGATATTTATTCACTTCTTTTACGTATTCATTTTAGTTCGCTCTTTCATTTGACAAAGATTTTTGAGCTCCTGCTATGTATCAACCACTATTGCAAGTACTGAAGATGTTATGGTGAATGGACTTCAGAGAACTTTCATTGTAGAGTAGTGGAGTAGGAAGAGTTAACAGTTACATATAGGAAGAAACAAGGTAATTTCAGAGAGCAATTAATGTTAGGAAGCTAGAGAAAACACCCTAATGGGTAAAGAGCAGCTGGGATGGGGTAGTGAGGGAAGAGAGTTAATTTCCACTTCTCACTTTTTACTTCTCATTTTAGATGAATGGTTAAATCTTTCTGAGGAGATAACATTTAAATTGAGACATAAATGAAGAGGCATCAGCTGTGGAAAGATTGGATAAGCAAGTTTGAGAGAAAAGAGTGAGTGCAAAGGCCCTCGGGTGGAACCAGAGTGGCGTATTTGCAGAATAGAAAAAAAAAAAAAAAAAACAACTCTGTGACAGAAGTGAGATAAATTTATATATATATAATGTAAGAAATTATTGTATATATGATCAGATGCACATGCCCTAAGATGCCCTGTGGCCTACTTTCACAATCCTTTCTTAGCTTTATCAGTCCTCTGTTTATTTTGGAGTAAGTAGTACAATGTTTTGACTTTTGTAGCATTTGAACACATGAGGAATGTGTGTAGCATGTATTTATTATGAAGGGATATGAAGATAGACAGACAGATTTGGGTTCAAACTCCTATTCTGCCATTTAAAGATGTGATCTTGAGCAATTTGTGTAACCTCTTTAAGACAAAGTTTCTTCTGCTGTGAAAGGAAGAAAAAATTTCCACCTCACAGAATTGTGAAGATTAAGCAAAATAATGTTTGTAAATCTGTGTGGCAAATAGTAAACCAAAAACATCACTATTTGATAAGAAAATTGTTTTATTGATATCCTACATTTATTCTTTCAGATATGCAAATATTTAAAAGAAATTAGATTTCTTTATACCTATAGATTAATTAAGGGAATACTGATGTCTTAAAATTTCTATCTAGGGACATTAAATTATTTAGATTTCTCATGTCTTTTTATAAAGTCATAGATATTTTTCTCACATAAATCCTACAAATTTCTTATGAAGGTTGAATTTTATACATGTATTCATAAGTGAGCTTAATAAACATAAAATGTTTAGATTTTAGATCAATGTTATATAATGAACACATTATTATATTCAGTAGTAAATTACTTTTTTAATCAAATAACCTATTTCTTGAGACTTTAATATAATTTATATGTAAAACAATTTGGCCTTTGAGTTTTTATGCAAAAAGCATTTTATTGTTTTTTAGATTTATTGTAATTATTTTTGTAAAAATTTCATTTGAACTATAAATTGTCTTAATTTTCTATTTCTAAAGAAATTTGGATATCTCTTTTTATATAGAATATTGTTTATTTTTAATTACTAAGTTTATTAACACAGAATTATAGAGTACTCCTATAATTACTTTTTTTCCTTAGTCTGTTTGTATTTGTGTTTTTCTCTTGTTTTTTCTTGATTTAATTTGTATTAGTTTTCTAAGGCTGACATAGCCAAGTGCCACAAGCCAGGTGGCTTAAACAACAGAAATTTATTTATCATGGTCTGAAGAACAGAAGTCTGAAATCAAAGTTTGACAAGGTTGACTCCTGAGGACCGTGAGGGAAAATCTGTTCCAGGCCTCTCTCCTAGGCCTGTTTACTGCATTCTTTCTGTGTGCATGTCTGGCTCCAGGTGTTCCTTTAGTTAAGAACACCAGCTATATTAGATTAGGGGTCCAATCTGACCTCATCTTAACTTACCTAATTACATCTGCAATGACCCTGTTTCCAAGTAAGGTCAAATTCTGTGGCCCTGGGGTTAGGTCTTCATCAGATGTATTTTAGGGGGACACAATTTAGCCCATAAAACAATTCATATCATTTAAAAAAAAACAAAGAATATGTCTTGTCATTATTATTTTTATTAATTTTCTATTTTATAAGTCATTCTTTTTTTCTTTCTGTATTTCTTTTTCCAACCTCTTTTAAAATTATTTTTGTTTATTTTCTCTTATTTTAATAATAATATATTACCTTAAAGAGGTTTTTTCTATGTACAAATTTTATTGTATCCTCTGTTTTGATTTGTTTTTATTAAATAATTTACTATTATGTATTTGCTTTCTTCTTTTAATAAATCATTATCAAAGAAGAGTATTTGTCAGTTTCTAGGTAGAATTTAAAAAATGATTGACAAGAAGACAGAATATCAGTATCAAGGGAATTCAGCAAGCTGACGTCCAAGTCCTTTAGCAAATGATAGTCATTGTCTTAAGCATTTACCATGGTCCAACGACCTTGCAGACTAAGAAAATAAATACTAACTTTAAGCATTTAAAGAGTGTATTCACTCTCAGATGTGAATCCAAATTAACCCAATTAAGACATCTGTATTAAAGCACACACACTCTTCGTTCATTAATAATGCCTGTTGTGGGGGGCGGGGGAGGAATCACAGATTGTTGGCCAGTACATTCTTTTCAAAGGTAGACCTATAAGGGGGATTAAGTCACTTCCAGAAAGTTGTTCTGTGAGCAAATGGAGTTAGATGAATTCAATATCTTTCGATGCTAAGATAAGTTCAATTGACCGACTCAAAGATACTATAGTAGAAGTTTATTTCCAGTGGGAAAAGAATGCTCCAGTGAGGTTTGGTTGAGGTTTCTGTTCCTCTTGGAGGGCACTTCTAGCTGCTTTAGCTCAGTGCCTGGGCTGTCAGGACTAATGAATGCCTGTTACTGCCTTGTGAGTTCTTTAGCTACATGAATATACTCATTAAGGCAATATTCAGTTTTTGCTAACCTAATATGACTCTGGTCTCTTTAAGGTGAATTTGTCTATGTCTGAAAATTCTCTAAAAATGAGAATAATAGCATTCTGTGCATTCATTCAAACAAAGTTTTTGAATGCAAATATGAGCTTGCCTCTGTGCTCTGTACTGGAAATAGAGCTGGAAACCTCAGATGGGGTCTTTTAAACTAGAAGAGGAGATCATATATGATTAAAAACAAATAATACATAAACAAACATTTAATTTAATATTGCAATAAGTGCTAGAATGGGAAAATACAGGGGTAGCTTGCCACCTCAGAAGGCTCACTCTTAGGATACTTACTAATGTATAAGATGATGTCCATATCATTCATATATATATAATTTCACTAATGGCAGAGAGTGGTGTTGACCATTCCATAGAAAGAGGATTGCAAGGTGAAGACCTTGAAAGTCTGGACATCTAAGCTAAAGCATAAAAAATAATAATAAAACAAACAAAATGATAACAGAGTGACTATAACACAGTAAGCAAAAAAGACAGTTTCAGAAAAGAAAACAGATTCTGTAGAGTCTTGCAGATCATGTTAGAGATTTTGTTTGTTTGTTTGTTTGTTTCTTAAGGGAGGGTAGCCACTGAGCATTTAAGTAGAGAAATATTTTAGATTAATTTGGCTGGCTGCTGTGTTAAGAATGATTAGAAGAGGCTAAGAGAAATGTGGGAAACTATTACAGCAGTACAGGCCAAAAGACGGAGGTTTGAAATAGAATGGTGGCAATGACGATGTTGAGAAATAATCAGACTAGAGATATATTTAGTAGGTAGAGTTCACAGGAACTGGTACCTAATTATATATTCAGTGTAAATAAGAAGGAGCTATAAAGATAACTCACAGATGTTTGGCACGGGAAACCTAATGGATGGCTTTGCTGTCTCCTGACAATTAGTAAAAGCTCAGTAAATCTTGGTGATATTTAGCTGTTTGTATAATAAAGAGTTATAAGAAAAGTACGGATATGTGGCAAACCTCCTCCCATGCCTGATGTATCACACCACATGTACGCATTTATACAAACATAATTTGAAAGACTAAAACTTAAAACGAACAAATAAACAAACTTAACAAACAAAAATTAGACATAAACTGATCAACCCATAAATCTCTTATTATCCTAAAAACATTTTATAAACCATAGTTTTAAGAGCTGTTAAGTGGAAGACCTTGATTATCGTCTCTCCAACCACTCACTGACTGTAAAGCGAAATTAGACAAGTGACTCTACTTCTCTGAGCTTTGGTTTTCACTGCCAAAGGGAAAAAAAGCAGTAGCTCTTGGCTATTCTTACTATATAACATATTATCCTCTGTAGACTAAGTAGCAACTCAGACCCATACAACAGTATAGAAATTTTGGCAGTGACCATGACTATGGTCATACAACAGTCACTGTATTTGCTTCATTATTGACACATTTATAACATATTTTGTCACCCACCAGAATATAAAAGTGGAATGGTGGAAAGCAAGCCTAATCTAGAATATGTTTGAACCATTATATACATTTTCTATTAAAATTTTGGTAGCATTATGTACATTTTCTATAAAAATGATAATACGTGTTTTAGCATAACTCTCCATATTTTACTATAGTTTCTCATATGCTTTTAGTCCCCCAATTATATGTTCATTAGTTGCTGATATTAGTTTGAAACAACTATTTACGTAAAGAATTATATATGGTGGATCCATCACTTACAATGTTTATTAATATTTTTCAATGGCTTCCTTTCTACATAGAATGAAATATCACCTTGTTACTATGATTTATAACAAAACACTGTAATCTGGCCTTGACTTATATCTCCAAAGTCACCTCACACCCTTCTTTTCTTTGCTCACCATTTATGGAATTTCACCTTTGTTTCAGTTTCCTTGGCCTTTTTTTTTTCAGTTCTTACAATTCTACAAGCTATCTCTTGTCTCAGGACTAGATAAGCTACTATTCTACTCTGAGAAAGTTCTCTTCCGAGTCTTCCCTTGGCTGCTTCATCCATGATATCTCAGCCTGAATATCACCTCCATGACTTTTCCATGTAAAGTGGGTCATCTCCTATTAACTTCTTTTACAGTATATTAGTTGTTTCTTTTATTGCATTCAACTTTTCTAATTACTCATGTATGCTTTTTGTTTTGTTTTGTTTTGTTTTATATCCACAGAGATCATAACTGTCATATGCAGTATTATATTTCAAGTGCCTACCATAGCATCTGGCACAATATCTGGTATATCTTAGACACTTAAAACTATTCGTTGAATAAATTAAGAAATAAACAGTGTTACTACATGTGGTACGTGCATTGTAAAATCTGAGCTGTGAAATGCACCTGCCTACAGAAAGTGTGGTAATTGAATTAGCTTATGCTCAACCAATCTTGAGTCTCATGTGATAATTAAAAAATTTATTTAAATACTGAGAGATAGTATGATAAAGGTGGTGTCCCTGAGGCAAAGTTAAGAAGAAATATGAATCTCTTCTCCCAGGTAACTCATCTTATCACCTTTTAACATCTTTCTGCTTTTTTAACGCTGAAGAAAATGTCACCATATTATTCACACATATGCCTCTAGTATGTTTAAGTTATATTTTGTCAAGGTGGAAATTTAATTTAAGTCAGAAATATTCAAAAAGTCATTTTGTTATATACATTGATTTAGTCTGAAGAAAGGATTTTAAAAAGTTTGATTTATTTCATGTATTAATTTAAGTTCAAATTGCAGATAACTTTAATTCCAGAGCCTGTCACATCTCACAAAATAGTGTTCAATTATCTTTATTTCGTGACTTGGAATCTACTTAGATTTAAAAAAAAAACAGAAACAAAAACAACACACAGGAGTGAAATGGGCACCTAGATTGAAGATTAGAAGTCATTTAAAGTGATGTGTCTATGCTTTAAGGATACAATAGACCTTATGCAATAATATATTGTAGATAGGGAGAATTAGATGATGTGAAATTTCTCATTTGGGTGAGTTCAGAAGAGTCTTTTAAATAAATCACTTGCCAGACTTTGGTTAGGATGAGAGAAACTTCATTTTGAGCCTAAGAGAAATTTCCACAGCTTATTATATAACTTCTTTCATGACAACCACTACTCTACAAGCAATTTTGCTTTTTTTAGTCATATTGGTATAGCTGCAAAGAGAATTTTTTCTTCTTATGTTATATATTCTATATCTATTTAATTAACTGTCTCCTATAAGCAATTGGCTACATCTAACCCCATTTCTCCTTCTCTTCTATTTTCTTTAATAATGACTCCAGTTTGAGGCAATTTTGTATACTTCAAGTATTACAAATGACAAATAAAAAGTACTAGAATTTAGGATAAATTATCCCTAAATGTACCTTGTTTTATCAATCCAATTTTAAAAACTGAACCTTTAAATTTCTTTTTGAGGAGAAAAAGGGTGAGAAGCTTTATAATCATCACGGTCAATGTCAAATATTTACATTTATGTTCTGCTAAGTTATTCTCCGGTTATACATAATACCTTCCACATTTTTCACCTTTTTATAATATATTCTAAAGTACATATGCAAACAGTGCTATAACCTTTGAAGCAGGAAATCTGTCTCTAGGTAATATTTCCATCCCGTCAGAGTCATCCAGCTAAGTGATATTGATGGGACTTTAATGATAAAAATTAATTATAGAGTTCAGTTGTTTCTCACCATTGTGTGCCACCATGTTGTCACATTGCTTTCAGCTTCAATGCTCCCTGCCACTTGTCTCTCAAGAAAGTTTTGCTTGTAATTCAACTATATACATGTTTATCTCAGTTTGAACATATGTGTATATGGGAGAGAGAAGATTCCATTTTGTTGCTTTTGGTTTGTGATGATTATCTAGCTCTTTACATTACTTTTATTTCCAAGAGTCTATTTCTGCCTTTTAGGAAGCATTTCATTAAAAGGAACATTTGAATATATCAAAAGCAGGCATCCTAAAGTAGCCACTGGCCATTTTTTATACACAGTAAGGATAACATAAATTTTGCTAACTTTTAGATATTATATTTATAGGAGAATGTATTCAAATGGATCAACAATCAAGTGCAAAATATTCCTATAATTAATCTGTGGTCAGAGAAATTTAATATAACACGATGGTCCTTAAAAATGCATAAGGTTTTGAAATATTTACAAATAAGGACAAGTCAAGAGTAGCACACATACATTCAACACCCAAACACACACAACTGAGACAGGTATCAAGAAACTAATTATCTTTACTATATGCTATATACTTTTAAATTTTTTCTAATTTATTTTATTTCACTTAACAATTTGAAGAACACACACCAACAACAGTCTCCACACTGCTGTAAACAGATTGCGTGACTTTCTCAAGGAGAAGCAGGCTGCTGCTTGCACACCTCTAACCTTGTAACTCTGAGGACAACATATTTTCTGCTATGGTTCTAGGAAAATAATTCAAGATTAAAATTTCAAAAACCCAGGTTTAGTGTTAATTCTTCCATTTTCAATTTTATGAGATATCTTAAATTTTACTAAAAGGAGGTAAAAACAAAAATAAATAAAAAGGTATTGCTGTGTGATCTTGAACAAACCATTTAACCTATTCTCTGCTTTGTAGATTTCCATACACCCACCTTACAATACCTCAATCACTGATGTCTTCTACTCCACCTGTCACTCTAGGTTTTAGATGACATAGTTTATGTTTGTTAACTACATACACTGCTACTGGTTAAAGCCCCCTGATCCTCTAATCTTCTTTGATTGCTATATATAACTGATATTACCAAATAATCAATAATATTTTGTATATATAAGAAAACTTTTTAAGCTTATTGATTCAATAATAGCCATGCAAATTGTGCAGGTTTTTGTTGTTCACCTGTTTACTGAACACCTTAGAAATGCCCCTCTTACAAAGCTTACAGTACCTTCTAAATGAATAAAGAATATTCATTATCTGTGATTCAAACTGAAAAACAAACAAGTTTGCCATAGCCTTCATGAGAGGTCTAGGGCCAAATTGTTCTTTGCATGTAGAACATATAACTTCTTACAGATTAGAATGCATTTTCAATACAATTTGTTTATTGATTGTAAGGCAACATTTAATTTTGCATTGATTTTCAGAGACACATTGTCTTATGGATTGGGTCACATTGACAATTTGAATGAATTATCTTGAGTGAGCATCCAAGATGACTAGTTAAAAAAGAAGTTCACGACTTCCAACAGAGCGGTAGCTATATTGACATTTGGTTTCTTTCCAGTTCTCACTTCCCACTTTCTCACCATCAGTTACAGCAGTACCACTGCCATTATGGCTGCCTTGCAAAGCTCTGTAGCCTCAGAAGAGCAGAAGGAGAAGAAGATAAACTGAGATGATTTAACAAACCTAAGCCCAAGACATGTTCCTAAGCAGGGAAACCTTGCCCATATGTTGAGGTCTTTTTATGGAGAACAACTCTTTCAGTTCGCCTGAAGCTGAGAGGTTTCGCTAGACGTGGTAACTTCAAATGCTAAAACTGGTAAAGTCCTAGACAAAGTGGGATATGTTGGTCATCTGAGGTCCTACCCCTAAAGATAGATCTCTAAAACTGCTCAGAATATTTCATTTTGCTTTGTCACACTCTCGCTATTTCCAAAACTTAAAATTAGTTTGAGTCAACAAGAGAAATAGATAAACAAGCAAACAGAACCTGGGGAGTCCAAGGAGTTAAAAATGAATTTGTTTAAATTTAAGTTTCTCTTCCTGAAAATCAGCTGTTATAAGCTCAAAGCAAATGGAAGTTTGGGGTCAGATGTGGGGAAAGATCAAAATTGAAGTAATTGAGTTAGGGGCATATCATATTTAAAAGGAAGGAGACCTATCATTGCTCACCTTTCTAAAGTAGAAGTATGGGAGCTAAATGGGGAAACAGGCAGGAAACAACATTGGGGCCTGAGGAAAGAGCAAACAGGAACTTAGAAAACAGGTCGAAGTGATATTAAAAGATAAGCATAGCTTATTTTGAAAAATTTCATCAAGTCAATCATCCATCTAGAGTCTGTAAGAAAACATTCTGTAGAGATCACGTGTACCACCCCTTTCATATTTTCAGCCTACTTTCCCACCTCTCTTATTTGTCCCATGAATCCCAGGTCTGAGTACCCTGAACCAAGACTAGGAGCAGATGTGCCAGTCGCTATTTAAGCCTCTGGGAATTTATCAGTGACCAAAACAGACAAAGTCTTTCCTTCATGGAGCTTATAATCTAGGGAGAAGAGGACAGACAATCTAAAAGCTAACTGGCAAAGAATAGAGTATATTAGATTCTTATAGATGCTTTAGAGATGATAAAGCAGAAAAAAGGTTGGGACATCGAGTGTTTCATGTTCATGAAGATCTCAGCAAGGAGGTGCAATTTCGAAGCAAATAAATAAAACAGAATGCTTTAGAAATCAAGGCATGCTAGCTGGATATTATTTTGAAGATTTAATTTTTGTAGAGCTAGTAGATAAATGCAAAGAAAGCTTCACTTCTAAGTCAGTAAGTAAAAAAAGAACACTGAACACAACTGGAAAAAAGTTAAAGAGGCTGACAGAAGGATCAAGCTTCCCTCTACTTGCAAGACTATATTACAGCCATTATATTTCATTTTCATTTGTTTGTTTAAAATTGACCAGAGAAATACTAGAATCTATTCCTTGCTTGCACCCTCAGGCACTGTGTTTTATAAAGAAACCTCTATGAGTAAGCCAGAGCACAGCACATAAACTAAGGTTTCTCTTGACACAATTTATTTCATGCTTTTGTTTCAGCAGAAACTAGACATCCTTCAACCCAAGTTATAGAAACTCGCAGCCTGAGGCATTGAACTGCACTGGACATAAAAGCCCTTATTCAAAAACAACTTATTCAAACATTCTGCTATAGCTGCATGGAATTTATCTACCGAAGAGGTAAGTAGGTCCTACATCAGTAACTCCTGGGTTTCCTACACACCCCATAAACCACAGATAAATACCATATTTCAAATGTGAAAGCCAGAATCTATTATTTTTCAGAAATGTGACACCATAATGATACCTTCCTTTCAAATTATAAAATGTTCTTTTTGAGCAAGAGAGATACTCTAAATACTTTTTGGCACTTAAGGTAGATTTTTTATTTTACTAAATTTAATAGATATTGATATTTACAACAGTTACAGCATAAGAGCTTCTGTTAGCTAAAGTAAAGGCACCATTTTAAGGACACAATCACTTTTCTTGAATTGTTTTGGCTCTGATTCTTCTGAGTGGATGATAGAGGTAAAGAAGCAGATCTGGGATTGGATCATAAATATCCATGTGACTTAAATTTTAAGAAAATATTACATTAGATTGTCATATTTGATAATCAATAATTAATTATTTTGTGATCATCGAGTAAAGTATATTAACTATAGAATCTTCTAATTTCAAGAAACCAACAATGACTTCTCAAAGAACAGATAATTGTACCTCCTTCCTCATCAGCACTGATTCAGAAATCTCTGCCTATTTGAAGTACCTACATCAAAGTTTGGTATAAATTTGAAAACTACAGAGTACCTTGGCCAAAAGTGTGTAAGCTGACCTTTCACATGACTTTATTAGGAGGTTCTATTGTCATTCAGATCTTATAGAGCTATGGCACCTAAAAGGACTGGCCTGGGGTTGCCTAAGCTTAGGTTCTCATTGCTAAATTAAAGCACTCAGTAAAATTATTATATCGGCATGACCATTAATTCTCTTTACAAAGTGTTGACCTGGTGAGTTGCCTTGCCCAGCTATCAGTCTCAACTCTTAGTCAATAAGATAAGAAAAGGTCTAAGCTTGAGGAAGCTAAATGACTGAAATCAATTTAATTTATGATAAATAATCTCCTTCCAGTGAATGCTTTTCATTTTTTAATAACTTTTTTCTTTCAAAAAATAGAAGGTCATTGTTATTAAAGTCCATGAATAGTTATTATTTCCATCTGCTTGTAGCCCTTTACTGTGACTACTTCATTCTTTCTTTCTGTCTCTGTCTCTGTCTCTGTTTCTCTCTGTCTCTCTGTCTTTGTCTCTCTCTATCTGTCTCTCTTTTCTTCTTTTTATTTATCGATTTAAGTTTTCTATATTGTAAAAGATCACTTTGCATAATTTTTATTTGCACTTGACCATTTTCCATGTCATCAAGTTTTCAACATTGTTAGCCACCATTATACATGACTCTCATTTTAATAGTGGTTAAGGGGCTGGCTGCTAAGATATGAAACCTGAAGAAATAGATTTTGGTTATGAACCATTCACAAGAAATGTTTACAAAATCTTAGCAGAAATTTCTGGACTCTCACTGCAGTTGCAAAAATAAATATTCTTTCCTGTAGCTTCACAGCTCGACATTTTTAGGAAGGTTTTGAGTAAGACCTCGTTCAGCACTTCCACTCATTGTCCATTTACCTGTTCTTTGCTCTCAGTATATATTTGCTTTATTATAAACCATTCTATAAAATGACGCTAATAATGTTGATCTGATTTTGGTATTCTTTTGTGTAAACAGCCCAGGAAAATAGCAATAAAATATATAAATCAGACACTATTCGTTTTCTAAAAATATTAATTAGATGTGAGTTCTTGGCTAAACCAACATGTTTGTGCCTTTGGAGAATATTATCTTCTCATTCTTTGTGGGAGTGAATTTGTCATCATAACTTTTCACAAATCTTAAATGAATATTTATACAAGAAATATTTACTATCAGTAACACTTAAATTCTACTTAAACCAAATTTCATAATTTTATTATAATATTCAAGCCCCTGTGGTGAAGCTGAAAGGGAATGAGATAGGGAGCCTAAGGTCTCCATCTGTTCAAAATTTGTCATTGACTAGCAAAGTGAACTTGAGTAAGTTAATCAGTATTTATTTGTCCAACTATTGAATGAAGGTAGTAATAAAAAGGTTGTTAACATTTTATAACCCTATCCTGTAATTCTAGGATAAAACTGCTCTAAGCATGGGTAAACACCTGCAATGCATTATTCAATGTTAAGCTGGAATATCAGATTCTTCACGTAGGTCTTGATTTCTCCCATACCTAAGCGACATTTAGCAAAAACTAAACAGTAATAGATGTGAGATTTTTAGTTAGGGAGTTTTTAGAACCACTTAACAGTCTATAATTCCATGAGCTATGACCAATGAGATTGATAAAGAAGTAGAGGGAAACCAGAGATGGAAGAAAGGCATTAAAAATGGGTGGAGAGAGAGAGCAAAAGATAGTTAGCTATGTGATATAAAATAATAAATTCAAGAGGGGTCTGAAAGGTGGAGTACAAGCAGGATTGGTAGATAATGGCAATTAATAGTGAAGAATTAAAGTTTGGGATATGGTATATTGTGACATTTAGTTTCCAATAAGCAATATAATTATGACTGACAACTATAATCTCTAGAAAATTCACATCATTTCAATAATTAAAAATAAATGAAAAATTGACTTCTGTATTGCTTTCTTTTTGACTACTTGAACTCCTTAAATATAGTTTTTAAAACTGAGCCAAAGATGATTTTTCAAGTGAAATATACAGTAAAAATGTTTGATGAATAATTTTTAATTTTTTAATTGATAATTGTTTCTAAATTCAGATATTACAATTCAGATAATAATTTAAATGTGCTCTCTAATAATATTATGTTGGCTACTAGAACTTAAATGCTACCGAGTAGGATACTTTGAATGATTACAAAGAAAATTATATTATTGTATTTTGAACTAGATTATAGCCAAGTAGGATGTCTTTAAGTCATTTGATGAAAAGACATCCATATAGGAGAGTATCCAACAATGGATGGAATGAATTTTAGAGCATAAAATTGTATGAAGTATTTTCCTTTAGCAGACATACTCACACTATTTATTGATTTAGCATTTAAGCATTTTTATATTTTAGATGTGAAAAGTAGATGAAGAAGAAGAAATAATTTAGGAATTTTAAAATATACTTTACATTCAGTATAGTTTTTGAATCGAACATTTTTTTGGTTTGGCATACAGAAGGCAAATAAAATTATACAAACACACTAGTATGACAGGAACGTATTACCAAGATAAGTATTAAGACTATCTAGAAAAAATATATTTAAAAAAAAATGGATGAATGGCAGCTATAGAGAAAAGTGCCCTATTCATTCTATTATCAAAAGTTCTCTGTTTCATACAACTATATATTGAGAACCTGAGACATGCTCAGTATTGTGCTAGACTGTTTAGAACATTAAATGAATATTATGTGAATTGATCTAATAGAGTTTTGAGTTGGGTAATTAGTTTCAACACAAAGATAGCAATTAGAGGACAATATAGGCCTTTATATAATAAAGTAATGAACTAGGAAGGAACACTTGACCCTGAGAGATCAGATATCCCTGCTCTGTGCTTCAGTCTACATGCCATTTAATACTTGTCAACCACGAAGGAAAGAAACTGAGCAGAATCTTTCTTAATGTTCTTTTCTGCTATGAGATTTACAATAAAAATACAAGCTAACTTTTTCATGGTATTTATTTAATTGCTGACATTATTTGAAGTGCTTTGTATATTTCAGTTAATCCTCACTAAAAGAGTTAGGCATTATGGAATTTAAGAGATAAAAAAACTGAAAAAAATCAATAACTTTCTTTTATTTATACAGTTGGCAAATGGTGGCTTTGAAATTAAATCATGTAGTTGATTCCAGGGCCTGTGATTCTAGCTATGACCTCTTTTATCCCAATGCTCTTCTGAGTTTATAAAGCTTTAAAATATATTCTGCAAATGTAACTGACAAGTAATGGGCATGAAAGGATTAAAGAGTAACTGAAGAAATGCTCAATGTTATTTCACAGGCTACATCGTGGTGCTGCCCAAATGGAGACCACTTGGAAACTCTCACCTAACAACTTAAGAAATTCCACCAAAAGGCATTTATCCCACCGCCACCCCTTTTCCATTCCGTTAACACTCACTGCAACCCCTAATGCCAACACAAAAGACACATATTATATAGATGCATATGAGAATGATTGAGCATAAAGCTAAGTTAGCCATACCTGGAGTACATAAAAAGAGACTGACAGCATTATGGGATCAGTCATAAAATTCCGAAGCAAAACTGGCTGCATGGAACTACAGACCAGGGACTCCCAGAGAAGCATGTGACTGGACAAGGTCTCCATCACCCTGGTTAACACTTACCTCTTGTTCCTCACTGAAGAGAAACTGGAGACTGCTATAATCTATTACACCACATTTATAAATATTAATATGTTTAGCACACCGCATATGCTTTTTTGTACAGGATGTGGGCTTAGTGATTCTGGCTACGGTTTTTGGTCATCTTTGAAAGTATTTATTTAAATACTCCTTCAAGATACTATTACAAAGATAGGTATATGGTATTTATACAGATATAAATAATACAAATATATAAATATACCCGAAAGAGAGAGAGAGAGAACACAAAAGTGCTTAACTAAGGTGCCCTCTTTGATTAATATAGTTATTACAGTACAGAGTTTTTGGGGACCAGAGTGGTAGGTAGGCCCAGTGCCATCTTTTTCTGAGTGTGCTGCATTTAATACAAACAATAGAAGGTCTGAAGTTAAAATGGAGTCCTTCAGGAAAGCTCATTAGAAAAGATGGATTTTATATATATATATGCCTTACTGTTGAATTGTACACCTGAAACTTACTGGATATCGTTAACCAATGTCACCATAAATCAATCAATCAATCAATCCACATATTAAAAAAAAAAGAAGAGATGGATTTTAAAGGCAAGTCTTGACATAATCTTTGTTCAGATTCTAAGATGATCACTATTTTGCTGCAAGTGTGACTTCATTGGCCCTAAATGGTGGTTTCCTGAATGTATTTGATATATATGGTTATTTTACTTTAATACTTATGTCAACCATGAAAAACTTAAAGATGTATTAAGTTGGAATCAGTAGGGAGCAATATTAAGCTATAACACATAATCAGAAAGGGGCAGATTTGGAGGGCCATTTGTGACACAGTAAAATTTAATGAATATCTTTTTTAATTTACTTTCTTTAATCTCCCAAATTACATATGTACACAAGGATGCTCTATATTATGTATAATTTTATACATCTATTAGGTATATCAGAAACTTAGAAATTGTCACCTTATAGTGGAGAGCATTATAAGTGGATGATAGACTTTTTGAAAGTTTTTATCCTTTAACCAAAAGCTAAAAATAATTCATGAGAAACCAATACTGCAAAATATTTTTATTTGTGATTAACATAATCTATAAAGATTTCTCATGTAACATTTTGAAAAATGGCAACCATTGATCTCAGTCTGAAATTTTAGCATCGATTCCTAGGTATATACTAATAAAATGGTGAGAAGTAGGTGGGGCTTATATTTGCTTATATCAATATATATGAGAGTACACTAGTTATACATATTCAAAAACAAACCTCTCATGGCAAGTGATTTTTGGATGGGAATCTTATGAAATTGTATGGCTTTACTATGATTAAATACATAATTTTATTAGAATCTTTACGAAGTACAAATGGATGAAATTAACACATCCAGAGCAAGAGAAAGATTATGGCTTAATGTGGCACATGGTCTGTGAAAGGAGTAGAACATTGATTGTTCACACTTTGTGTTTATAAACAAAATAGAAACATACTTGTGACTCTGGGGAATGATTGAAATCCAACAAGAAAGAAAGTGATGCATCCCTCACATTTATGTAAGGCATACTTGACATAAAATACATGCATTAAAAAATGAATGGTTACCCTGGATATTGTTTAATTAGCCAGTATCTCAACATGTAACAGTTATATATATTATGCATGTATAATAAATATTCTTCTTATTAAAGATATTTAGATTCAAGGACCAATCTAATTGTAGAAACATAATTTATTAAGACCCTTAGAGAACTATGTTTTTGGTTTATTTCCCTGTCACACTGTTCTGCTCTCTGTACACCAATCTCAACAAGCCATATTACCTGAACTTTTTAAATATTGTAAGATGGCAGTTTCTTTAAAGGTTATTCATCATCAGTGTTTGAAAATGACATTTCCGTGCTGATATTGGTTAACTTGCCAGTTTTAGTTGTTACTTATCATGTATTAAAGCCGATTAAAACAAAACAAGAAAGTAATATACTATATAACTTTTTTTTCATTTGTAGTTTTTCTGTATTTTGTCTAATATTACATTATCTCATTATATTGCAATTATTTGTTTATTTAACTATCTCCTTCACTGGTTTAAAAGATCCTGGAGGGTAAAGAAACTGAGTAGGGTACAGATTCTATGTTTTTAGTATGTACAACATTGGACTGGGGAAGATAGGGACCACAATTTTGTGGCTAAAACAAAAGTTTTGTCTAAACTAAGTCTCGATTTATTTTTAAAAAATCCAAGTGGCAAGTCTAAAAATAGCCCTTTTGTTCAGACGATACTCTAGATGGGAAAGGTAGGCCCTTAAATTAAGCACATCTTATTCATTTTAGTTTTTGAATTTACTAATGGTGCATCTCTGTAAGTATTCAATAATTGAAGCAAACTTTCCTTTATTATTCCAGATTTGTGATATTTTACTACGTAATTGCTCTTTAGGGTTAATTTAGACAGACATTTTCTTCACATTGTGTTTTTATTCTTCATATAGTTATAGATTACAAATAATTTATGTCATGTAGATTTTTGAAGAGCTCATCAGTATCTGTTCACAGTTAATGATTTTCCAACAGTTGTTCAATTATGTCATCATTAGATGATTTTTTAATGCAAAAGCTGTGATAAATGATTATTTAAAGATCACAAAAGATCATTTCAAAACCATAAACAACTGTGGGAATGGTTATCTCAAAAATGGTGAAACAAACTGAATTTATAGAAAATAAGCTTGGGGTATATTTTGGGGAACAATCAAGGGTAAACATATGAAAATGGAGATCTAATAAGTAAAGCAATCACAATTGCAGCATTAGAAAGTTTCTAATTTTGTATGATATTCATGAGTAAAATATTTAGTGTCATAGGAGTACTTAATAAATGTGCTGTCTTATAACTCTTCACAAGACACATTTTGTGCTCTCTCCAGCATCGCTTTTTTCTCTACAGACATTTCAAAATGCTGAGAGTTAAGAAAACAGAACTGCTTTTGATCATGTATGTTTATTAGAAACAGCTGGTTATGGAAAACATCACTGGCTTGGATAATTCAAACTTGTCTAGATTTTTCAAGTAATTGAACACAGATGAAAATTGATAACTCCTGAGATTTTCCGACCTTTTTTTCTAATATTCTTGATAGTGATATATACATGTGAGGGGAACATACATAGAGCCTACATGCATGTGAAAAGATAAAGTTCTTTTTGTTCCCAGACATTCTGCAACTCAATTATCATATGGCAAATTTATGTTGAGGAGTCTTTGCCCACTCTGAGAATTCATCAACCACTTAATGGCTCAGTTTCAGCTCAGACTGGTACTGTGATATGGATGCAGACTTTTTGCTCAGGTTTGTCTTGATTTAATGTTCATTCAACTCAGTTTTAGTCTCTCAAGCCATTAGTATAATGAGGATTGAATTTTTAATGAA
Organism: Pteropus medius; assembly: GCF_902729225.1. Classification (NCBI taxonomy): domain Eukaryota; kingdom Metazoa; phylum Chordata; class Mammalia; order Chiroptera; family Pteropodidae; genus Pteropus; species Pteropus medius. The sequence goes on from NW_024340696.1 coordinate 31,498,012, forward strand.
ATAATCTCAGAAGTTCAGAGAGAAACAATAATCCATGATACCTATAGTATCATGACTTTGAGGATAAGTGATGTCAAACATGAGTGTGATTTCTGAAGAACTAGGAACAGTTGTGTGTGTTTTTTTTTTTAGAATTCTTTTTCAAGAATTGAAATACTTACTAGAATCAAGGTATTTCTTCTTAAACTATGTATATAACATTTTATCATGCAATTGATAAGTTTAAGCAAGTGCCAATTGTTTTAATTAAAACATCACCTTACTGTTTTAAGATATATATTTTTTTGTTTTTATTAAATATTCAATCTTTTGGAGAAGTGTTAGGATCACAACAAAATTTAGTGCAAGATACAGAGATTTCCCACATACTACCTGCCCCTGCAGGTGCATAGCCTTCTGCATTACCATCGCCCACCAGAGTGGTGCACTTGTTTTAATTGATGAATCTATGTTAACACATCATAATCATTCAAAGTCCACAGTTTACATTATAATTCCCTCTTGGTGCTGTACATTCTATTAGGTTATTTATTTGGACAAATGTATTGTGACATGTATCTATCATCATGGTATCATTCAGAGTATTTTTGCTACTCTAAAAATCCTCTGTGCTCCAACATTCATCCCTCCTCCTCCTCATCCCCTAACTACCACTAATCTTTTTTACCATGTCCATAGTTTCGCTTTTTCCAGAATGTCAAATAATCGAAATCAGAGAGTATATGGCCTTTTCCGATTGGTTTCTTTCACTTAGTAATAAGCTTTTAAGGTTTCTTCATGTCTATTCATAGCTTGATAACTCATTTCTTTTTAGTACAAAATAATATTTATAACATTCCATTGTCTGGATATACTATGGTTTTATCCATTCACCTACTGAAAGACATCTTGGATACTTCCAAGTTTTGACAATTATGAAAAAAGGTTTTATAGCCATTTATGTGCAGGTTCTTGTGCAGACAAAAGTTTTAAACTCCTTTGGATAAATACCAAGGAGTGTGATTGCTGTATTATATGGTAAGAGTATTTTTAGTTTTGTAAGAAACCACTAAACTGTCTTCCAAAGTAGCTGTACCATTTTTCATTCTCACCAGCAATGAGTGAAAGTTCCAATTGCTTAACATTCTCACCAGTATTTAATGTCAAGCTTTTGGATTTTGGCCATTCTAATAGGTGTGTAGTAGTATCTCACAGTTATTTTAATTTATATTTTCTTGATGACATATGATATGACGCACATTTTCACATGTGTATTTGCCATCTGCATATTTATTTTGGAGAGAATGTCTGTTAAGGTCTTTGCCTACTTTTAATTTTTTTTTTTAATTGTTGAGTTTTTAAAGTTCTTTGCATATTTTGGTTAATAATCCTTTATCATTTTTTTTTGCAAATATTTTCTTCCAGTCTATGGCTTGTCTTCTATTCTCTTGACATTGTCTTTTGCAAAACGGAAAATTTTAATTTTAATGAGTCCAGAGTATCAATTATTTCTTTTATAAATCATGCCTGTGGTATTCTACCTAAAAAGTCATCATCATGCCAAAGGTCATTTAGATGTTCTTCTATGTTATCTTCTAGGACTTTTATACATTTAAGTCTATCATATACACTTTAGAATTATTTTATCAATATCCACAAAATAACTTGTTGAGTTTTTGATTGGGATTGCATTGACTCTATAGATCAAGTTGGGGAACAACTGATATCTTGACAATATTGAGTCTTCCTATCTATGAACACGAAGTATGTTTTTCTTCCTTTCTTTCTTTCTTTCCTTCCTTCATTCCTTCTTCCTTCATTCCTTCCTTCCTTCCTTCTTTCCATTCCTTCTTCTTCCTTCCTTCCTTCCTTCCTTCCTTCCTTCCTTCCTTCCTTCCTATTCCTTCCTTCCTTCCTTCCTTTCCTTCCTTCCTTTCCTTCCCTTCCTTCCTTCCTTCAACTTCCATTCCTTCTTCCTTCCTTCCTTCCTTCCTTCCTTCTATTTTACTTCCTTCCTTCCTTTCCTTCCTTCCTTTCCTTCCTTCCTTCCTTCCTTCCTTCCTTCATGTCCTTCATTCCTTCCTTCCTTCTTCCTTCCTTCCTTCCTTCCTTTCTCTCTCTCTCTCTCTTCTCTCTCTCTCTCTTTCTTTCTTTCTTTCTTTCTTTCTGCTTTCTTTCTCTTTCTTTCTTTCTTTCTTTCTTTTCCTTCTTTCTTTCTTTCTCTCTTTCTCTCTTTCTCTCTTTCTCTCTTTCTCTCTTTCTTTCTTTCTCTTTTAATTTCATTAATCAGAGTTCTATAGTTTACCTCATATAGATCCTTCACATATTTTGTTAGATTTATACCTAAGTATTTCATTTTTGGTGTGATATAAATAGTATTGTGTTTTAAAATTAAAATTTCACTTCTTCATTACTACTATATAAGAAAGTGATTGACTTTTGCATATTAACCTTGTATTCTGCAACCTTGCTGTAATCAAAATTTAAAATGTAGGTTAATCGATTGTAACAATGGTACCAGTCTGATGCAAGATGTCAATAGTGAGGGAAGATGCCTGTGTGTGTGAGGTCAAGGCGTATGTGAGAAATTTCTGTGCCTTCTGCCCAATTTTGCTACAAACCTAAAATTGTTCTAAAAAATAAATTCTAAATAAGAAAGAAAATAACATTGTTCTGTGAAATCTTTTCCTGTTTATCAGGAGATAATTTACTGGAGAAGAATATATTCAAAATATCATCAATGAGAGAAAATTCAAGAAGTTACAGTTCATCAATTAAAAAACTTATGACATTATGTTTATCAGAATAGATTTACAAAAACAAATATGGATATCAAACTAAAAAAGAATTACCTTACCAAACATGTACTAAATTCCCTCAAATATTGATATTTAAATCTCATTCTTATTTTGTGCTTATCTATATTATTTCTGTAGAGCACAATTATAGTTGGTTAGTATCTCTCCAGAAATAAAGTTTCTACTGATAACACTGATCTAGACATGAATGATTCAGGTAAATATTGCTATAGAGTTCTTGAAGAAGTGAACCATCAGAGGAGGTAGTGGTACTTCCACAGGCCCTGTCAGGTGTAGGTTCAAGTCTACACACCTGGGACATACCTAGCCTAACCATCTGATGGAATAGTACTCAATCCTTCTGAAGTTAAGTGGGATTACCCAGAGGAAGAGAGGAATCACCGATACATTCCACCAGTATGATATCTCCTTTTTATACTCTTGTTGCTTGATTACATTGAAGAGGGGTTCCACATTCACTATACTCATGCCATCTATAGTAAGTTTACCTCTGATAATAAAATGTCCATGGGAAGGCACCATAATACCTCTCTACCTGAGGTCACAATAAACAAAAATGATAATAACATTTTTTTCTTAGAAAAATTAAATATATTGTCATAATAAAGACTTTTAAAATAAACATTTTCTTCTTTGTCATATGATAATTTTAACTGCATTTTTTATTTTACATTTTAAGTCATCTGATTAGACATAAACTAGGTTCTCTAGCATCATATTGTTTTCATAAACCACAATATTACCTTTCCTAAGTTCATCCCCACATCATAATATGAAAGATTTATTGAATTGTTTACTACCCTTTAGTCAAATATGAGGGAGCATTTAGTTAAAAAAAAATATTAAATTTCTCTCGTGAGCTTTATCTATATGACTATTCATGGCTACACATTTTGGTATTTGTAAAACATGTAAAGAGCTAAAAAAAGTCACTAAACAAAAAGAAAAATATTTTTAGCAAGATGTTAATTAATTGTTGTAAACTGCAAATCATTACATTCCTTTATAGTTGATGCACATATAACTAAAATATGAATTATTTCAAAATAATTTTCATTAATTAAAAATGTACGTTCAATTTAGTTTTTCTCACACTCTGGTAAGTTTAATTACCTTCTTTTTCTAAGGTAGAATTCAAAGACTTTATTTTCCTGTATTCTAGGGAAGCAGAAACTTTACCATTGGTTTAATTGCTCTTTCACTACATCTGTCTCATCAGCAATTGGCACAAGGTTCCCTCTGGCACACTGAGGACAAACCATTGGAACATTTCAAAAAAGAAATAAGAAATATACAGCTAAATAAATTAGAAAACATAATAAATAAGACTTCTTTAAACAGGTGCTTTACTGTATTTATTCTTAAACTTTATAATTTTGTAGATCTTGTGTTAGATATTGGAATAACACTGGCATGAGCCCTAGCACAGCATAGTTCTAAGAGAGAAAGTTGGATTTCCCTGAAGCCCTCTTTTTCAAAATATTACTCTTCTTTTGATCTATATCAAACTATTTCATTCTATTTTTTTCTGCAAAAACTCAAGTTGAGCCTTAAATTCTATTGTAGCCTGGGGACCTACTTCTTTAATTTTAGAAATAACTTTTGGTTTTTGTAGCCCACATCTGTTCAGAAATAATGAAGGATGCTAAGTATCCACTTTTATCAACGGTCCAAGTGATTTTCTATTTGATGTTTTTTTATGCTGCTAAGTTGACATAATCAACTTTCATTTTCTACTTTAGGTCATTTATTCAGCCTTTAGTTTCACATTTTCAGATGACTTTTTTTTCATTATAATTTTGTTCATTTATAGAAATCATCATGGAGGTTTACAATTGCCTATCAAATATAACGAAGTATGGAAAAAGAAGAGAAACACCAATACATTTTCAGCTGGAAGAAGATTCCACCAGTATGATATCTCCTTTGTATACTCTTGTTGCTTGATTACATTGAAGAGGGGCTCCACATTCACTATACTCATGCATCTACAGTAAGTGTACCTCTGATAATAAAATGAAATTTCCCATTGGATTTTAAAAAGTGAAAGGTTTTAGCCTGTGAGTAGGAATTTTACTCTATGGTTTATTGGTATTCCTTTTTGATAATAAAGCATGCAGTCTCAACATTTCAATAAGTTCACTTTGGAGTTAACTTAAATTACAAATCAAAGGTAAACATATAATGATCCAGAATATCCAACCATAAAATACCTGGAGTATTTAGCTTGTCTTCCCAGGTAAGACAAAAGAGGACTCCTTGCCTCTCAATTTGCCTAAAAATAAAGAAGCCAGTGAGAGGTGACTGTGTTCTGTTCTCTGCTGCTTACCTCTAAATAACTTCAAAGACCAGGGAGAGAGAGCTTTTCCTCTGATTATTAGGTCTAAAAGATTATAGGGTGAAGCAGAAACTACAAACCACCTGAGATTTTTTCTGGGGCTGAAAGAGTCAATACTATCATTTGGCTCATCATTACAGATGTTTGAGACTCAAAGTATTCGGTTTTTCTAGGACTGGTTAGGCGGGGACTCACTGTACAGCTCTGTCATGGGCCAGCAGAAGCCATCTATCTGAAATTTTGTTACATAAGTCACTTTCAGGCCATGGGGAAATGTGTTCAGACTCAGAAGAGTCTTCTAATCTGATGTCAAGCTTAGAGAATGAGGCTAGATGCTAGAATGATTTCCCCTCTTGTCCATGAACCCAATATAGTATTAAAGAATGCTATTTAATGAAATTTAGAACTAGGCCAGGGATAAATTAAATAGGTTATGAAATGACATTAGCCCACATTCTGAATCAGAGATAAAGTGAGGCCACAAGAATAACTAAACTTATGCACCATGATGACCCATAATGTATTATGAGATGGGCCAAAACATTAACCAGGAACTATCTAGCAAACAGCATAACAAAGCCCATTCCATAACCATCTCTCTTTGTTGTTCTTTCCGAATATTTTCTTGGCCAAGTCTCTAAGTAAACCATAGCAGTTTCAATGGAAGTTATATAATAGCCCTTTTGTCATCTTTTTATAAAACTTCCCCACTCCAAGAAGGGTCAGATCTTTCCCCTCAGAACGTCAGCGTTGCTTTGTTCATGACTCTTGTAATTATAGTGATTCTTTTCTCATTTAGGGATTAAGTTCCTGAAATTTCCCATGGTAAAAGAATTTGTGATTGAAGAAGCTGAAACCCAATGGTAACATGATCAAAGTTCTGTGATATGAGATCACCTTACGTCCATCAAAATAATTCAATAAAGATAGAAAACCAAAATAATAGCAATGGAAATGAAATATATTATCAAAGCAATTCCAGAGCAAAGTTGAAACTCTTTTAAGTGTTCTCTTCCTCTAAGCTCTCCTAAGTTGGAATTTGTAAATTTATTTTATTTTGGTACAGGTATGTTGATATTTAACAGTCCTTTATTTTCTATCTCAAATTCTTTTTCTCCAGTCCTTCATGCTTAATCACAACATTTTCCAGAGCATATTTCTTAGAGTGCTAATATATACTATATTATACTAATATATTATATTATGCTATATATACTAATATATATATATATGTATATATACACACGCACACACTAACATTCCAATATGCTCCATGAAAAATAGGTTCCATTGTTCAAAAATAGTGTGATTACTATAAGCAATATTCTCCCTTTTTGAATTTCTACCTTATTGTGTTAGAGACCACAAGAAGACCTGCAATATAAATACACTCCTTCAACTTTTTTTTTAGCTTAGTACTTTCTTAATTTCTTAATTGTGTGTGTGTGTGTGTGTGTGTGTGTGGTGCAAGATTTCTATGAAAGTCCTTTGGTAACCTCTTTGGGGGAGTTTGTCTTAATGCAATGGGTTATTAGGAGTATTGCACTAAATCATATTGATGTATGCAGCACAATATCCAGAGTATATAAGATGATGAGTAAATACTGTTGTTTTAAAAATATATTATCAGTATTCTGATTATTTCTCCCATATCTCTGCCAAATGCTTCTTTAATCCACTTTCACATGTGATCATTAAATTAGCAACTATCAGCATGGCTTACTCAGTTCATCTTGTTCACATAGGTGCTTATGAAATGTAATCAAATGATCCAGTTTGAATTACTTCCTTTATCTTTCCTGGGGGAGGAGGGGGGGATATACATGTATATAATCACACACCACACACACAGCCTCTTCTCTATTTTGCTTTATCCTTTTAATTTCTAATCTTCAGTTCTCTCCTTTTGTAATTTTCTTCAATAAGATTACTGACATTTTTCTAATTCCAGAATCAAAAATTCTATTGATTTCTAATAAGATAAATAAGGCACATATTAGCAAATACTTTCACAGCAAAATAAGAAAATATTCAAATTGTTTGTATATGTTCTTTATAAATCATGAAATATCTAAAGCAAAAAATATATCTCTTTTAACTTTGCTTTTTTACCAACTGGAACATTCTAAGGAGTCTCAAAAACTGTTTGACAAATATGAGTGAGTAGTACATTCAATTTGGTTTACGAGAAATAAATTTTGAAACTAAAACTAGAGTGGGAAATCTCAGGGCAATAGATAGAAATCAAGGGGACTGGACAGGGGCATTCCATAAATTCTTCACTTCCCACAGTCCATCCCTATATTATAGTCATGTTCTATAGCAAACAACTAGTCTCACAGTAGGTGCTCAATAAATATTTGACAGTGGGTAAAAAGCTATGTTAAATATCCTAGAGCATGCTAGAGGAAGCAATGCGGACAGGAAAGCCAAATTTGCTGAAAACTGTGGAAAGCTCTCCTAAATTTCTCCTGTAGTTTGACTAGCTCTTACTTTTTTTTTTCTTTTTCTTATACTCCCCAACTAAAGTGGGTCTCTGGCAGGAGAAGACAATATGGAAAAATTCCTTCGAAAAGAACATGAAATTGAAAGATCAATATCAAGGTCCTTCTGAAAGTTAATGCATGACTTCAACATATAAATGAACTAATATTACTGATATTGATTAAACTGTTATCGTAATATTCAAGACCCAGTGTGAATTGAGTTTGGTTTATCCAGATTGGGAACTGTAAATCTTACAGAAATTTTCTGCAAACAGTGAGTATGCCCTTCTTCCACAATCTTTTCCCTAACTGCCTTTGTTCAGGGGCCACTTCTGCAGTCCCTGGGCCAGTCTCCTTCATGACAATAGGAGAATAGAGCTAGTTTTGAGGCAGCCAGAGCAACAGCTAATCCAACAGGAAGTCCTGAATCAGCTGATTCTCTTTGCTCTTGTCCTGCTTTCTCAGAGCAGAAAATCTCTTGGCCAGTATCTTTTAGCTTAATTTCTAGTTCCACTTCCTTATCCGATCTCTTGGTTCTGCATTCATCAGTCTTCTGATCTATTCACTGGCTTTTTTCGTGCCTTTCCCTAACCTCAACATTTATCAGAATGACCAACTTACTACTGTCTTCCAATATGACATTGATTTCTATTTTTGGCTCACATTTACAGACCTTTTTTGATTTCAGCTCTTTAATGTGTCTTTATTGTCTATAGATCCTGGTACCAAAGGAGGAAAGGAAATCATGCTCATAATCTTGGTTGAAAGCTAACCATATATGTTGAGATGCAAGGAAAATAAACATTTCCGTGTTAGATATTTTATTTTATTTTTTTACTAATTATGAACAAGCTCATTTGGAAAGATAATTGTCTTTCTGTCTTGGGATTCTATTATAATGGATGGCTGCCTAAGTGTTAATACAAAAGAAATAGACCCAGGGGGTTGGGGTTATGAAAATGGATATCTGGCTGATCTTGAGTAAGCAATTAAGCACTATTTTTTTTTTTCGGAAAACATAGGATTAAAAGCTCCAAACAAATTATTGCAATTTAAAATTATGTAATAATCTTTCCATTAAATACTGAATGTTTGTGCCTTTACTAGAGCACAGTGCACATTTCTGTACTTCTTTACAGACAAGTTGGGAGGAAATCAAAAGAGTAAATAAATTCCTCCACTCCCCGAAAAGTAGATAAGAAAAAGTTAAAGTCAGTTTTCAGCATAAAGAAAATAGTCATCAAGATTAATGACATATTGAATCAATAGCTTACTCTAAAAAGTATTTGGTACCTATCAGGTGCTGGACACTTAATAGGAAGTGGTATTATATAAGAACTAATCTGGCTCTCAATAATGTCATTATATAAGTAGACAAAGCACTCTTGGACTGAAAATGGCTGATCAGTTCTTCATTTTTCCCACTGAGTACAAAATAATATCAAGGAGATCCTTAGATGTCAGGATGAGAAAGAAGAGAATTAAGACTTAGAATTGGTTCCTTAGAATGGTAGAATAGGATATTAGGGCCTTTGTTCTCTGGAAGTCAAGTTAAACATAATCAATTATTCTTTTTCTTGTGAAGTTTTGACATGACCCTGTCTGGGAAAAGTGAGCAGTGTGAGAATTCCTGTGTACTGCTGCAAACCTGTGGCTCTTTGCTTCTATTTATTGGGCTTAGAGTCAAACTACATTTGCTGTGCTCTAAAGTATGGGTGATCTTGTGTGAAAGGCAGAAGTGTTTTATCTCAAAAACAAATTAGTTGGCAGAAACCAATGATCCACAATAATTTGTTTTGTATTGAGACACAGAAAGCACATGGGACCTGGCATTAGAAGAAGGAGGTTCTTGTTCCAGGAATGGTACAAACCCGTGTGTGGCTTTTGGTACTCTGCCTCCCACTCATCCCAGCTATAAAATCTGGGGGCAATCTATAAGATCTTTTTCAACTCCATAACTTTAAATTTTGCAATCACTTTTACATCGGTGTCTGAAGACAAAGGTTGTATTTATTATTATGTTTATTTTTTCCTTTCTAATATGAGGCTTTAACAAAATCAAACATTTTATTAGACTCAACTTAAGCTTTCTATTTTTCAATTTTCTTTAAAATAGTTAAATGATTTTGGGGTGTTAGAGTGCAGCTGAATAGAAAATGAGAAAATAACAAACTTGTAACTAGATATCAAATATCCCTCCCTCTAGCTATTTCTACTTACAGGATTTTTTTTTCTAATGGATAAGAATATAGTAGCAATTATATTTTAGCACATTGTAGAGTTTTTAGCCAAAATTAATTTTGCAGGAGAAAATAAATGAAGTCGTATTAATTATTTTTATTATATAAATACATTTCTATGTCTTTTATAGGTTTTTATCTCTCTGAGAGAGACAGAGACAGACAGAAGGACAGACAGACTGAGAGAAAGAGAGAGACAGAGACAGAGACAGAGAGACAGAGAGACTCTACTGATCTGTCAGATCAGTAATAATTCTGTCAGTCCACTTGCTACTTATGAACCAGAGTTTGTGATAAGTCATTTTCAGTTAATTGCTAATTTACCTCTAAATTATTTAGTAGTTTTGATTTTAATTCTGCAGCACCTAGAGGCAATGATCTGCACTAGAAACTAACAGCCTGTAAAAATCTGGTTTTAATAACAGTCATTTGCTCTTAGAAGTTAAGTAATGAAAATGTTAGGGAGGAGGGAAGATATTCAGGAAGTATTTAGGGCATATGAGTATAGAATTTGTTGAATGTAAATTGATTTTAGAAGAAATTTGTTTGAGTATTATAATCCCAAAGTTCCCTACCAATTAATGAAAATAATATTTGAGAAAATGAAGACAAAGACCTGGGAGAGTTATTACATATTTAGAAAAAATGGCATACACACAATTTAAATGAAAGTAATGAAAATAAATGCTATAAATCAATTGTCTTCCAGTAACATTAGAATAAATTTTTGAAAGTGACCTCTATATAGGAAGACATTAGCTCCATATAAAATGAAAGGATTCAAATTAGTAACTTACCATGTATGCACAATAATTATAAAAATTAATAATGTATGTACTATGTGACAGGGTTTGTTCTTATTACTCTATAAGTAAACTCATTTAAGCCTCACAAAAACTTATGTGATAGGTACTATTACTATCCATATTTAGTAGAAAAGGCAACTGAAGCATAGAGAGGCTATTTGCTAGAGCTCAAAACCCTACTCAGAGTCTACTTTCATGTGCATGTACACATATATACAAATATGTCCCCATTAGAAAAATAATATTAAATATTTATAATACATAAATACTCTGTGAATCAAAATATTTAATAGCAAGTAAGAATTGTAAGTTAGTGGAAGAAAAATAATATTCATAAATTAATGCTGTCTAAAAACAGACACTGGACAATTGGAGCTCTATAGTCAGTTCTCTAAAATGTTTACTTTTATTTTCTTTTGTTTCCCTTGAGTATTTTAATTCGTATTTTAGTTTTTAAGATCAAATAAGATAATGGACATGGGGTCATTTCACCTCCCCGTTTACCAATGTGCATAACACTGTTTTACACATATATGACAATTAAAAATTTTTGACATGTCTTTGCGTGTCTTTAATGTGTACCTAATGTTATAAATGCATTATTTTCTATAATTTGGACATATTCCTCTTATACAAAGTTTTATACTCACTAATTGATTCGCCAGATAAATATTTATTGAGCTACTATCATTTGTCAGATACTGGTAGGTAATCAGAGTAAAATAATGGAAAAAATATAGTGACTATTTTTAGAAAGATTGGTTAAATAAATAGGTAATTACTGTGTGAAGCATTAAGTGTAACATCAGGTAGCATTTATCAACAAAAAGTAGTAAGCAGAGAAATGAGATCCTTTTAGAAAGACCCTTCCTTCCCTAATACGGAGAATGGATTGTAATGGAGGCAATGGTGAAGATACAGAAGCCAGTTGGGAGGTCATTTTAGTAACACAGGAGAGAAGCATACTGGTGACTAGGACAAAAACAGTGGCAGAAGGGATATACAAATTTTTACAATTTCATGAAGTCTAATTAGTAAGATTAGTAGAAAGGAATTGAATATAGTGGAATAAATAAAATTTTCCAGTTTTATGGGATGGAAAAATGGTTATATAGAGTATCAAGATTTTTCAAGTACATTTTTTTGCATGTTGAGTTTAATGTAACTATGGGATATCCAAAAATGAATTCATAATATATGTATTGGTTCTTACAAAACCATGAATGGGGAGGAATCAGATTGAAAGGATAAGATGACCAACGAAAGAACACTAAAAAATGTCAACACATTAAGAAACTGGCAAAAGAAGAAAAGCCTTTTAAGTAAATTGAGGAGCACTAAAAGAAACTGGAAGAAAATCAGTTTTATTAATATGATGTTTGTTAAGGGTCTCAACTAACTAAAAATGTACTCAAAGAAAGTAGAGGTAAATGCTAGAATTAAGAGTGTTTGAGGTTTAAACTAGAATAATGATCAAATATTTAAATCTTTGGCCGGTATTTTTCAAAATAAAATATTTACACGTGAAAACATAAATGAATATTGCCTTTAAGCAGTCATTTGACTTAAATAAAAGATTCACTTTTCCTATCTTCTGAGAATGAAATTAGAAAAACCACAAGGAAAGGGAAGTTAGTGGGTATATATAATCAACAATCTGTAACAAGAGAGAGATTGTCTAAGAGTAGCCCAAATGTAATCAAGTACTTGAGTACAAACTCAGCGAGGCACAGCTGGATTCTGTGTGCTTCTAAGAAAGTCTCTATCTAAATAATCATTTTATCCCTCTTCTGAAGAAGGACTGTGTTAAAAGAATGGGTAAGGTTAGCTAGGCATACCTAGGAGGATATATCATCCTGTATATATTGCAGGATGTTTCTTTATTAGGTCTCAGCGAAGAAGCTCTTCTGCCCCACAAACGTGGAGAGATCCATCTCCTGGCTAGTATTGCATCTCATTTTTCAAGAAACATTCTAGTTTTTGTACTTGGATCTTTATGAGCTTAGTTAACAGGAATCTAACCCCTTTAGGAGACAGGCCTGTTCATGGAATGTTGAGAAAAACTGTTGCTGTGAGGGCCAAATCCTGAAATGAGGCACATCTACCATAGTAAAGCCTTCTGATAAAGGCTCACATCTTGATGGCCAGCAAGCCAGCTTTTCTGTGATGGCCCATGACTTTGGTAAGCACTTTTTGGAACTATAATTGTCTCAAAGGGTAAAATTTTATCTTTTAGTGGAAAATTGTTTTGCTAAATATTTAAACAAACTGCATTGCTACGAATAATTCCAATAGCACAGAATTCATTTTACTCAACTTCAGGATAATAGGAATGATGTTTTAATTAAAATCATAAAAAAAAAGTTTTTTCAACTAAATGTAGGCTTGGATTTAGATTATCTGTTCTGCTTAAGACACAAGTTCTATCTCTCTGGGAAGCAGTTGGATCGATCTATCAACTATCTATCATCTATATCTATCTATCATCTATCTATCTATCTATCTATCAATCATCTATCTATCTATCATCTATCTATCTGTTTATTTCACCATGGTCACTGACATCTAACTGACAATTTATCTTATGTGTTTGAGCCTCCTGTTACAAGAGTGATCTGGCAAGGGGTTATGGATAGAACCGGGAACAAGAACAAACCCATCACTGTAACTAGAAAATTACTTTATATATCCTAAGCCTTACTAAAGTTGGAGTAGGTGAGATGACTTATGAAAGAAAGACAGTATGTGCCTGACAATTATAATACCTTTCACTGCAGAATGAAATTCCTGATAAACATTTTCCTTGCTATCTTGCCAGCTCAATTTTATAATTGAAATATACAGAAAGCCTTAGTATATGGTAGTATTGCAAAATGACCCTTAAAATTAAACACCTTCCATTTGAACATTTTTTTCTGTTTCTTCTCATGACATAGTTTCAAACCACACTCAAATATTATTGAAAACTTAAGTTGGCTGAGCTTATTAGAGTCTCTGAATTTTGGGAAATTATCTTAGAGTCATTGTTGAATGAGAAAGCAGATGCATTATGTCAGCATTCGAGTCAACTGAATCTGCTAAAATTTTATTTTGTTTTGTTTCAAAGTCATTTGTCTTTCCTCTTACTCAGTCATTCCACAGGCCTCTCTGAAGCATCCCCTTTACCATTCCTTGGATATGTAGTATTCAGATGATATCTTGCAAGAAAACTTAATTAAACATGTGAACAAAGTTTCTTTCTTTACACAAAAAAGTGAAGCCTGTCCTCATCTCTGCTCCTGATGTATTAAAATTTCAGTTCAATGAAATGTTAGAATTTATATAGACTGCAATATAAGAAGTTTGTATTTCAAATTCCAATTCCTGTTTTCACATGAAAATATATGAATATTTTATTCCTTGATTTCCTGTGTATGTGAAATATATTTTGAGAATAAGTAGAAGAAATGATCTAAGATAGAAAATATAAACTGAAGTTTAAATGACCCTGATGGTTTCTCTGATATCTCTGATTTTTTAATTTCTTTTTGTAAATGGAAATACTAGTATACCTTTAATGGAAAAGATCTGTAAATCTTAAACAATTTAATGTACTTATATTACACATAGGCAACCACAAAATAATCATATAAAATATCTAATTAAAGAGGTAATTATAAAATGGCTTCCTGTAATAAATAAGCAGTATCCTGTAAGAGCCTCAGACTTTTCCCATAATTTTATTATGTAGATCCTATGATATTCACAAATTAACTAATAATAGAAATTCCTTGATTTATTTTAGATAAATCTATGTTTCTCAAGGCAAAGCACCATTATTACTTTATTAGGTACTACTTTTGCCTACTTGAGCTTGACAAACAAATCTAATGGTATGAAAGAATTTAATTTCAGAGCTGAATGATAATTTGTTAGGCACTATTAATTCACATAATTCAAAGTTAATTATGTTTGCAATATTAGGAGTGTGGTGATTTTATTCTGTTGAGCTATAGCTTTTATGACATTTTATATTCTGATTAAGGAAACCTGATTGGCAGGAATATATCAAAAACTGTAATATTTATAGGAGGTATTTTGAGTGTACATGTGTTTGTCTAATCAGATCATATTTTAGTCTAATTCAGTTACACTTGGTGGATTCTGTATCTACTTCATGAATACTCTCTCATGTTTCATTTGTTAAGACACATTAATTCTTCTTTGATTATTATCAAAGCTGAAATTCTTGAATATTATTTGCTATTGTCGTCAATTTTCTTCTTCATAATATAAAAATTTGGTTTTTTATCTTGTTGGCTAAAACTACATTGAATCTGCAAAAAAAAAGTGTAGTAAGTTACACTTCTAAAGAACATTAAAATTAGCTTCCCCAAATGTAAATTTATGGTTCTTCTCTCTCCCACAATATTGTCTCTCCTAGTCAAGCTTTAAATAACAATTGTAATTATCAGTTTTGATATGCCATAAACAGAGATATCAGGGAAACCATTTTAACTTTAGAAAACATGGAGGGCAGCATATCATATCTATTACATTTTCAAACTATGATAAAAGTTTGGAAATTTGTTGACATATCACTATATTTTAAATGACCAAAGCCATTTGAGGATGAGTTAAATATGAGAAACATACAAAACAAATATAACACATCATAGAAAGTAAGTTTATCATGAGTCCCAAATTTTGCATGTTATTTTGAACATTTAGTGAAATTC
The DNA here is from genome assembly GCF_902729225.1 of Pteropus medius. Taxonomy (NCBI): domain Eukaryota; kingdom Metazoa; phylum Chordata; class Mammalia; order Chiroptera; family Pteropodidae; genus Pteropus; species Pteropus medius. The sequence goes on from NW_024340696.1 coordinate 31,513,398, forward strand.
AGAGAGGTATAAATTCCAAGTTCATTCTTCAAATCTCTTTGTTCACCCTGAGCATCATTTATCCCTGTGTACTGAACTGCCAATTTTTGAAACAGTAGGATCCCTTTATTAATTTTTTCCCATCATTACACCTTCTCTAGATGCTTACATATCCCATTTTAAAGCTTTAATAGTTAGCAACTTTTTAAAATAGTACTTATAGCTGAATAATGAAAGCAGTAATTTTCGCTTAAAGTAGCCTTGTCAATGTATAGAGTTATATTCTTTTTACAAACTGAAGCTGACTATAAATTATTAAAAAATTTAATGTGTTTATTAAAATTTGTTGAATTTCTTTCTTTATGCTCATTTTGTCCCGTCTTAACAAGAGACAAACCAAGCCTGTTTCATAAAATAAACATTAAAACTTTTCTTGATGAAATGAGTGTATTTTATTTTGGTTTATTATTAGGATGTGCCTGTTTTCCATTAAGTCTCCTAGTTAGTTATATTCCAGGTTTTAATTTTGTCCTTTTCATGTTGGTTATAAAATTTTGAAGGTCGAAGAGAGGTATTTAAATAAATCTCTGGCAATTGGAAAATTTCTACATAGAAACAAGTTCATTTGTGTTTCCTAAACTCCGTGGACCACTGGTCGTGGACCTTCACAGATGCCTCCTAACTTTGGCAATGCCCATCTCTTTCCCCTTGATTGCATTGGTCCTGAACCTGTGCTTCAGGGCTATACAGAGCATCCAGCCGATGGCAGTGTTTCGGTATAACAAAGCAGAGTTCTTGGACCTTTCATTTTCACTAATGAGCCTTATATTTTGCTGCGGTAAGCATACTGGGAGGGCCTATTTTTTGTATCTGAAAAAGCAAACTTGTTTAGTTCAAGTTCAAATGTTACTGCTCATAAAATACCAGAACTTTCCTGGTTGGAACATCGCACTTGAAGTCAGCCCTTTGAATTGGAATAAAGGTTCTGTTAAGTATTTAAAAAGTACCCAAGAATGGCTGCTGGTGAGAAAGGAGGCTGAATCAATAAGGGTATTAAAAATTCAAATACAAATTAGTAGGAAAAAATCATTTCAGATAAAACAGACTATTATCTAAATTATAGGCTAAAGGATGTGGAATGGACCTTATTATTTAATTCCATATGCACTTTTACAGATGAGGAAACAGAGGCCTTGAGAGAGGGGAGGGCGTAAACAAGGCTTTTATATTATTTCCGAATCTACATAGAAATTGAATTCTTGAAGATGAGAGTATCAGTCTTTCTCTCTGTTCCCAGAACTCTCTAGTCCAGAAATTGTCAAAATGCTTTTGTTTTTGGAAATTTATCTGAATCCTTATTTTTATTTTGTAAAATGTTCTTATTGAGATAAATCCTTGGACCACTGTATTAAACATAAAACAATAATAAAAATCCATACTGCCTTGCACTTTTAATTTTACCTGTCTAGAATGTTAGAATATAGATAGTTTTAGGCTTTTTGCATTTTTAACAAAGATATTCTATTAACAATGTTCTAAAATGCTTGGACCTCTTGGACTTCAAAACTACTTGACCATGTAGAACAGTGCCTTGCGTTTTCAGGGGTCTCAATTCATTGACATACCTTCCCTTAGTATTTGGATCCTTTCTCTCCATGAAACTCAGTTCCTCAGTGCAGGTGTACCACCTTCAACATATGAACAACATCATTGGCTCCCAGATCTCCTAGGCCAACACCTTAAACCTGGCATAGCTTTATAAAAGTCAAAATGCAGTTTCCAATGAACTAAACTGCTCTTAGTCATCAATCGAATTACACAGCCAGGCATTTGTGTGTACACATCAGAAAAACAATTGCCAAATATTTCTGGACCCTTACTTGTAAAAATTCACTTGCATTTTCTAAATGATTTTACAGGATTAGAAATTTTATAAGAAAGAATAAAAATTACTTGATCAAAAATAACTTTAACTATTATTATCTGGGCACTAAGGGGAGAATAAAGGAGATTCTTGAGTTCCTAGTAAGTGGCTTGCATAAAGTGATGGATCTTTGTTATTATATATTTCTAATATTGCTCTAATTATATCAGTAAGAATTTTTAAAGTGTAATATAGTATCATGTATGTGACATAGAGAGTATACAGTCACACATTTTTTCCCCTTTAAATAAAATTATACACCTTACTCAACGAGGGTAAGATTTGGGGAATTCTGCTAAAATTAACACATCTCTTGAAAATGGTTACTGGAAGGTAAACTATCAAATCTTATTTGTTTGCCTTATTTAGATCTTATCCTGGATTGTCCAGTAAGAAAGTTTAATCCTATCAGCTAGCCGGAGATAATTAAGTTCTACTTCACCATTGGCATTGCAGATAGCAGCTGTTACCTTGGTCATCCACAACAAAACCAAAAAAAGATGGCAAAAAAACTTCACAGATTAATTATAAAATAAATATATTTTTCTCTCTTTTTCTTCAGGGGAAAAGAAATCCAGCTCAAAGGGCTAACACTTTTATTTTCCAAATAAATATTTAGAGCAAATTCTTCCCAAGAAATAGAGTAAGTAAAAAATTTTTTGGTATGTCCTTGAAGTTAGAATTTATCTTTTAAAATCTTTACAAGAAAACAGGATTAAAAGCTATTTATATACATATACATATATGTATATAAATAAAACATTAATTTATTTCTTTGAAGCTTTTGCACGCCATGTATCGGACTTTCCTACGGGTGTTTATTACTACTACTGGGGCTATTATTATTATTAAACTGTCTAAGTGCAGTGTATGACATCCCACCAGAGGCCTGTTAAGATTCTACTTGTTGGGGGATTCAATCATCAAGATTATAGAAAAGGCCACAGGCATCCAGAAACCTGGGAGCTGAACACTCAGATAAAAACATTTTCTTTTAGGTAGCCTTAGTTAGCACTGGCATTATGCAGGGTGACGATTGCTTGTTTATTTTGGTGATACAAATGCAACACATTCAAGGATGTTATTCAGTCATGGACCAATTAGGCAGCAGCTGGAATCAATAGAGGTTGTTCAGATGGAAGCACAGTGGGTCCTTTGAAAGCAGGCTGTTCCAGGAACTCTAGTAAGACAGCTTCCTCAGAGAAAATCCTTCTCTCCCAATCTGCCCTGTCCTTTAAAACTGAAGTGGAGTTTCTGTGGAATTTTCCCCTGCAGTACAATTATGGAGTCGCATACTGAAAACATTCGACTCTGTAATAACAGCAACAGCAGTCTCAGCAGTTAGATAATGGTCTGAAATTTGAGAGCGGGAAATGTTTTTCTAGCAATGGGTGATAATGGATAATAAACAGTGGCTTTAGATTATATGAGACTGCTAGGGATCAATATTCTAAATTGCTTCTTAGCATCAATGCTGTTTTTATTGACAGAATGAGTATCACTGTTTATGTCAATAGCAGCATGAACAGCAGATTGCAGATGTGCAAAACTGATTAAGGAAATTCGAGGATCTCAAATACCCCCAAATTTCATATTTGACATGCATTAGAAATGTCTAAAAGAACCCAGAAGGCATAAATTTTTATTAAAATACTTCAAATGGGTAATTTTATAGTAAATGATGAGTTAGTAATAGTGAATTAACTTATTCTAAGTGACAGTGGAATATTTTACTGAACTTTCAAATCTCTGTCTTTTTATTTTGCCAACATATGCATAGTATATGTATTTCAATTGTGTCTAAAATTTAGCAACCTATAATTAGTTTATGTTTTCTTTTGATATTTATGAAATCATGTTTGAAGTCTGATGAGATCGATAAATGGTAGACACATTCTTTAAGTATTAAATTGTTTCTTTTTTAACACTGTAGCACCCTTTATTTTTAATTTTTTATTTACTTGGGCTCAGGAGAATGATAGCATACACTCTTCAGCCAAAATGGTTGTCTCAATAATCAGAGTAATATAAAATTAAACTGGAAAATATTGAAAGTCAGTTACTCAGGCTGTCAAATATATAACAATGCTTTTTTACTTTCTTAATTTTTGTCTTTTCTCTGACTTTTATCTTCCATTTATTAATTCATCTTGCCCTCAGCTCCTGACTCTCTCCTTTTTCTTTTTACATCTCTGAAATAAAGCGTGTAACGAAGACAATTTAAGGGATCAGCTTCCAGTACCATAAAACCTCTCCAAGAAAACAGCCACGTATCAGAATCTGGAACCGCCCTTTGGAGGTGCGGATGAAAGAGGCTGGCTTGGGTACGGGGCTTAGGGGCAGAGCCCTGCCAGCTCATTGCTATGTAACAGCCAATCAGTGTTTAAATAGCTGTGATCAGACTAAATTCTTGGTGTCATCTCATGCTTCGTAGAAACTTGAGAAAGCTGTTTCAGCTTTGGACCCGTTTATTATATTTATCCTCTCTCTGCGTAACTATAACCTGTGAAGAAGAGAGTTAGCAAAACAGCCAAGTGCATCTCAAGTTGTCAGATAGGTTTGAAGAATTCCGGTGAAGCTCGTACGTGGAGCTGTGTTGCGTGTGTAGCATTTAGTACTGGGCAGGAAAGAAGCAAAAAGGTAGAGCTGATCTAGGAGATGCTAACGATTTAAAGAAAAAAACCTCTATTTAAAAAGTAACTCCTTGTTGAATGTGAATATGAGGCTTCAAGGAAAGTGTATGTCTGATATTGAATTAGGAAAATGAAACTGGAAACTAAAGCATTTAATAAATGGCCAGTTTCTAATCTACATTTTATTTCAGGGTTTAAGAAGATACATTATATTTATTTATGAACCTCTTCATGTTAATAACATTGTACGAAGGATAAAATAAAATCAGCTAATGAGAGGATAGGAGCATATCACTCTTTCTTGAATTGTGGTCAGGTGGCAGAAGAGTCTTCATGGAACGGATAATGTTTGAGTAGGGTTTTAAAGGACGGATAGAAGCTTGGCAAGTAGGCAAAGACAGGATTAATTTTCAGTGCAAGCCAAATAACATTACTTATGTTTAGAGGCAGTCTGAGTACTTCTCTCATATTTGCTAGATCAATGTTTATCATTTCTTATGTGTATACACATTACCTGGGGACCTTGTTAAAAATATAGATTCCAAGTTAGTGGTTCTAGATCTGAACCTGAAATTTTGCATTCCTGCCAGGCTCCCAGATGACTTAGTTTATACTTTAGGTAGAAAGGCACTAGATTACTATACTCTCTGGGGTCTCAATATCATCTTTACATAATTACTAATCTATTTTTTCAGGAATGTGTATCCTTAAAGTTAAGGAATGGAAGAGAATAGAATGCTTCTGTAGAAGCTATCACTACTCACATGTCTTGGCACAGATTGAATAACTAACTCTTTTGGACTTTTATTTTAGCAGTTGTTAATCTGGAGTCTATGGATGGGTTTTAGGTATCCCTGATTCTCACATAATGTAGATATGATTTTTGTATCTGTGAATTTAAGCATTTTTTATGGAAAAGGGTCCATATCATTTGTTTCCCATGATGTTTCTCCCCTATCTGATTCATACTAATGGAGTTTCTGGTCTCTATTCCCAGAGTTGTTTGAGCATACCTCTTCTATTGTATCCGTGCTAACCTCTCTGACTTATCTCATGTTTTTCTAAATTGAGATCTAGAGGTAACTTTGTAAAAGTTGCTTTGGATAATTTAGTGGGGCAAACATCAAATTAAGCAATTTAGGTTAGTAACTTGTTCGTAGAATTTTTCATTCGTGGCTGGATCCACATCCTGGCCAACTCAGGACATTGATGGTAACAGGTGCAAGGTAATTACAGTAGCTGGTGAGTGACAAAACCAGAGAAGGTCTGGATCTAGCCCCACTGGGCTATAAAGGCTAGCTGAGACTTGGCTCTATCATATTAATGAGACAGTAAAGATATGTTTAGGGGTCTGGGATCTAGATTAGAGAGCAGTGGGTTTCTTTAAGTCCTCAAAAATGAGAGAGATGGTCTCATAACTTGGTTAGGCAAGGATTTAGTAAAATATTGGAATGAAGAGTTTCTTAAAAGTTGTTCCCTTCCACTGAGACCCCCAAAAGCCTATATGGACTTGGCAAGGAAGTGCTAATAATGCTAGTGGTGCTTTTTTCCTTTGAGGAGCAAATTTATATTTCGAAAACCTCAGAGTATACTAGAACTGACAGCAGTCTCTTTGGAAGTCACCATAATCAGAGAATGGGTGAGTCAAGATTAAGGGCCTAATCCTGGCTCTAAGTCTCTTTTCTGAAGAATGAACGTTTATAATATAAATTGCAAAACTGAAGGTCTCCGACATCCTTGACCTGATCTGGGCTGAGGCATGCATCTGGGCTCTGCTTGGGTGAGGGACAAAAAGCAGCAGGCAGTGCCAGGATTGGCAGGTGGTGGTAGCATTGTGGTTTTTGTTTGGAGCTAGCAGCTGCAGGGAGAAGTGTGCCTTGCTCTTGGAGAAGAATGCTGGCAAGAACTGATTGGCTTGTCAGAGTTCTAATCAAGCCAAATGACCTAAGGTTTGGCAAATGCTTTAGTACCAATTGAGAAAAATCGAGTATAAATCAGAAATCAAGATGAACATATAGTCATACATTTTGTACACACAGGCGGAAAGTCAGAGAGAAAGATTACAGTTTAGTGAACATGCAAATAAATACTGGCTTGTCTCAGATCTACTGGATGCCAGAACAAGGGCAGTTGGTAAATCTAAACCTCAAGTACTGAGAGGCTATTGGTGCTGATATATGACCAGAATTGATTAGGACTGAGTTGAATCTGAACCAGGGCTGGAATGCTGGTTGAAGAGCTTCAGTGCGTCCATTTAGTCGGGGCAAAAACAAGGTAGCTATGTAGAAATAGTACTTATTTCTAGAAATGGTCCCTCATGTGTATTCAAAACAAGATCATGAATGCTACCCAAACACATTCTCTGTTTCAGTTATATCCTTGTGACAATTACAGAATTTCTAATGCCTAAAATTGGTCTCTTATTCTATAATCACATGTTCACTTAAGAAGAGGCAGTGAAGTTTTAGAACAGGCACCTTGGGCAGGTGCTGGAATCAGAGAGGTGAATTTCACAAGAGATGTTTGTGTCTACACTGAGACTCTCAGGATGATTGAGGATGAATTGACAGTTTTGATGAGAGCAGTGAAGAGCATGGCATAAAAAAGTTCATCAGGTCAGTGATGGTCCCTTTTTTTTCATTTAATGAGCATTTATTCAGTGCTTGCTATGCTCATAACACTATACTAAATTTTGATAATAAAACAGCTAACAAGAGACAGGTACTGCTCTGGCTTCCATGGAAGTAGACAAAACCCACATGACTCTATTGTAATAAGTGTAATAAATAAACACACGCACACACGCACAGACACACACACCATACTGAGCTAATGAGTCGTTTTTGGAGAGTGTTTTCCATAAATAAGGTAGTGAAAGGGGGCCTGCTGACAAAGTGACCAAAAAGCAAATGATGATTTATTTCTTTGATTTGCATTGTCCCTCTATGAGAGGACACTGCCAGCTGACAGAGATAGTGCAATAGAGGACCCAGAGCAGGGCCAGAAGACCAAAAAGATGAACAGAGGTCTAGTCCTATAAAAAAGTGCTGAAAGAACAATAAAGTGGAAACTGAGATTGGGCATCTCAGCAATACCTCAACCCTTTAAATGGGGCCTACCTACGATTGGAGATGGAGAAAGTCTCCCTTCAGGAGTTGAGCCCAGTTTCTCAGTCAATGCAGACTATGTAGGAAGGGAGAGTAAGAGGTGAGGGTCCAGCTGTCAGTTATAGAGCCCAGAGGTAGAGAGTCCAGCTGTCAGTTATAGAGTCCAGAGCCCAGTTTCTCAGTCAATGTAGACTATGTGGGAAGGGAGAGTAAGAGGTGAGGGTCCAGCTGTCAGTTATAGAAGAACTAAAAAATTCAGGTTTGGTAAGTGTCTTTGGTACACATTCAGCTTTCCTCTCCTGACCACTTATAAAAATCTGAGAGACAGTAGGATAATAAAATGTGGTCTTCTAAAAGTTGCTGAGACTAGTGAAATTGATACAAATGCATTATTTTAAAAACTCATATAAACATGTGACTGAATCCAATCAAATTTCCTGGAGAAAGTTATTTAAAACCATTCTGTGACTAATAAAATTCAACCTTATTAACAAACAAAAAAAGGGAGTAAGAGAAAACAATGCAAAGTTTCTCCTTGATGACTGTTAACAGAATAAACTCTGCATTTATTATTTTCTCAAATTTTAGTTTTATTTTATTTTACACACACACACACACACACAAAGCTTTCTCAAAAACTCTGATTACCAAAACCTTCCAAAGTCAATGAGAAATGACAGGTATTTTAAGACTAAAGATTTGATTAGAAATATAAGATAGAGGTGATTCTGAAGAACAAAGGGGGGAATTCGAAAGTACTCCCTCGACTCTAGAAATAGAAATGCAAATCTGGAACTGTCGTTGAATGATTTAAAGAAGTCGAGCAAACTTAAAGTAATCATAACTCAGATCAGGCCATTCTGAGGTGAAATAAAAAATGAAAATCACAAATGACAGAGGAAAAGGTCAGAGAAGAAGAGCAAGAATAGGGAAATAAAAGGCAAAAGAAAATGATAGTGAGAAAGAAGCAGAGCAAATACTCTCTTTACTTTGCACATGGCTCACATAATCCCTCTTGACCTATCTGCTAGTGTATGGGCAAGCAGCTGATCTAGGAGCCAAATAGATTTGACCTCATTTCTCTTTATCCACTCCTTCCAACAGATTGCTTCCCTAATGTTTTATCTAGTTTTCCTTTGCCTTCTAGTTTTTATTTTCAGGCTACCCTGATATGATATTCCCCTTTCCTGAGTGTTTATAGTAGAAAATGTTACTAAAACAGCTAGACAGCTGGGTCAAGAGAGTAAATCCTAGGACAGTTCCATACCTCTATCACATTCTACATTTTTAAGTAAACCTAAAATTTGATTCAGTTTCACACTTCAAATCCAATAACAACATTGTTTCAGAGAAACGTTGTGAAGAAGCTATAGAACTACAAGTACACATGTTCTCACCTGTGTTAAACTACAATCTTAAAAGTCTTCCTCATGAAAATATTTTAACCATTCTGGTCAGGGTGAGGGCTATGTAGGATAGTGAACTGTGAAGAAACTAGAATAAATGGTCTAGGGTCTTTTGTGTCTTGGGGGAGTTCTATGTGTCCACACCACATGTTCACCCTTCTTAACATTGTATTAGCCAAGTCCTCTTCCCTGCACTTCTGTCTTGGTTTCTGATGAGAGCTTCACTTCTCTCTGATAAAAATGACATTTGTTGAGAAGTTCAGATGGTTTTCAGAACTCTGACACTTAGCCTATCTCTTGTGTTTTCTGAGTCAGGTCATTCAACCCTGGTCTCCCTATTTAAGCTTCCCCTACAGCTATGCCATAGCAAAAATCAAGTCAAGGTAGGCATGATGCAAAAGCAGCTTGGAAGAAAAGGGAATGCATTCTTTTTGTTGTTTTCTGGACAGTTCCTGGGATGAAAAAAATATAGAGAAAGAAAATGTGAAGAGTACTTCTGTAGCTTTATAAAAAAGTATTTAAATCCATACTCTCTACTTTAACATCAGAAAACTCACCTTTTGATTTTTTGTTCATCCTGACTTACCTTGCCTCTGGATATCTGTTGCTTATAAAGAAGTTGGATATGAACATTTGAAGTTTTGATGATGTAAAATTTTAGAATACTCTGGAAGAAATACCTTCACAAGGTAAGTAAAATGGAGGGGATACTCATGTCATTCAACTGCAATTAACCCAATGGAAATATCTGAAGACAGTTCAATTTCCAAAATAAGAGCTCCAGTGTGATCATTAGCTCAATAGAGAAATTAAACATACTCTCTACAACTTATTAAGTACAACCAAAAAATCCAAGAGCCAATGGAAAAAGCTAAGTACTTTTAGTAAAGAGGTTATTCCAAACAACAGTCTTTATTGTCTTCTGGAATGAAAAAGAAGATATGAAACATTCAAATTTGAATTACAATATTTCTGGTAAAATAGAAGAATGTTATGTGTGTATATATTGAGGAATAGAAATCGAAAGAGAGCAAGTACCATAAAATTGTCTTTTGTTCAAGTTTATTTGAGTTGAACCTGGTAAAGCAACAACCAAAGACCTGTGATGAGGCTTGGAAATCACTTGAGAGTAAAGTGAAGCTAAGAAAATTACAGTTTAAAAAAGTAAAACATAACGACACATAGACTAACAACTTGCTCCCCTAATCCTGGAGGAATTCTCCCTCTTTGTAACAACTGTACTGAGGTTGGCTTCAGGCTCTCCTCAGTTAGTAGCAGTTGCTGTTACCCAATAGATGCTTATAGAATGAATGAATTTAATAAGAGAATGAATAACCAGTTCAAAAGAAATCAAGAGGGCACTTTAACACTGCCAAATTAGCAATATTAATCCAATGCTTTAAATTAATTCCTACCCTTTGACCTAGCAATTTCATTTTAGGAATCTGTTCTAAGGAAATAATCAGAAACACACAAATTTATGTGAAGTGAGTTCATAATAACATTATTAATAATGTTACAAAATTAGAATATCAAACTAAATCTAAATGTCCAATGATGTAAGTATAATTAGATAATTATAGAATATATGATCATGCTTCTAAAGGCTACATAATGTCTTTTAAAAATCCTCATTTTTTGCTAAGTGGGAAAAATAAAATAAAAATATGCATTTCCTGATAATTAAATAAATGAGTGTTTTTTCTATATCTTTTTCTATTTATAAAAGACTGAAAAAATATATCAGCATGTTAATGAGATATTCTCTGAGTATTTGGATAACAGAGATTATTATTTATCTATATTTTATATAATAAATTTTATACTACTTTTTTATTTGGGGGAAAAAAGCTGGAGATATTAACTTTAAGAAGATGTTTTATATCTTGAGATTATAGAATATCAAGATGTAATACAAAGTGGCATATTGATATAGTGCAATCAAAAAGTGTTTATTATGTGGAAACACCATGCTTGGCTGTGGATGGTACTGACACCTTCGGAGAGAGTCTGGGACCAAGAGTCTGTTACACAGAGTACAAGAGTGTATTTAAGGTGTACTAAATTGTGAAGCCTGTTGAGGTACTAAGAAGGTAAATAGGAGTGTGAAGCATGCAGGCTGCTATGGGCAGAAAGGCTATGAGGCTTCTGAGGCTGACAGAAGTGCAAGTTAACCAAGGAAAAGAAAAAGTGTTCCAGGAAGACTAAACATTAGAGGTAGAAATTAGAGTTGAGTGTTCAGTGAAAAAAGAGAAGGCAAACCTGAGTGAAGATGGCATGTTGGGGGAATAGTGGAAAATAGGCTTAGCTAATTCGGAGAAAATTAGATTTTGAGCAGGGTTATGAATTTATCAGGGAACTAATAGGGCCATGTGCATTAGATGTAAAAATGAAATAAGCAAGGTAACTCAGTCATTGCAGTTACTTAATTAATTATCCTTAATTAATTAAATGTTAGAAGGAAATGAAATGATAAAATGGGATCTACTCAATTAAAAATATAGAAGCTATAAATAGTCATCATTAAATGTCATCAAATAGTCCATTGAGACATCAGGAGCAAACACAACCGGCAAGATAAAAATTGGGGAAGATAAGGAAAAGGAATATGCTTTTCAGGTTGTGAGTTAGTAGAAAAGAATTAAAGGAAAGCATAAAGGAGTCTGGGAAACACATGAGGAAGTGTGCCCTTAGCTAAGGAGCACAAAAGTTCAGAATAGCAGAGCCATTTTATCTATTCATCTGTGTGCTTACCAGGAACAATACTGCTGCTTTAAATGTGGAAACTGTCACTGGCTGAACAAACAATGTGGAGTTGTGTTGCCACCTTCTGTGAAGGCCAGGCCTGGAAGATTTACCTACAAAGAAAATTTGATATCTTAAAATGTTTTGAAAATTTTTCTCAAAAAAAAAAATTATAAAATCTTAAGAATGCCAAAGAATGGATAGTGAAAAATAAAAAAGGACAGAAAGAAAATCTTGGAAAGAATTACAGGGATATGTTACTGGAATTATTGAGAAAGAAGAGGGCATATTTGTAATGACCCGAGTAAATTAAATATAGAAATGAATTGTCTTGATCCATGATGTCCCAGAGAAAATAAGTCTTGTTAATAAAATGTATAATTTTGACAAAAAAATGCAAGAAACTCAGTGCCCTGAATTGGGAGAGAAAGTAAGTGGTGCCATGGGGATCAGAGAGCTGTTGACAAAGGGTCCTAACTCCCTGGTGACTGTTGTCTTGCACCAGATATTTCCAGGGGTCTTGGGAAATTGAAATCTGGATCAATGTTGCCATCTGCCCAGGCTTAGTTTTGGCAAGCTGTTAACTTGTTGCCTCAGGTCATACGTTGATTCCTAGATTAAAAGATTAAAATGTGAATACAAATACGTTGATCCAGCTACCAGCACCACAGGTGAAGGAAATAGGCCTCCAACTTTTTAATTTAATTATGCTATTTATTCAGGACATTTATCTATGGGGTTATTGTGTCACATGTAGTAAGCATCTGAGAAAGTCGAGTCCTATGAAGAGATCTACATTATATAGAAAGGTAAACACCACTGAGTGTGCGTGTGTGTGTGTGTTTGTGTGTGTGTGTGTGTGTGCGTGCATGTGTGTGTTGTGTGTTTTAAATTCTGTTGGGATCAAATGAGACAAAAAAAATGTTAAAGCTTAGAAATAAAATTCTGGAAGAGAAATGAACAAAAAAATTGAGTAAAAACAATTTGTATAAATTACATAATCAAAAAGTTCATTAAATGTAAACAGCAAAATGAAATGAGAGGATAAAATACCTCACTTCCTAATAGTATTAATAAAGAAGAATATTAATTAAGAAGAATAGTATTAATAAAGAAGAATAACAAACAGAAATTATGTAAAGAGCTGTTTTATTTCTCTTGGTTTCTTATAGGCGAAGTGACATAATTTCTGGATGGCCCTAAAATACACATGAGTCTGTTTTGATCACTAATAACAATAATTGGTAAAAATAATGATGACCATCGATGTAAGGATTAACCAATGTTATATCTGCAAAGATAAAAATAGGTCTAAAGAAATATTGTTATTGAACTCCTGGAAATAACTTGTTAATGAGCTTATGGGTTAAACTACAAGTTTATTACCTAGTAAATTATTAGGAAGAGCATTCCTACTAATAGCACTCATTAAAAGTGATCTAAAGAACATAAATAAAGAATTATAATACCTCTGAAAAATTATACATTGATAGATTGAACATACATGACTTTATTAGCTAAGACAGTAAGATGTTGCCTGGAGTGACATGCAGTAATCACAGTACTTGTAGAGCTGGAAGGAGATTTAAAAGGGAATCTTTGCCAATACCCTCATTTTACAAATGAGAGAGCTAAGCTTAGATGGGTCGTCACTTGCCCAAGGTCATATCGTTAACTGGTAGAATAGTCAAGACTGGAACCCAGGTCTCCGGAGAACAGGCATCAAACATCCTGGATTGACAGTTCTTCCAACACTGGTCATCCTTCCCGGATAATCCCCTTCCCCTATCCTACCCTTAATCCAGAGTAATGTAGGTTCTTACCACAGAAGTGACAAAAACAAGAGCCTATTGATGGGGGATAAACAGGTATGAGAGAATGATAACTTAAAGAGTGATTGAAGAACAGTATGTATACATAAGTTTTTCTGCTAAATTTAATAGTTTAAAATTAAATTTAAAGACCGAGGGGTCTATTCATACAATATAACAAGACTTCTTAAAGTGGTTCAGAATATAAAGGTGACAAATACTTTATCATCACCAACATCACCATCATCACATCATCACCAATTTTTGAACACTAATAATGTGCTTGACACTGTATCAGACACTTTATAAATACTATATCCTTGGCTCTTAAAAACAAATGAATGTTGAGTTATTTTAAATTTGATGAAAACTGGTCTTGGTCTCAAAAAAGTGAAAAGTTTGCATAAAGAATATATAATTACTAAGTTATGGAACTAAGATATTCATATAAGTATTTTTAGTCCCTAAACCTGTGTTCTAATGACTAATTACATTAGCTCTCAGCTATTCTCACTACTGTCCAAACAGAAATATTAATAAAGTAGCGTAATTTGCCATTCTAAATTTTATACTTTCAGATAAATACTTTAATACTGGGTAGCATTTTAGGGCACCTCTTACCTTATTCATTCCTCCTTGCACTAACTTGAAATGTGTGCCTTGGCGATAGAGGAACATTTAGAGGCAGATATAGGTGAAGTGGGCAGGGAAGGGTTTTGAGATGGAATATGGACTCTTCAGCTGGCTTCCTACACATAGACAATTCATGAATAAATAGTTGTTAATTTTCAGAAGTTAGATTTTCTAGATTTTTAGGAAAATTTTCAGAAAAATTATAAACACTGATATCAAACTATTTTGCTTTATAGAAAATTATCAAGATGTTTTAGCCCCCTCCCCCCCAAAATACTATATTCCCATTCCTAAATGGTAGTAGTTTCAACTAAACATTTTCACACATTTTAAAGAACCGATGTCAGCTCATGAATGGGTGTTGGTGACAGTCATAGTATACATCCTTTCCAGCTGGGAAGACCTCATCAGAGTTTCAGGCCTAGGCACTGTGCTAGTCTGATGGCCTTCCATGAACTCTTCACCCAAGACATGTGAGCTTACTCTCTCAATTGTGGCCTGGCTCCTTTGAGATTACCATTTTTCAATCAAGAGTTATTTAGCCAATGTCTACCATGTGTCAGGATATAGAAGTCAATAAAAAGATGAGACTTATAATCATGGCATTTTTAGTATAATGGAAGAGACATACATTGAACAAATAAACACAAAAATAAAAGCAGAATTGCAAATTGTGTTAAGGAAACAGCAATAGAAGATGTATTAAGGAAGCACTTGGAGGCAAATCTACTGTTGGGGTGGGCAGAAGAGAAGGGCCCCTTGGCTAGCCTTCCACTGGATCTTCTCCCAGTAAAGTTAAAGAGGTTGTTCACCAGCAAAGGAGAGTTGTGGGAATACACATACCCTACAGGGAGAAGTTGAACTAAAGCAGAAGAAAATTTGGTTTACTCTGAAAGAAAGAATATGTCTTGGAGACTAGATACAATTACACACACTGTACACATTGACTGGCTATATAAAACAAAGAAAAAAAAAACCATAAGGAATTAAAGCAAACATGGTAAGATAACAAAAGGAAATGCCAAGGCCTTGGCAACCAGTGATGATGAAGAAAAGCCTCAGTATCAAGGTGCATCGTGGTGAGGATGCTAACGATCTGTCCTTCATTAGTAAAGAAGTCTGGTTACATTAACATTCACAGAAGACAACTTTTCAAAAAAAGAGGCTTTAGAAGGCATTGGTATGTGTCTAATTCGTGCTTTTTCTAAACTATATGCTTATCCCTTTGACTAATAAGAAAAGATCTCTAATCTTCTGATCTCTGAGGAAAGGTGAGTGCTGGCGGGTGTGAGCAAACACCCTCATTGAAATAAAACTATATAGGCTGTTGTATTTCTGGAACATCTACCAACAAAACTTACTCATTTACTTTATTATTCTTGAGGCACATGCCTGATAGTATTATTTCAACCATTGCTCCTTGGGAAAACAGAAGATGGATTTAAATCAGAAAGATGAGATTACTCCCGCAACAATATCTGAATCTCCTTTAGATAGGGTACCTCTTAGATACCACTGACTTGTTAATTTCTCTCTCTGCATAGCAGGAGACTCATTGATACAGTGTCAGCACTTCTCAATGTTTTTTTAATTAAGAAAGCAGTGTTTGAAATGAAGACAGGGATTCTGAACCCAGAATTCTCTATCTGTAGCCTATTTATTTATTCATTTATTAATTAATGCAAATATATTCCATGTAGTGAATCAACATTTATTATATACTTAGTATATTTAGGCACTTTTGTTAAGTCTTAGAAATTAAAAAGAGGATTAAAATCCACTATAGCCTCCAAGAATTTCAAAAAGCAGAGAGTAAGACTGCCAAATAAATTGAAGCATTTTAATACTGTAAAATAAAAGTTATAACCTGACAGAGTTAAACAGTCAAGGAATACTTTATTCAAGACTATTGCAATTAGATGAGAGATTTTGAACTTTACTAAAATAGGCAGGAGAGTATTTAAACACCTACGTAAACTAATGGAAAGATACTGGAGGACATTAGAGAGGACGTTGGTCAATGTAATTAGGCCACCTGTGTTTGCTAGTTTGTGCTTATCTTATGGAAGTTAGACTCCTATCTTTACACAGAAACTGAGAGATAGAGGTACTATCTTTCTTGATGATTATATTTCAAAGAGATGGCTCCTAGGTCCTTGAGAATAACCTTCTTGGATTGTAAAACTGACGAAGTCGGGAGAAAACTTACAACTCAAAGAGACAAAGAAAGCATTTATAATTGTTTCTAAAGTAAATACTTTAAAATGAAGGGAGGTCAGGAGCCTTTAGGAAAGAAGAAACATGTCTCATGTTTAGTCAAGCGGAGGGGGGCCTTAAGACCATCTTGGTTAATACAGCAGTGGTAAATGAAATGATACAGTTTATCCCAAGGAACATAAGTGTTAAATTACAGGAAATTATAGTGTTAAATTATAGGAAAGCAAGTGTTAAATTACATTGGAGAGGTAAGGTGATTCACAGAGCCACTGAAAAGTTAGAGTAATAGGCATGATAGTATGCTCAAAAGAAAAGCAAACTCTGAATTATTTGGGATTTAACCTTGACTGCTACTGTTACACTAGTGTGACATTAGACAAGTCACAGGCTTTTTGAGCTACTACATTTGTCTTTAATGGGGATAAAGATAAATGAGGATATCTAGCACCTAATTCATAGTGTTCTTGCGAATATCAAATGCAATAAGATTTACATGGAATCCCATTTAAGTAGCACAGCAGCAAGTAAATGCAATACAGAGTTGTTAGAAATTATTGATGAAGCCCATGAATGAAACTGAAAACAAAAAATCAACAGACGATTGAATAAAGAAGGTATGGTTCATATATACAATGAAATATTACACAGCCATTAAAAAAATGAAATTCTACCATTTGTAACAACAGGGATGGACCTAGAGGTTATTATGCCGAGAGAAATAAGTCAGACAAAGAAAGATAAATAGTATATGATTTCACTTATATGTGGAATCTAAGGAACAAAAAAACAAACTAATCAAAAACAAACTCACAAATATAGTGAACAATTTGGTGATGGACAGAGGGGAGAGGGGGTTAGGAGCTGGGATCATAGGGTGAAGAGTTAAAGAAATACAAATTAGTAATTGATAGATGGTCACGGGGATGGGGAGCATGGCATAGGGAATGTAGTTAGCATTAATATATTGGCTAGATGGAAAACTAGAAGAGAAGTAGCAATTAGGAGGATCACTTTATAAACTATATAAATGTCTTACCAATGTACTGTATACTTGAAACTAATTAAAATAAAAGAAAAAAATCAAATAATTACTTCCCAAAGGCTCTAAACCTAGTAAGTTTAAGGAATATATGCATTTTTTTTCCAGTTTTTAAATAACTGGTAATTCTCTTTTCATTTAAGTCATTATCCCCACCCAACTGCCCAAAAAAATTCTGTTTGAAAATGTATCACTTTATTTTATTAAATCATCAAAATCTACATACTGAAACTTGTCAAAGAAAGCACAAAATAGAAAACTACAGACTATATTTCAGGCCTTTCCATTAAGAGACTGCTGTAACATGCCCAAGTAGGTTTATAATAGGGTAATGAAAATGATTTTATGTTAGAAAATCTGCTAATTTAATATATATAATCGATATGTCAGAAGTAAAAAACAGTTTTCAAAAGATGCAGAAAGGCAATTTTACAGTATATAACAACCAACTTTTATTTTAAAATTATGGAAAGATAATAATGGATAGTTATCTTTTATAATAAAGGCTACCTATTGATGTCAACAGACAACATCATACTTAACCTTGAAACACCAGAAGCATTCCCGTTAAAATCAAAACAAGACCGGGAGGCAGTGATACCACTACTAACAGTGCTCTGGGAGCGGGAACTGATCAGTTGCGACGATCAGCAGTCATAAGCCTTATTACTTAAAAAAGAGAAAATAGGATTCAAAGCATTCACAGATAAAGTAAGTCTAAATTAAAAGATTTCACTGAAAATAAATTAAAAATATTAAATTCATTTAAAAGGCTTGTTACAAATAAATATACAAGAGTTCTATGATAGCCAAAAAATAGTTGCAAAAATATTTTTAAAATATGACATTCTAAATAGTCTAACAGTTGGTTTATGTAAAAGAAACACACACACGAGGTCTTTGTAAAAACAACTGCAAATAGTTATGAGGATAAATAATATGTTACTGGCACAAGGAGTGATACAAGATAGTTTCTAAAGATTGGCTATGACTAATGTGGTAAAGGAAGAATGATTCGGTGCCTAAGATATTGGTTGGCTCATTGTAAGTAAGGTGTGCTTATTGAATGAAAATGTGTATTCACAATATGGTTCCGGAACAATTGCTCCAGAACAAAAAACAAAGTTAGTCTTTTCATATACACTGCACCAAATATTTTCCAGATGGATTAAATAACAATATATTAGGGGGAAAAAAACCTTTAACAGATAGAAATTTAGTTAAATGTTTGTTTATATGGTTTCAGAATGGAGAACGTCCTAAGCGTAAAAATAACAGAATAAGTGGCAAAAGAAAAACAGAAAATAAAGATTATTTTGAACTTTGAAGATCAAAATATTAGAAAAAATAATAAACTGAGGGAAATGTTCAGAACATATATACTAAATATAATAGCATCATCCTTAATAGGTAAAGAGATATATTATTAAAAACAGTTAGAAAATTATAACACCACTAAAAAATTCAGAAAAGGACATACAAAGTAAACTCAAGAATAATCTATGGAAGCAAACATGTAAAAATATGTTTATTAGTAGTTTATAAAGAAAGTAAAATCCGATTAAACTACAATATTATTTCATGTCCTATATTAGTAAGGGTAAAGTAACATAATATCTAGTGCTCGAAAGACTATGATAAAATAAGAGTTTATTTTTTACAGTGCTAAGTGGATTGTAAGGCTTTTCTGGAAAGTCTGTTGGCAAATTATATCAGAAGTTTTAAATAGTTTTTGGATCAGAAATTCCATGTACAAGGTATTTTTAATGTGGATTTTGATCAGATATAACCTAATATGCACAAGTATGAGAAGGCTACAAAAATTATAGTGTATACATGGAATGAAATAGTATAAAAAATTAAAGTCATATTTTTAGAGAATATTTAATAAAAGGAAAAATGTTCATAATAGGGGCTAATAAAAATGTAGAATGCAACTACATATTGTAGAAATATAATTTCATATTATAAATCTATATGCCTAAGAGAAGATATGCTTAAAATCCACTGAAATATTAATCTTGATTGTGTGTAAGCTTTATTTTTATTTTTTTTACTCTAGAGAATGTTTTGATTTTCTAAAATTACTATTAAGTTCTATAATAAGAAAAAGTGTTAGCAAAACATAAATGAGCTAACGTTTGCCTGTGGGCTATTTACAAAATGTGTGTTGTCACATTAGTCCAACAATAAGCACAAAAGTCTTTCAAACATTGAGCATATATTACATAATGAGCATTATTTCTCTAAATTTAACCCAACCCTCATATTAACCATATTGTTCCATAAGCAGCAAAGTCAACTTCATGTTCAAATTTTAATAAGCATTTTTAAAATAATATCAAAGACCATGTAAATTTATGTATAGTCTTAATATTTTGGACCATAATAAAAGAAATAATATAAGTTTATACTAGATACTCCAAATCAATGAAAAGTGTGCACTTTATATCAGATACCTATCTTTTTCTTTCATATTCATTTATTTAACAAATATTTATTGAGGATTAAGAAAAAGTTACATTCTAAAAAAGATTACATTAAGCCAGAAGTCATAAATCAAAATGTGAGAAAGATAATAAAGATGATAGTTTTTCTGGAGCAAGTGAGTTCTGAACTACAGATATTTATTTACCGAGAAAAGGAACACACCTTGTATATTCACTCTTATATTCTCAGTGAAACTCCCTATCCCCTTTACTTTCATACATTTATTTTTTCTCCTCTTTGTATTTAGTCTTTGTCATCTTTTATTTCGTTTTGTAATTATTCCTTCGGTCAACTTGATGATTCACAACAGGACCCACTCATTTGTGCTAATATAGTGACCACTCATTAAATAAATTGAATTAATTCCATGTTTCACTTTTATGCAGAATTATTGCTAAACCAGCATGTTCAATTTTAGATTATTTTGCTCTACTCACAGATAATGCCTTTACAGATATTGTCTATTCAGTATCCTGCATGTCTAAGAATCAGTGATTTTTTTTCTAAATATCTAGCTATGAAATTAAATTATTGAATATTTAATAATGTTTAAATATTAATGTTCTTAGAGGGCAGGAATATATAAAAATGGGATTCATTTTTAATTCCTTTAGATAATGGTAGTGAAACAATGATCATTTTATCTCCTAAGTGTATAGATGGATAGCTTGCTATTGAGGGCGAAATGAAGCGAGTGTCCATCAAATATAGCTGGCTGGAAGCCTGGATTGTTGGCTGTAGGGTGCCAATACCATTTGTATATTATATTTGTTTGCAAGATTTCCTAAATCTAATAATACCTTTATTTGCCAATACCAAACAAAGTAATTAAACACTTTCATAGTATAAGATCGAAATGAAAAATTGCTTTTTTAAAAATAAAAAAGAAAGCCGTGGAATTCTCATTCTTTGAGATGTCATGCAATATATAGTCTAAGGAAAAAGCAGATACATAATGTTTTACTTAATATGTTGAAAATAAATACACATTATCAGGGTGAAGGGATCTTGGCTGCTCTGCTGAAACATATGGAGAAGATGGAACCAGCAGGAATTATGGCTCGAGCACTCCTGTTAAAATCAGTGATCTCTGAATTGGGGTGAGTGCACCATGAGATATAAATGATAACCCATTGAAGTGTGGGAAGAAAATACTAGCACTGAAAGTTATATGTTTTTCCTGAGAAATAAAAATTAAGCTTTGCTGATATTTGAAATGTGAATAGGTACTGATTTCTTTATTAGTTCATTATGTCATATTTCCTATTTCACAAAGAACCCGTGAGGTATCCAAGAAGATGTTTGCTTTCAGCATTTTGTAAGGCAGTGTAGTTTACATGTGTCTCATTAGCTGGTTTTATGGTTCATATTATCTAACTTTCACTACACTTAACTTATCAAAATGAATAAGCGGATCAAAATGAATGCTACAGAATAATCTTAGATCGAAGATAATATTTTTAAGCACAAGCAAATAACAATACTCCTCCTTGCTCCCTAAAAAAAGTTACAGCTGAAATTTTTGCTACTACTATGGGCTTTAGCCAGACACATTTCATGGCAAGATCAATGAAGATCTAATCAAGTCTGATTTAAAAAAAAAAAAAGGTA
The DNA here is from genome assembly GCF_902729225.1 of Pteropus medius. Classification (NCBI taxonomy): domain Eukaryota; kingdom Metazoa; phylum Chordata; class Mammalia; order Chiroptera; family Pteropodidae; genus Pteropus; species Pteropus medius. Next base: position 31,534,993 of record NW_024340696.1, read on the forward strand.
ATCAATTCTTTGAAATCATGAAATTAAGAAAACTATTGAAATATAAGTCTATATACATTAGTTTTAACATAAACCTTATCCTAAGCATATAGTGTACCTAGAAATATTGGCTTAAAATAGTAGCTCCCACACATATGTATAATTTTTAAAGAAATAGAATGCATATATAGATGTATTCTGATGATGCATAACTATTTATTTTATTATTAATACTTATTTTTAAATTAATTGATTATTAGTGGTATGAATACTTGATCAAAGAAATTTGGAGACTACTATTAGTGATAATGAATTTGGGATTATCCTGGGCAAATTGGACTAGGGATGATTTAGGCGAAATAGTAAATGCTAATGTCAAGTGAATATTTATTAATATATGTACCCAAAAAAGGAAATCTAAGCCTCAGAAGAGAAATAAGAAATGCCTGACTGACAGTGATCTTGAATTATTGACTAATTAACACTCTAGTATTAACTTTTCTTGACTCCCCCCCCGCAAAAAAACGTTTTCATAATACCACTGAAGCCAATTTGGAAAGCTTAAGGTGCTATATCTGATCTCCAGGGGCAGCTCCTGCTAGAAACCCATCTGATAGAGAAGTCTGATACTCATTTTTAAATGATAGTTTTTACTAATGAAATGGCTTACCATTGATAATGATCAGAGTGTATATACAGTATAGAATGCCCTTCTAAGTGAGGAATGATCACATTTCCTTCTCTTTTGTCTTAACTAGTGCTAAGATAGATAGATGCTACAGGGAATTTCAGAATGGCAGCTCTGAGAAACTATATTTCAGGCTTTATTTTAGGTCAGGGTTGAGCAAAAGGCATGCATTTACTCTGTCCCATAGATTGTATTCTCAAAACACTAATACTCCACCCACCTAGCAACGGTGTGTAGGGCTTCTAGGGTAGCAAACAGGTTGTTTTACTCTAAAAGACTTGGCAAAGCTAATATCTAGGGCCATCTCTGGAATCCACAGCACGGCAGTGATAAAACTCTAGGCTTGAAGGTTGCAGCCCAACAAAGTGATCTGGAGTTTCAGAAAAAAAAAAAAAAAAAAGTTCTTCTGGTGGGAGAAAGTAAGGTTTCTCCAAAAGCAGGAGATTTTGCTCTAGAAACTGTGTCACCTCATAATGGGGTACTCTCTAGCACACTACAATATCTGAAAATAAGTTGTAATTTTGGAAAGCCCATAGAGAAAATAGAAATAAAGCTAACTCAGTCATGTTTCTTCTGACATAGATGGAAGTGTGCAGACAAAACTTGAGACCTATACCTGAGGCGTTAATGAGAAAAAAAAAATTACCTAATTACATTAAGGTAGTTATATCAGACTCATATCTGAAAAATCATAACCAGATTTCATACCTGAAAAGTTACTAAACTAAACTAAAACTAATTTTATTTAATTTTGCCTCTAGAAACAGATTGTCCACATATGGGTAATAAATAGCTAGTGATAGATGATTTAACTCACATGGTCAGGTATGTGAGATCAGAAAATATCCACCATAGTAAGTGTTATGAGAACATCTTCTTTTTCAATGATTTTCTGCCAAGATTCATTCAATTTAAAGCACAAATTTCAAAAAACAGTTTTATTTAAAATAAATTGAAGACATTTGAAGTGTATAATTTGATCAACTTTGCTTTGTGTGTATATCCATGAAAACACCACCTCAACCAAGAGAGCGAACACATTTATTATCCTTTTTGAGGTGAGTATAAGAGACAAGCAGAAGTTTTTGGAGGAACATCTTTCAAAATAAGAAGAATCTGAGTGGAGGGTAAGGCCATGAACATGGTGCTGAGTCTTTTGATATATACAGACAAATGACTCGGAGGTTCATGCATGACTCTGGATTGTAGAGCCAAATGGTGTGATGTGAACAGAGACAGGCTTTGTCTCTGGGGTGGAGGGGCAAGAGTTCTGAAGTGCAGGGTCTGGGGATAGGGTGGAGCTCAGGGCTAGCAGAATGCTGACGCCCTTCCTGATGGATGAATTTCCTGGCTTCGGAAGTCCGCTTTCTCCATTTCAGAGAGCTGGGAAATTAGAGGAGGAGGAAGAAACAATTTTCAACAAAAGCAAGGAGCTGGAGGGAATGTTCGATGAAGAGCTGAGTAAGTAAAAGATAGTTTCGTTTGTTTTATTTTATTTTGCATTGTTTATCATGGGACAAGGATTTTAGAAGGAATGGATAAAGTTTTGGGAGGAGATCAGAGAAAGATTAGTAAGGAAAGTCGAGCACGAAGATACATGGACATTAGAGTGAAGGGATAAAAATGTAGATTCTGAGTAAGGGTAACAATGATGCCAAGCACGGAGATAATGCTGTATCTCAAAGTTCCATGTATTTCTGTTGTTTGGTTTGTTCAGCATTTCTACAGTGCCAGACTCTAGGTGTTGTCAGGCAATCTACAGAGCAGACAGATGGAGTGTCCTTCAGAGTCCAACAGACTGTTAGAACTTGTTATAAAGTCCCTGAAAAATTCTACACTAAAGTTAGAGGGAAAAGATAATTCAGTTCCTGGGAGATATGCCTTCTTTTTAAATTGTAGCAGTTTCTGTTGGATGGGAAAAAGCTTTTGGAAGGAGCGAGGGAACTCTAAACTAGTTATTAGAGTAATGATCCCTTAGAGTAATTGATTCCTGATTCCCTATTGAAATGGTAGCTGGTAACCAAGAAAAGAAGCTTTCCCTCGGGCTGGAGCAAAATGTAAACAGGGAATGTCCTCTGGGGTAGACTGAAGGAATCTTGTAGAGAGAAAACTACTGTTTCTGAGAGCAAGATATGCAGTCACAGAAGAAAGAAAATGAGAAAGAAGCCAGGCTGGCTCTGTGACACACAGTTTCTTCTTATCCCAAAGAGACAGTTTGCTAGTTTCCAAGGCTGGTGGAATTTCCCCTGGCAATACTCATGCATCGCTGGCCATTGCCTTCTTTAAAGGATTTGACCAGCAGCTGGGAAATTAAAGGGCCTGAGCTAGTCCCAGGGGCACAGTCATTGACTTTCTGCCATTTAAGAGTGCTCTGAATTGGGCTTGTCTATCCTGTTGTATCCTCAGAGTAGATAAAAGGGCTGCATTACCTAAATAACCTTAGTTTGGCATACCCATATATCGCCAAATCTGGCACCCCATAGCAAAAGCCTTCTGGAACCACATGATTAAAACTATGAGGGGGCAAAAAGGGTGAACTACTAAAGATTCAAAAAGAGATTTTAAAAAGTCTTACGAAAACAGAGAACCACTAATCACATACTTGAGAGTAAAGGCTCTTGAGATGCTTAAAAATGTTTGTAAGGCTCAGGAGAAAGCTTTTCCAGAAATTAAAACATTAAAAAGGTTGTGTGGATGTGTGTGCGTACGTGCATGCGTGTGTGTGTGTGTGAAACAATAAGAACAATAAAGAATGACTGACATATTGAGGTATAATGAAAATGATAAGCAATATTTTTGGAACATTCATTTGTTATTTAAAAGCAAAGAGCTTATAGATTTTATTAGGCTGGGGTTTCAATCTGCTTATATCCAAACTGCAAAATAAAAGTACAAGAAATCAGGTATTTGGTTCTTTAAAAAAGCAGAAGAGAATGGAGGGATTTATATCTAAATGAGAGAAAAATCTGCAATCTCAGTTTTCTCTTGAGAAAAGCCATGCTCTGGAAGCCCACTGGAGCAACTTGCATGAACACAAATATATTCTAAAGAATTCAGTAAAAATGTCTCCTTATTCCTAGATCTTTAGGCTCTAGGCTGTACTCTGTCTAGTTTTCTGCTTTGTAGGACTGAATTTAAATTGGTAAATAACAACATAGGATGTTAAGGCACTTCATCAATCTGAAGTATGTAATGAGATGTTCTAGGGTGCTATATCATGCTGTGGATGCTGGTTCAATGCTCACACTCAGTTTCTAACGGCCTAATTTATATTGTGGCAATAATTTTAGTTTCAAGGTGGCTATGATGACCTTTTCTAACTCCATGTTAATTACTCAATGTCCCAAATCTTCAGTCTGGTGGCATGTCTTTCCTTTTTTAAAATAATTATTGTTTGATCTGTGATATCTAAAAATATTTCATTTTTATGCCATAAATATCACATAATTGTTTTTTTATCTTTGCTGCTTTTAATATCTACACTGTATCCATCTTTCTAATGGCTAAAAATTAAATATGACTTTTTTTTGTATGTGTAAGGAGTTCAGCTATGATTAAGTGGCAAAGATAGAAAATGCTTCTTTAGAAAAACCACTAACAAAGCATTATTTGGCTTTTCAGTGGGAAAATAAATGTTGCATTTTATTTCTTTCTATCTTCACCCTTAGAATTGCATCTTCTTGTGATAGCACCAAGAATAATGCAAGGTCATTTCTAAAGTATTTGCTTTTCTTAGCTTTGTTCACCTTTCTTCTTAGGGGCGGTAATGTGTTTGAATTGTGACCCAAATGTATCTAATGTGTCCAGAAGCTCCCCTTTAATTATTCAGGTAGACAGATAAAAATAGAGTAAATGCACAGAACTTTATGGTTTTCACAAATGCATCTATTGTGGCAATTTTCATTATCCATATCATTTGAATGCTATGTGCTTTTTAAAGCTAGCATTTTCTAAGTCTGAAGCAAAATGAAACCGTAGAAAAGTTCATTTTAATCAGAAACTGGTGAATTGCCTCCTCCTTACCATTACTTTAAAGAGTATACCTAACAATTATATGTTTCAGTCTCTGGGACTTCCTTCTCTTGTTTTGACAAGTAGATAATGGATCTTTCCATTATGTGGAACACAAACTAAGAATTCATATCCTACCATGTTAGTAGGCTCTTTGAAAACACTGCTGATCTGCAAGTCTTAGTCTAGGTGAGTTTTCATCTTAATTAACTTATGTAATCTGTTTTTTGAAAACAAAATTCATCCCTTCATTTGCATTGTAATTACAGGAGGTACAAAATGTCAAGTTTTAATTGGCTCAAGAGAACTATGCACAACAAAGACTAATGTTAAATGTAACAGAGGGTTTTGCAGGGACCAGCTGGCTTTCTGTTAAGATTAGGCCTACCATCACTGCATAGGGAATGCAGTTAACATTAATGTACTGGCTAGGTGGAGAGCCAGAGGACAGAAAGAGCAATTACGGGGATCATTTTACAAACTATATAAATGTCTAACCAATGTACTGTATACTTGAAACTAATAATAAAATAAAATTAAAAAAAAAGATTAGGGCTATCATAAATGGAAAAGGTTTAACGCCCTTCTAGACTCTCCAATATCTCAAAATCAATACAGAAAAGCTTCATAGATGCCCTGATCTTACAAAAGGGTGTCACAAATGATTTCTCCAGAGGATGCTTAATACGCTGCAGTACTAGTTATTATTTCTGCAGTTACAGTACCTACCAGCCCCTAAGCAGCTAATATTGATGGGATAAATCCAGTATCATTAATATAAACCTGAGCTGAATAATGGTTGAATGAAAAGTCCCTAAAATCACCTAAATCCTTATAATTCCAATGAGTTCCAAATCTTAAGTATTTGTTATGTAAACAATATTGTTAAGCCAAAACATTCCGAAGGTCTTTACACTTCAGATATAAGTGTTCGATTCACTTTCTTCCGTTGTTCTCAGCTTGGCTCTCTTTCTGTTTCCCCCTTTTCATTCGTTATTCTTAATAGCTAGTAGCTTTTTCAAAACTTACTGAAGTGAATCCATCTTTTCACCGGGCTCTGACAGGGAGGCTTAAAAAATGCAAAGTCTTCACTATAAGATGTCTGAGGAAAATATATTTTAGATTTCCTTCTGAATGCCTTTTCCAGCATGAAGAGCCCAGAGTAAAACATTTCAAGCACAGCTTGGGAGCATACATATATTCAACTGAAGACAGCTCCCTCTCCTTTGCTCTGTGAGCATTTCACTGGAGGCTTCTTAAGTTGGAAGCCAATATGACATTTTGACACGAATATACTATTTTAGCATTTGACTCAGAATTTAGCTTCTACCCTGCCACCATTAAACATTTGAAGTATTTATGTTGATGTCAAATTAGAAAAGAGCATTTATTTTGAATGATCATTAGAAATGTGGCCATTTATTTTTAATGTTTCACCTTATTTCAGAAAACTGGATTCAAGTAAGGGGTACTTCCTTTCATCCACTTCCTTTTCAACCTGTATCTTTTTTGTGTCAGAAATGTTCAGTGATTTCAAAAGAACCTTCTTCACTTGTAATAATATTCAGTGAAATAGAAAACAATGTTATAGTGTTAAGTTGGGAGGTTTTTTCCAAACAAGAAATCTTTGCCTCCCCTCATTTCTAGATATCAGTCCATCTGGATAGATCCTTATGATAAGCATTTAATTATTATCCTGTCACCATACTTCTTAATGCTAACACTTACAAAAGCACATAAAAATGGTTTGATTTAGAGACTACAATAATAAGAAATTTTTGATATAGAGATATCAGTAGGAAGATTTGTCCAAATCAATGCACAACATCTCTTAACAATAAGTTCAGTGACAGTTCATACTACCCTAAAAACAGTGTCGAGATGTTAATCTTTGAAAATATTAAGAAAATAAAGCCAAAGTATAAATTAAATATCTATATCTTGTCAACAGTTTGAATTTAGCAGGTCCACCAGGGGGAGCAAATTACTGGTCAAAGGAAGTGATGTATAGTTCCAGACTTTTAATAGAAAATCTACCTTGAGAGAGAAAAATTACACCACAGTTGATAAGAATAAAAGAAAATCAACGTGGATGAAAATTACACAAACCTTTAACTCTCTAAATTAATATCTTATAAAATAAAATTGTTTTGCATTAGACTTCAGTATCTGAAGTAAGTGGTTATGCTAATACCACATAGCTATTTTCCTCTTTGTATATATATTTTTTTAGCTTGAAGTATCCTATCTTCTGCAGCACTTATGAACTGGATGCCAACAGAACTTTGAAAAGTACAAATGACTACAAATTTAATGGCACGACACATGCTAGGTTCATATAATTATGGACAGAAAAAAAAGTTTTGCAGTAGAGAGTCTGCCTGCTTTAAAACATACAATATAGTTTAATATAGGAGAGAAAGTCCTCAAAGATTTTACACTCAAATTAGGGGAAAATAACTTACCTGAAGTAACAAATAAAGTGACTTCTAAGCAACCCGTGAGCAAGTACTCTCAGATCCTGAGATGGGAAATATTTAAAAAGTCCTTAATGAAATGGGAAAGATTATTCATAAAGAATTTTAAAAACTATTTGCAAATTTATAAAATATGTTAAATTGTATAAATTAAATAGAAAGTATTTTGAGGGAAACAACTTGTTATTATGTGTCATTATGAATATTTCATATTGATATTGAACAGAATAAAACCTTTATTTTATTTAACACAAATTACTTATTGATTGCATACAGAGTATATGATACTTAAAACTGGTATGATTCTATTCTCTTGAGTCTAAGGGGAAAGGAAAACATAAACACATGATTACTCCCATATATGATTATATAACATAGAAGTGTGATAGGAAAGCACTATATGCAGTGTAAGAGTATAGTAGAGATTTTAACTTTGATTAAGTACTTAGATAAGTCTTCTCAGAGGAAGTGGTGGTTTATAGATATTAAATAATTATCAATGAGAATCATGGGAAGGGAAAATGGGAGGAAGGAGGGACGATTCATTTAGAGGTAACAGCAACTTTGGGACCTGTACCAGAGAGAAGACCTTGACATATTTGAGGAACTGAGAGGTATCTGATGGTTTGGGAGTTGAGTGATTAAGGAATGTAGTTCAGTAAAGGTGAAGATGGAAGAACTGTGCTATCGGATGAATCTGAAAAGAACTTCTAGGCCATGTGGAGGATTTTTAGGTATTAATCAGAATACTAAGGGGCCCGGAAGATTTTGTGCTGGATAGTGACATGATCTAGATTATGTTTTGGAAAGGTCACATCAGCATATGTGTGGGAAAGAATTTTATATATATGTGAAGTAAGCAATATGAATGGACTAGAGATATGGGAGTCATTGGTCATTAGTGATAACTGAATTGAAAGCATAAAAGTTGACAAGAGAATCAAAGGTTAGAGTGTAGAATGAAAAGAGAGCCCCGATATTCAATGTTGAGAAACCTGATTATTTAAATAATCCGAATAAATGAGAAGTTTACCACAGAAATTGAGGAGGTAATCTCAAGACAAAGGGATATCTAGAAAAGCCAAGAGAAAAGATTATATAATTGTTATTTTGTTTCACGTTTTAGAACATATTGTTTTTAATGAAATGACTGCATTTAAGGGGGCTGACATTTATGCTTGACCACTATGCCTATCGCTCTTTCAAATCGAGCTTATTTTTTACTGTATTTTCTCAGGGAATTAAGAATTTTACCAATCTTCTTTACTGTTCAATTATAAATATGTGGACTGTAAATTATTTCAAGCCAATATTCTACTAATATATATTATTTTTCTATTTAGAAAATAAGATGAATTAAATACATGTACCTTAGGTCAAGTTTCCTTGGTTCCAAACTCCCAGATTTGGATAGCTATAATCGCTTTGAGTCCTGTGCAACTTTCCTAAGTACTTTTGGGGATGCCAGCAGTTTTTTTTTCACTGCTACTAGGTGGTTAATACTTTCATGTGGTTGGCCATAGACATTTCTTCTTGTTGTTTAAAACATATTGCTGTTCTAGTTATTAGCAGATTCTTGACTTCTGTTCATTTTACTGTGATAGGTACACTTAAACTTGGGTCATTTCTCCAACTTTCCACAGGTTACTTCTGTGAAGTAGCTTAGACTGAGGACCTAAGACATTTGAATGACTTTTATTTGTTATGCATCAGAACACTGTTTACTTCAGTTGCCTCTGCTCAGGTGTACCACATGCTTTCATATGAGGTTGCTATCTATCTCTGTCCATCTAACTCTCACTCATATTTATCCTCCTCTTTATTTGGCTATCTTAATCCCTGCAGATGATAAGGTACAAATATTTACCCTAAAGTTTACTGTATTTTTTTTCTGGGAGCTTAAAGTGGACTTGTATACAAACTTAAAAATTGGAAATTCACAAGAGAGCTGTGCAGATAATTCTATTACCATATGTCTTTAAATAAGTTTTATATAGTCAGTATATCAGAAACCCCTTTTAATGTGATGTGTTAAAGTTTCATCATGGTGAACTGGGGCTACAAGTAAAAGCGAAGAACTGGGAAAGGAATGCAAAACACTACTGATTTAATACTTCCATCTAAATCAATAATGGAATGCTCAGTATCTAATCCAATCAATGAAACCCTCAAATATGAAGTTCGATTTTGGTCTTATTTTAGTATGTCAGATAGACATACTGATTTTGATTGAGTTCTTCCATTTTGAAGTGTTTTTGTGCCGTGGGTAAGAGCTATAAAGACTTTGGTAGAAAAATATTTTTTTCTTAGATTGAAGCGATTTTGCTCTTGCAAGCTTTTTTTCTTTTCTTTAAAATTATATAAGATGCCATTTTTGCTGTCACACAACACTGTGAAAAATAATATTGTCCCTGTCTTAACTACAAGGCTTTCCAGGTAGCTCAGAATCCTTTTGTCTTGACAGACAGAGAATCCTAAAAATGAGCTCACAATGAATGCAAAGCTCACAAAAGAACTGTGTGGCATTGAATATGAAGTAAAGTTCTACAAAATCATTTGGATTTATGTATTTATCATAACCAAGTACACTGAAAGATACTTCCTTCACCTTATAAATATTGTCAATAAAATAACATAAATATCCATTTCTATGATACACTGAGAATGTAAACTTCCAAATGTAATGACTTGTTTGCTTAAAAATTTCCTGGTAAAACTTAGGTTATTTCCAGTTTTATTGATATGATAATCATTCCTTGCCTTCGTATCCAAAGTGTCCTCTTATTGGCTAATATATCCAAAAAGAGCAAGTGGGGAAGATACCTGGGCTAAGATCTAGTTCACAAGCTGAATTACAACAGAATTTCCTGTAAATTTATAATATGGCTAATTGGTTTATATTCCACAAGCAACTCCATGTAATTATAATACTTAGTGGAGTCTAGTACACTTGGTATTGAAAACAGTCAATGTGATGAAGAGACAACTTAAGATGATGTATTATTCAGGGTTCTCCAGAGCATGCATGAACAAGTGTGCATGTGTGCATGTCTGTGGTGTGTGTATGTGTATGTACATACAGATACAGAGAGAGAGTAAGAGAATGAAAATCGGCTCACATGATTGTGGCGAATATGCAGGATAGCCCGCCAGCAAGCGCGAGAGAAGCAAGAAAGTATTGCAGTTCAAGTCCAAAGGCAGTCTGATGGCAGTAATCTCTCTCTCAGGGAAGAATGAGTCTTTTTCTCAAGTCCTTTAACTGATTGCATTAGGCCCACCATTATTATGGAGGACTATTTGCTTTACTCCAAGTTTATTCATTTAAATGTTATTACCATACTCAAAATACCTTCACAGAAATATGTAGAATGCTGTCTGACTTAATATTGGGTACCATAGCCTAGCCAAGTTGACACACAAGTTGATATCACAAATAGTATTTACAGCTTTCGAGACAGAAGGAGAATATTTAGCGGAAAACATACCTTTTGATTAAATCAGTTGCTCCTCAGTGCATTCTTTGCTTATTGTGGCATTGTCTTGTGGCCAGAAAATTCAGATATATTCTGCAAAAGGTTTAGGAATCCTGCTGAGATAAATTTATGTATGTAACTATATAGGAACATGACTTGGTTTAAAATTAATGCAGTCAGCCAGTGAATCAACCCTGAAATTTTTCACTTTGTACATAAAAATTAATGTCGGTTGAAAAGGTTGTTTTTTTTGTTTTTTTGTTTTTTTGTTTTTTCTGTAGGCTCAGTTAGCTTTCTACTTGCTGCTACTGAAGTTACAAGCAGGAATCTGAAAAACAACATTGAGATGCGTTGTGAGAAATGCCTTGGGTTTAGATCCAATTTACTGATACCCTATAACTAATCTGTTATACAGTACATTTTCAAAGACTGGGAGCCCTCTGGCCTGGTTATCATTGATATTGAAATAGAAAATAACTAGAGTAGACAAGCTCTGTTATGCATAAAGAGAATAAAGAACTGAAAAAGACTGTGCTAGAAAGTGCATTTTAATATTTTTGACACTGTTTTATATAAGTCTATTTTCAAGCTCCACGTATTTCTTAAATTTTTTAAATTGTCTTTGTAAAAATTAGTATGCAAATTATAAAAATACTGAAAACAGGTTATTTTTAGTATTTTCTTTTGTAAATAATAATGTGATGAGCACCTTCAAATCTAAAGTTTTTTTCTACTTTCAAGATTTTTTCCTTAGGTAGATTTGTAGAAGTGATAATATTATCTAATAATCTTTCATTAGTCAAAACCACAAACATTTTTCAAGGAAAAAACTTCAATTTATCTGTTCAAGTCATTAGAGAGGGAAATGACAAATTCCTTGTACTATAAAATTTTAGGTCAAAAGATGTTATATTGTTTTATGAAATGGTTAATGATTAGTATGAGAAAAGATATGCTCTGTTGGGGATGCAAAAATCAGTGGAAAAAATAGAAATACATATCATATTTCTTTCCTTCTGATATTTCACAGATACTTCTTATATTCTCAGCATCCCTCCTTGTTTAGAACTTAACTTCTAGGTTTTAGAACTCAAGCAAACCAAAAGCAACAGAATTTTATAAGATTTGTAAACCAAATATTTTGATTTAACTATTGCTTTGAATTACCCAATATGTTTTCTTCACATAGAAACTTAATAGTTGGTAGTATTGAAAAGAAAGAGAATAGTGAGTACACCTTTAATAAAATTGATTGGCTTGGATTAAAACGAAATATACTTTAAATTTACTCAACCAAGAGTTCACAATAAAGATAACAGTCTCCTGGACACTTATTATTTTGTTTTTGTTTTTGTTTTTTTCTTTATCTGTATTCATAACAGGATATTGCTCAGGGAATAACTAAATGCTAATATAACTAATGATGCATTCTTCAGTCCTGGAATAGATGTACATAATATTAGAAAAGTGCTGTCTTAGGAGTTTATGTTATACGACACATAGAAAATATTAATCTGAAAACATAAATAAATTGGTTCAACCACTAATAAGCTTGGAGAAACAATTTAAGGGCAGGTGCTAAAATTACAAATAAAAAAGATACAAATAAATAAAAGGCCTTTTGTCACTTATCTGTAGTATTAAGAATTGAGAACAACCTGATCTTGCCTTGGTCAGCCACCTGTACACTTTTCCCAGAGGCCCAGCAGTTTAGTTGGTGTTCTTTTCCTTTTAAATATTTTTCTTCTCTATTTCTTGAGACTCTTATCTCCTTGAGTCTGGCTCTCTATTTTCCTGTTTTTCCAGGTTTTCATATTGCATGACTAATCTCTCTCTAGAAATAAAAGACAATACAAATATGACACTTAGCACAGGGAATTTGCAAAGGTTTCAGGAACCTAATAAAATTTTCAGTTATTATTATTGAACTAAAAATTTTACTACTGTTAGATAGTGCCATAAAATTCCTATTACTTGACTTTCTCCTTAAAAAAAAATGATAATGGTAAGGCAGGAACAAATGTTCATTATTAAAAACTGAGAGTACAGAAGGATATGCAGCAGTGGTCCTAAAAATTTGCCGTGTGGAAGACTCAGAAATATCCTAGGGTCTTGCTCCGAGAAATGTGGTCCATGGACCAGCATCATCAGCATCATCTTGTTATAACTACTGATTTTAAGGCCTCTATTGAGACCTTCTCAATTTGCATTTTAATATAATTCCTATGCATGTTAAAGTTTGAAATATACTGTGTGGGCTTATTTATATGAAATGCCCTGAAAAGGCAAATTGATAGAGAGGTCTGGGGCAGGGGGTAGGAATGGGGATTAATAGTGAAAATAAGTGAGAGATCTTATTAGGGTGATGAAAATGCTCCAAAACTGATTATGGTGATGGTGGCACAAGTTGGTAAAATTTCTAAAAAAATCATTGAATTGTACACTTGAAATGGATGCAATATATATTCTGTAAAATATGCTTCAATAAAGGCATATTTATTGAAGATATTAAAAAGTTGAAAAAAGCAAAACATATTTGTCAAAACGCAGATTCCTTGGTCCTATTGTAGAGCCCATGTGATTCCATCTCGTTTGTGGATTTCTAATTAAGAAATTTTGATATAAATAGGAACAACCCAATGCCTGCACCCACCCAATCCTCAATTCAACCTTATTACTACTTCTCTTCCTTCACATGTCCTGGTGAATTCCAGGATCAGTGCATGTAGCTTTACACTTGTTTAATGGCCAATAATATTCCATAGTATGCTGATACCCTTTAACTATATCCATTGTGATGAAGGTTTGTTTTCAGTATAACAATGTTGCTGTTGCTTAAAATACATATATATGCCTGTATGTACATGTGCAAGTCTTTCTTTAGTACAGGTACATAGAAATGGAAATTGAATCTAACTGTATTTATTACAGTTATAATAAATATTGTTGAAATAATCTCAAAAAAGCTGAACCAATTTACCCACTGCCAATATAGTATAAGAATGACCATTTTTTCAACATGAATGATTAATAAATGCAATCAGTCTTTTCCATTTTGCCCAGGTGTTAGGCAGAAAAACATAGTTCATTATTTGTTTGTATTTCTTTAAATATTAGTGAGATTGAGCATACTTTCAATATTTTTCTCATTCTATGACTTCCTTGTTTATTTTTCTTGCCCATTTTCTTTTGTCATTTCTCATTTATTCATATAAACTATTTATTATTGTTAATTAAGCTCACATTTCTTCTAAAAACTAACACTGAAAGTTATCCCCCAATATTTTGCTTAAATTTTTGCCATGTAAATGGTGCTTTTAATTATTCCAGTTTAAAAATGTTTGTGTAATTATGTTTGTCAGTCTTTATTTGCATGTTAGGGATAAAACTTCCAAATAGATATGCATTAGTCCCGATGGCATTTATTGATTGATTAAGTACTCTTTTCCCTACTGAAAAAAAAAAAAAAAGAATAATTTATCAAATTTCATGCATTTCTGGGCTCTATATTCTGTTCTGTCAATCTATATTTCTTCTTTCTCTGGTACAAATAGTTTCTATTACTACCATTTTATAATATATTTTAATATCAGATGGGGCTAGTTCTCCCTCACTACTATTCTTCCATAGATTTTTTTTCCTTTCTAGTAAAAAATAAAAATCAATTTAAACTGACTTTTGAGACTAAACAAATCATTATCTCTTTATTCCAGCTCTTCCTTCTTTTCACATTCCTTCCTTTTTTACAAAAATTTGCTCTTAATGAGGTAGAGGGTGTTATTACACACATTTGCATTTCCAACTTTGTGCAAAAAGAAATTATTCTGTATGAAGAAAAGAATAAATATGCTTTTAGAAACTTCTGTATGTCAGGTACTGTTAATGAACTCAAAGGGTTCATTTTGCCCGCACACATCAAAGACAAAGGAAACATAGACAGGAGTTTGCCGCAAAGAAAGTAGAGGTTTATTTAATGAAACGGTGTCAAACCCAGAGACACAGGTGAGCTAGCGTTCAAAGACCTGGCTCCCTGATGGCCTCTAGGGGATAGGTTATATAGGGGAAAACTCATTAGTCATGGTAACTAAGAGACGGGATCATGGGCTGAGAGGCAGTCGATCATTGTATCAGATCCTGATGTCAGTTTTGTTCTGTCGGGTTTCAAGGGGATACTGGTAAGGTCCTTTCGCCTCCATGGGTCTGGATCTGCTAGATGTTATTTTCGGTTTAACCAAAAATCTTTTCTATGGTCATCAGACCTAAGGCTTTGCTCCTAAGACTGTTTAATGCTGACCTAAAAGCTTAATGATTGAGAGTGGTCAGTTGTGTGGTACGCAGAATGATAAGGAAAGAAAAGAAGCACATAATCAAGGAGAAAGAGAAGAGAAAAAATCATCTTAAAGAGTGAAGATTTGCATGATTATAGTACTTTAACAATAGATATTTTCCAAGTAACAAAAGGAAGAGGAGAATAAACACATTAAAGAAAAAAGTACCCTAAACTCTTGGTATCTAGAATATTTTTGTTCTGTAATTTTGCTAAATAACTTTAGAACTTTAGTGAAAAAATGTAGTATGATATTCATGCTATTAAGAAGAATAAAATATATTTTCTCTGTTGAGTCAGTTAAATATATGTGAGATTGAGAAACAGCAATTGGGGGTCAAATCAATTGAAAAATCCCAGTACAAACAGGATTATTCTGAATCTCCTTTTTATTCATTGTAGATCCTTTTTCCAGTATCATTCATGTGATTACCTTCCTCTTTCCATATTTAAATGTTGATGTTTTTCAGAGATCAATCTTATCTCCTTCTGGGTTTTGTAATTAATTGCCTTTAGGGACCAGGCTGGTAACACAAGGGAGTGAAGCAGGCTATATTTACTAGGATAGTGCTTGGTGAGGACTGGGACCTCATGAAAGAATGTTCAAATGCAGACATTTAATAAACAACCTACTTACTCAAAAAAAAAAAAAAAAAAAAGGAAAAGAAAGAAAGAAAAACTACCTGGCAACCTTTGAATCTTGACTTTCCTAGTGGTCTCTTTCTAAGTCTGAAGTTATCATTTATGTGCTAATTACTCCCAAATATTTATTACTTTTCCAGTTATCTGTTAGCTTCAAATCAGCATGTCCAACTCTGTAAAGAATACCTCTAAATATATATGATAGGCATCTAAAACTGAACATATAAACTGCACTGATTTCCTTCTTGTCTAAACTTGCTCCTTTTCATTTATGTCTCCTTTGCTTCTAATGTTAAAAGCAGAATCTTGAAAGCCAACCATGGCTCTCTACTCCACCCCTACTTCTAAAAGAGCAGCAATTCAAATACAAATCACCTCCATGATCTTGCTAAAGTTTATTTGTTGTCCTTATTCTTGCTTCACTCTCTTAGTTTAGTTACTCATATTTTGTTTTGGATGATTGAAATAGCCTCCTAATTATAGAGACATTTTTCTAATGTCACATTTCAGCTTGTCTTTTGTACTTTTACCTGTGTTATCTTTCTAAAATGAAAAAAAAAAAATTAATTATTTCTGCATCTTTCCAGCCTCCTTGCTCATCATTTCCTTTCCTTCATCTTCCTACATTACCTTTTCTACTCATGATCATCAGCCTGCAGGTGCCATGTCCTGCACTCCAAAACTTTTGCTCATGATAGTCCTTTTACTTCTTGTTAATTTTCCCCTTTGCTTTCACATGGTTAACTCCTATTAATAATACAGGACTCAGCCTAGTATAATTTATTCTGGGAAATTTATAGTTTTTTATGCGTATGCCTATTTTAACATGTATTGTAAGTATCTTTATCTTTTTCTTGTCTCTCTTTCCCCATTCTCCTCTGAGCATCTTGAAATTAGTGACTCAATCTTGCTAATTTTTCACACCTACAATATGTATTTGATATCTAGTAGATACTAAATAAATACTTGTTTAAATACATGAGAATAAGTGAATAAATGACTGGGTAAAATAGGCAATAACAGAACTTGAGATGATAGTAAACATGATTTAGGAAGAAAGAAAGGCGATGCTGGTGATGCCAAGTTTTATTGACTCTTTCATGTAAGAATTACATACATATTTGATATAAACAACCATGACATAATAAAAATAATGCCTCAGTAAAATCATAATAAAATCTGAAGTTTAGTAAATAAATTATATGAGTAATGTATGTTGAAAGGTAATATTTAGCAAACATTTTTTTGGCAAAATACTAAATGAAAATAATCAGACTTAAAAACAATTTTTTTTTCAAAAAAATTTATAATACCTGTGGGTATACAGTTTCTAATAAATAATTACATTCAACATTTTGTTATGAAATTAGTAATTAGTTTCAGATAAAATTTTCTACTAGTGTGATGCTGTGCCAAAATTTACTCAATAAGATATTGTAAGTGTTACTGAATACTTTGATGTTGTCAGTGTTGGAATTTTAGATTGATTTCTTTTTTGGGTTACTAGTGTGATACCAGGTTTTATTGTTTAACTATTTTGTAATGGAATGAATTAATCAGATTTATGACAAAAATCTGTGTTATGATAGAGTTCATTTGTTTGGTGATATACTTAAATGTAATTTCATACATTCTCTAAGTTTGTTATGTAAATAAAAGTTTTAAATAGAATTAATGCATTTGAGTGTTTTTAAACTGAGATCTCTGCATTCAACCTAAGGTAACAGGTATAACACTGTTTAAATCTTTGAGTTAGTTGTCTATAAAAAAATAATTTTAAGTAAAATAAAATGGTTGACTATAAGCCAAGAGGATTAATATTGTAAAAATCTGAAGTTCTAAATTTAGATAAAAATTCTAAAATTATGGACAAAAAAAAATCTTTGAAATACTTTAGGCAAAAATATTGAATTTTACCGAACTAGGAAATGGGGATAGAATAAGGACAAAAATTTCGAAAAAAAAAAAAAAATCCTAAGGTTAGTAGATAAGATATGAGTTTAAAAATAAACTTAAAAAGCTAACAAAGCAAGATTTTGTTTTTAAGAAGGAAACTTCTGTTGGAAATTCAATTTAAATTCAGGACTTGCAAAGAACTATAGTGCTATTATGATAGAGCTATGAGTTCATTGTTCAGCTATTTGATAATATAATTTAAGCTATTCTAATATGAAGGAGTACAGTCCAAGGCCAGCTCTAATTATGGGCTACAGAGGGGAACAAAATACCCAAAGAATGCCCACACCTGCACTTTTACCTACAAGGCTTATACATGGGCTGGAATTTCCCAATAATGATTAGAGAATAGAATTTTAATAATTCCCTTTGTTTGAAGTTTAGTCAAGTAAAGAAAAACTGAATGGCAGGTATATCACACAACCTCTATCACTTAGTACCATGCAATTACTTCTTCATTCCAAATTTCAAAGAATTAAGGGGGAAAATAGCATAATTATTTGATTAAAAACTATTAAAATCTAAATATAAAGTTTTAAAAAACAATCTTCTTGTGTACATGGATAATATGATCATGCTATAATCCCTGAAGTTTTGCTTTTTATGTATTTAATTGTTAAGTCACTATAAAAAACATTCAAAAGTATCTCTGGCTTACCTGTTCCAAATTTTTATAGGTATATATACACTCATGCATAAATTATATATTTATATATAAATTACATAAATAATTAAATATATTATAAATTTATAACTATATCATATAACAAATAAAATACATATTATATATAAATATAGGTATATAAATTAAATTAGGACAAATAACACCTGGTTTAAATCTCATTTAAAAGTATCAAATATTCAAGCTCTTAAGTTTGAATGTGGCTTGAAAATATTTTAATCAAAGGACAACTGAAATATTAGAAAGTAAGAAATACCCTTATTTAAATACCAATAACAAAAATATGAAAAAATGCTGAAATAAGATATGACTTAATAAAACATAAAACTATATGTAATAAAGAATAGAAACAAAGAAGTATATAAACTATGTTTTGACAAAGCCTTAAAAATAAATATTTATGAAAAAAATTAAAAACTTGTAACCTTCTCATATAAAACTATACTGTCCCTTACATATTTATTTCTGTAAAGAAAATCTTCAAGACTATGAAATTATACAAGTGAAAATATCATGGCCATTCTGAAGTTAGATATCCTTAAAGTTTTGATTCTATTTTTGTCTGACTTACATACAGAGAAACATATTAACTAGTATTTCAAGCTGGTCGTACTAGTTTTCCCGAAGAAAACTCAAAAAATACCTATAGATTTTTACCTTACCACAAAGAAAAAAGATCATTTATCAGTGTATAGGAGAATTGCATTATATTTGTGAACTGGGATTTTGTGGAGTACAGGAATGATTGTATTGTAAAACTGACTGGGCAAGTGTGTTTTTTTCTGAGGCTTACAAATGCTGTGACTGATCTCTCATGCGGTACATTTTTAGTTTCCTCAGCAGATCCATCACAGATCTTTGCCATGTCAACTGTGTCAGTTCAAATAATTTCCCAAACAGTCTCTGGATTGCCAGCTGTAAAAGATGGGTTTATTTGCTCAAGCTCCCTATTCAAGCATGTATTTACAATGGGTAATTATTTTTTTTCTATGTAGAAGTTTTAAGATGCAGGTAGGTCCACTATGATGTTTGTTTTGAAAACTCAAATTTGTTCCAAAGTAATTGATATATTAAAAAATAATTGGAGCATAATGCAAATTCTGCATTTGCCTATGTGCAATTTTCTCTACAAGAAACACTAAGCTACGCAAAAAATGCACTCCGCCAAAAGGAATACACCAAACACATATATGCACATCTCAAATATCTATCAGTTTCCCCATGTCTATAAGACATTTGTTCACATCAAAAGTTACAACTTTCCCTCCTTATTCAGATAAACTTGCTTCCATCATTTCACAATAACTTACAGGCTGAAGACCTTTTAATGCTCACTGATGCAAGAAAACTTCAGATATTTTTCAAGGCACAGTGCCGTGTTTATTGCGGTATTTATGTATTTCTTAATAATTTAACCTATTTTAAAATGTACCACCTCAAGTTATAGCAGAACTAAATATACTATCAAGAGTAAAATGAACTTAAATTATTGCATACTATATTAGTTCTTCAATTTTCACAAGGTAAAGATGTTGGAAACTGTTTAGGAAAACTTGGAAAAATGACTGCTTTTCTTTTATAAATTTTTTTTTTAATGATTGTACTTTATAAAATTATTGTCATTGCTTCCTAACTGTTAATAATATGCTGTTGCATCTGTGTAGCTCATTGATATGATGAAGGGACAATTCTAATCTAAAATAGTAAATTAGGATTCCCTCCAAAAATATCTTGTAGTTTATTCAATATTCTTGAGACAGATCTCATTTCCAGTGAGATTTTACCAGTGTAAATCCTGAGAAAAATCCTGAAGACTCCAAAAGTAAAAATAAATGTCTGACTTTTAGATATTTAGAGCTAATTTTCCACATGCTATTCAAAATTCTGGATTATGTCACATAAATATTTAATTCTTTGTTCTTGGTCATTTACAATTGAAACAAAGCCTACAATATTTGCCAGTTCTAACTATTAGATTAATATTAAAATTTTGATGTTAGCATTTCTTACTTAATATTTAAAAAGTAATTGAGGACCTAAAATCAATAATCTGTTCCCACCTTAGGGAACTAGAAAAGAAGAACAAATTAAATTCAAAGTAAGCAAAATAAAATAATAAGAAGAATTAGAGAAAACTTCCAGATACAAAATAAATAACTCCTGGGGATATAATATACAGTAGGGTGACTATAATTGATATTACTGTATTGCATATTTGAAAGTTCCTGAGAAAGTAGATTTTAAAGTTTTCATCACAAGAAAAAAATTTTAACTATGTAGTGATAAATGTTAAAGAGACTTATTATGGTGACCATTTACAATATATACATATATTGAATAATTATATTGTAGACCTGAAACTAACATAATATGTCAATTATATCTCAATTTATAAAGAAAAATAGAAGAGAAATCAATAAAATTAAAAACAGGAAATCAGTAGAAAATAAAAAAAAATCAAAAGCTTGCTCTTTGAAAAAATCGATCACATTTATATCTCTAGTCAAACGAACTAAGAAAAAGATATAATTATTAATATCAGAAGTGAAAGAAGGGACATAACTACAGATAATGACAGGATATTAAAAACATAAAAATGGAATACTATGAATAACTCTACACTCACAAATTTGATAACCTAGAAAAAAATAGACTATTTACTTAAAGACACAATGTACCAAAAACTCACACAAACAAATTTACCTAAATGGAAACTGCACCACAAATTTTAAAGTTTACTTCACAATCATATAAATTTCCACTTTAGGGGGGAGGTTATTTTATTATCTATTAAAATTCAAAGAAAATAATTTTCTGATAGCCTATTAATCATCTCTTTGATTAATCTAATATTATTATTCTTGATTACACTTTCTATTTTTTTCAATTAATTTAGAAAAGCAATTGCTGGTTGTTAGTGTTACCATACTTATCAAATAAGAACACATAACACCATATTAAATTTAAATTTTTGATCAACCACCAAAATTTCTGTATGTTCTATGTAATATTTGGGACATACTTATACCAAAAAGATATAGTTTTTGTTGATTTGAAATTCTGAAATATATCTGGGTGGTATATACTTTAGCTGAAAATTCTACTTATTATAGATAGAGCCTTGATAATCAGTTGTAAAAAGTTCTACATTGGCATGAGATATACCAAATTATTGTGCTACAAATCATTTTAAGAGGTCTCTATTGTCATAATTCTTCGAGAAAGGTAGAAAATTTAGATGTTTCTAAGAGAACTTTCAACTTCACAAAGGAAGGGAAATACTATACTGTGAATTTTCAAATGAACATCATGGGAATAGAGTAGAGTTTTAAATTAAACCCATTCTTCACTTTTTCATGACCTGTACCAATGATAGAAATTATACCGTCAGCCCTATTTTCAGATCTTCTGGAGTATTTTTGAATACTTTTTTGAGTCTATTTTGAATGGTATGTGGATGGTTGGACATTTAATAAGTAGAAAATTTTATAGATACATTATTTGCTTATATACATCACTAGGGATCATACTTCTCATCCTGAGGGCCTTTTTAAATCATTTGCTATAATTGCAAATATCTCATCTTTTTTTAAGTTCATTGCATGCAATGATGGATATTGTTTTGCTAATTATTAGGATTATTTACCATGAAAGATATAAAAATTGCCTTTCTTACTGTATCTTGGGAATATTGAAAATGACTGTTATAGCAAGATTCACATTTGCCTACTGAATCTATTAACCCTCTAACTTTTTCCTACTTATTGAATGACTAAAAAATCAGAATCTAGGCAACTTGTATCTGTCTAGGCAAAAGGAAGCTGTTGGCACATTATTGGATTAATAATAAGATAATTGGGATTCAATTTTATTAGGGAAATGTTGAGAGAGACATATGGATTAATTTCACAAAGTGTCTTATTTTTTTTTTTACTTTAAATAAGTGCAGTAAAAATTACAACTTTTCAGAGCATTGTGGTCTTGTTTAAACTGTTAGAGAGTAATGATTCAATGTGTGCTCTTCTTTTGTTATTTCCATTTATATGACTTAAACTGAATTTTTCACAGTTTTCAAACAATGAAAATTAACACTTGAGATCATTCAGTCTATGACATGCCAAAATGTGTTTGCCAGGTTTTGCTACTCAAATATTTTAACTACAGCAAGTATTTATGAACAACTTCTATTAATTTGCTAAACTACTGAATCCTTTGGGCATCACAAATTTAGCCCAACTTTTTCTTCCATTAAAAATGAGATATAACATCATCTATTTTATTTCTGTTAGAAAGATCACCATTCTTCCATTTCCTCAAGGTAAATATTTATGTTATTATAGATACTAAGGCAGAAAGACTAGATCTTACAATCAAACTCAGTCCATTGACTATATTTTGCAATTCTATTGAGTCTATTTTGTAGAAAACACATACAAAAGTTATTTTTAAAAGCACTGTTTTTTTTTTTTTTTGATAGAGGCAGAATAAGGAATGTCATACTCAGTGCATGGTGCTAATTCTAGGGGTAAAATTACCTATTGTTAGTTCACGAGAGTACTTACCAATAGGATGAGAGTCTATAGTATAACATCAAGAAGCAATCAATATAAAAGATAATCAATAAATTTGAGCTGTATATTGTGAGGTATGCCAACTAAGAAATTTGCACATGTGATTATAGGTATTCATTCAATACTGACTAAAGTAGAGAGATTTAGCTAATAAACTCAAAGAATAGAGGTCACATAAAGCAGGCTCTCAATTTTGAAGTTTCAGTTTCTATTACTACTTAGTTTGTTTTAGACTTAACCTTGCCAAGTTCACACTGATTATTAATTTATTCCTCGGGTACTGGAATTTTGGACTGGCTCTTCAGAGCGGGGACAAGTTTACATACTTTCTTCCCAGTGTTTCTTCTATTGTAGCTGGATTTTGTTTTTCTTTATCTGGAACTTACATTGGTCACATTATTTTGTTTTTCAGGGCCTGATCTTGTTGTGCCTTGAAATGTCAAAACTATGACCAGATTCCTGAAGGTGATGATCTTACCGAGATGCTCTTTAGGTCAAAATGAGGCTGCCTTCCAACCTTACCAAAGCTACTATATTACAGCACTTATGTGAGATTTATTTTTATTTTTATTTTTTATAAATGGTTAGACATTTATATAATTTATGAAGTGATCCCCCTGATTACTCTAGCACCCATCTGGTACTATACCCAACTATTACAATAATATTGACTATATACCCTATGCTATGCTCTAAATCCTCATACTGTTTTGTAACTACTAATTTATATGTCTTAATCCTTTCACTTTTTCACCCAGTTCCCCAACCCCCCACCTCTCTGGCAATCACCAGTTTGTTATCTGTGAGTCAGTTTTTGTTTATTTTAGTTTTTTTTTTTTTTTTTTTACTCAAAATAGTCAACCTGTCACATACCTCACAATTTTTTTTCTCCTTAAAAAAAATAAAGAGAAATTAGAAAAGAAATTCAACAATAGAACAGAACCAATTTATATTGTTAGTTCTTTTAAACCTTCATTCTGTTATCAGTTTCTATTATGCTGTAAGAAATTACCCCTCAAACTTAGTTGTTTAAAAGAACAGACATTTATTATCTCACTCAATTTCAAGAGTTAGAAAACTGGGAGTGTTTAGCTACTTGGTTCTGGTTCAGTCATTCAGGAGGTTATAGTCAGGATATTGGCAAGAGCTATAG
The DNA here is from genome assembly GCF_902729225.1 of Pteropus medius. Classification (NCBI taxonomy): domain Eukaryota; kingdom Metazoa; phylum Chordata; class Mammalia; order Chiroptera; family Pteropodidae; genus Pteropus; species Pteropus medius. The sequence continues at coordinate 31,558,952 of NW_024340696.1, forward strand.
TCATCTGAAGGCTTGACTGGAGTTGGAAAAGATGCTTCAAGAAGGCTCACTCACACGGATGCTGGGTAGAGCCTTCTTTCTGAGTAGTTAGCTGCCATATCATGAGCAACCCTATGGAGGGACTCTAGTGGGAAGGAATGGAGGCCAGCCAACAGCCAGCTAGTAAGATAGAATCAACAATATCTTTTTATGATGTAGTCTCAGAAGTGACTTACTACTACTTGTACTTTATTCTATTGGTTATATACATTTGAGAGTCACTAAGGCTAGCTGAATCAAAGAGAGGGGTATTAGGCTCCACTTTTTGATGAGAAGGGTATTAAATTGAGAGCACATTTTATAACCACTATATCCTCTAAAATATGGAGTGCTACAACAGATTCTTGGTAGATCTCTCTAATCCTAAGATTTTCTTTCTTTAAATCCAATTGGCAAGGAATAACCACATGAACTTCTAAAGATTATCTTTCCTTATATTACTTCACTTCTCAAGAACCTAGGTTTTCTAAGTTCTTGATACCTTGACCTCTCTAAGTGTGATAACTCTTACATCACACTCAATCACACTGAATCACACTCAACCCCATGTCTAATTTTTAATTTTGCCCATAAACTTCTTCTAAATTATAAAGATGAACTTATAGTATGAACTCTATCTCGTTATAAAATCTCATTTTACATTAAAACCTTCTAGATTCCAAATATAATTTCTGCGATATACTGCAAAAATCAAACTTTGCCTTCTATCTTAATAGCATGCTCCTTCCTCATTCTCTCTTATCTTTTGAAATCTTCCTATTGTTCCAGGCCTAGCCTAAGTCTTATATTCTCCATAAAACCTATCTTACTATTCTGTCATTGATTTCAGCACCATTTCTCTAAATCCTCATTGTCTTTACCATAAGTGACACATGCTTTAGCACAAACTATTCTCAAATTGTTTCAGCCGTAGTTGTGTTGTTTCCTCCAACTGGATCATAAGCTTCTCAGAGAGAAAAAACATTTTTTATTCTATTTAGTTTCCATAGAACTTTATGTAATTTGGGAAATATAGAACATATTCAACAAATGTTTTATGTTTTATTTCATTTGACTATGAGATTGAGGAATGCTTTTGATAAACTTTACATAAAAATACCTAAAAATATAGGAGAAAGAAAAAAATTCTATTTTTTCTATAAATGTATTTCTTTTTTATAAATATAGAAATTCAAATGCCTACCCAAAGGTTATCTTATGATTTCAGACTTAGTTTAAAATTGGAAAATAATCATGGTAGCAAAAACTCTATATGTAGGCATAAAATTCACAGTATTAGAATTTATTTTGATTATAATTGAACCAAAATAACTTTCATGGTCTCAGTTTTTTTTAAGTATGATTATGAACATAAAGAAAACAAAGAATATATTATTACTTCTGTTTGCTCTGAGTACTTTAAAATGTAGAAAAATTTGATTTTTGAAAAGGATTAATGCAACATAGATTAGTTTTTCTTAGTTCAGTGGGAGTTCTGTAAAAAAATATCTATTTCTCTAGAGTTTTTTTTAGAATGTTTTTAAAAATATTAGTTGCTTGTAGTGTTACTTAAAAAACAATTAAAAAACAATTAAATACAGTATTTTATATTTTCACTGGTTACTTTTCAAATTGTTTAAATTTTCTTCCTCTATGTGAGTGGTAATTATATATAGAGAGAAACATTTTTTGACATAATTTTGTTTTTAAAATTTTTTTTGTAATGAAACATTTTTTTAAAACGACTTGTTGATATATGTTTGACATACAAAAAAGCTATCCACTTTTATTGTATACAAGTAAATGAGTTTGCAGATAAGTCTGTGAAATCATTACCAAAATCTATGCTGTAAATATATCCATCACTTCCAAATTTTCCTTTCACTTTCTTTCTTTATTATTATTATTATTGTGTAATAAGAACACTTATAAAATCTAATGAAACATTTCAAATGTAAACAAAAAAGATGAAAAAAGTATAATGAACTTCCATTTACCTGTCACCTAACTTTGACAATTATCTACATTTTACTAAACTTGTTTTATCCTCACATCTTCCCTACTCGATGAAGACATTACTAAGACTATTTTTACAATTGACACCTATTATTGACCTGAAAGATTTGCTGAGCTTTGGAATCTTCTCTCTCCTATGTTTATATGAAATGGAATGTGAAAACTGATAACATCATGCCTTCACTTCCTTATCTTAAGATAAAAATATTAAATCCTGGAGACTTTCAATTTCTAACTTCTCTATGGTCACATAACTAGTTTCAAAGTTGGAAGGAGAACGTAGATTTCCATTTATGTAGATTAAATAAATTGATGCTTAAATAAGTAAAAAATAGCTTAACTATTTATAATTAGGGAAGTCTTGACATATAAGTGTTCTTGCATAGGTGTAGCAGGCCAATGGCCAAACTACTACTTATCTGAGAAAGTAACTTGGATATTTACCTCTAAGAGGTTGACTAAATATATAGATAGCCTCGTACTCCTATGGTAAACACGATTATATGAAACAAAGAATCAGATAAATTAAAAAATACAAGTTGATAGGAGTCCTCAGGTTCAGAATTAACATTCCATCTAGCCTATATCAAACTCTTTTTTTAGTTTGACTAAGATGATTTGGAATCTTTGGGGCTCTAGAGCTCACAAACAGAAAATAATATATGATCTGAATGAGTCAATGAGTTTATAGCTTAAGTCATTTGGTGCTCCATCTTGGACTCTGTTTTGCAACTTTAATAATAAATATTGTCTGATGTTTGAAATAAAAGCTACCTGCATTTGTGACTCAGTCTGATCCATGGTCTCTGCTTCCATCAGTTGTTCTGTCTAACTCATCTTAAGTCAGATATCACCCAAGAATGGTAAACAGCCCTGCTCTAAAGAGTAGACTCCAATTCATGTAATCTGGAAACATTCACATAAAGAAAGGAGGATTTACATCTACTGCTACCTAGGGCCATAATTATAAAAAGCGAGTATGCATTTATTTTGTTTATATTTATTTATAATCTAAAATACTATTTCATTTGCCAAATATTCATACATGAAATCAGAGTACTTATTAATACTTTAAATGAAGTTTTCTTTCTGACCTCTAATTGTTTATAAGCACTGCTTCCTGTGAGTGTGATGCTTATGTGTGTTTTTCACCATTCAGAAACCAAGAGTGGGTAATGACTGAGTGTTCTGTGTTCGTTGTTTAGGGTGATGAAGCAGTAATGACACTTGGCAACAGGTTTCATTTGTACTAGTAGAGGCTATATAATCTGGTATCAATGATATTTATATAATACTTTCTTTCAAAGTTATGATATCAAAAAAAGAGAGAGGTTATTGAGGGGTTGCTAACAGGACCCTGAGAACCTGGCATGACTGGGAATCATCCATATCCCTCAAAGGTCAGGCAATTAGAACTTCTAAGTTGATTTTGGTAGGGTACACTTTTTGGAAATTCTAAAAAGGCAAACTTTATCCTATTTCCACATGATGACATAGAAGTGCTTTTTGTAGCTCTCTCTGTGATATTTAATTGCTCTAGAGAACATTATGTTTTAACTTACTTTAATAAAAAATCAATAGATATATATTAATCTAAAGTAAACTGTTTTAAAAGAACTTAATAATAGAGCTATGAAGCAATATGGGCATTATGTTAATGATCAATGATGGTAATACACCAATGTTTAAGAATACAGAATAATTTTAATGAACTACAGAGAATAAAATGATATAAACAATATTTTTCTAAATATGTAATTTTTAAAAATAGGAAAGTATTTATTCACTTTATGAGTGGCTGATTCTGATGTTTATGTAATATGGAAACTGCTGATTACTGAAAAACAAAGAGAGAGAAGGAGAATGAATTTTCTTTCAATCATATTAAGCACTTTTTAAAATGTTTCCAATATTGAAATAAAATTGACTTTGTCTTTTGTCAAAGAGCATGTTTACACGAGTGAATTAATTCCACTTACCTGCGTTACTTTGCGAGCAGTTCAGTTGCCATGGCAGGCTGAAGGAGGAAGGACTAAACAAAAGCTACATAATATGCCAAACATCAAATAAGAAGTCACATCTTTGCATTTGTAATTTGTCCCCAAGATACAATAGAAAAGTTTGCAGTCCAAAAGTATCATCTTTTCTAGTAACTTGGATGTCTGTCCCCTGATTCATTCATTATGCATAATGGTAATTTTTGTGCTAACAGTGTCTATTATAGTATTTTTATAGGTAGAAATGAAGGCAGGGTGGCAAAAAGGTCACGCATATTGTGGGTTCTTGTCAAAAGAGAAGATAAACCCAAAGTTTCTGGCTGCCACTAATATGATTAGAATAACACACTAAGCTTCCAGAAACATATCCAGAAAGTCGTTTTCAAGCCTGACTGCTCTGCATTCATTACAGTCTAAACTTTGACAAGCACCTTTAAGTGCGTTCTTTCTTGAACATGGGAGACAGAGCAAGAAGGAGAAAATTTATTTCAGGATTGAAAATGTGCTCTCCTCTTTGACACTTCTGTATGATATTTAGCTTTTGCAAACCTAATCTACTTGTTCAATGAGTTTCCAACAACTCCCGTGTTCTTACACTGCATGTTACCCCATATAATCTCGAAAACTGCTTATTTACAAATTTCGGATCTCTATGTTGGGCAGATTCAGTCATACCAAAATGTGACATTGACAGGAATAAATTGATGGTAGTTGTCTCCTGCTGAGTGACTATGAGCTTGCAAGCATAAAACACAGTATCTTCAAAATCTACTGGGGCATCAGTTTCATTTGAGGCTGCTGGCACAGGTGCATCCTCCCTGGTCTATCTGTTCTGGATAGAATATGTCGTGATCATTCTTCTTCCTGCTGTTCTACCTTCCTTTCATTGACACGTAGAGATTCCTGCTATTTGGTCACTTTGTTGCATCATTTCCTCTTTTCTCTAATTTTTCTTAATTGATATATGCACAGTACTTAAGAGTATTTAATTATATGTTCAATTAAAAAAAGTTGCAGAATCTATTCTAAACAAATTATTCCTGTTAAAAGAAAAATAAACTAGCATAACAAATCCTTTCCTCCTGATTTTTATGATCTCCTTTAGTAGATCTTAATTATAGAAAATCATTTTATTTGCAAGTTTTTTGAACATTTTGTCTTAATTTTAAGATATGGGTGATATTCTAATATTAATCCCTGGAATTGTCAGATAGCTATAAAAGGCAGAATCACACCAACTACTTTACATATCTTATCATTGCATATCTTACGTGTCTTGTACTTCTTCTGCAGAAATGAAAGATAGGTCAAGTGTTCCAGGAATCAAAATATATTCATAATTAAAACTGGCCTATGTTAACTGCTATAACTTCCTCCTCTTTCTGGCCAAGTTGGTTATATCTGTTGAACATTTCCTTTGAGATCTAAATTATTATTTGATTTACAGAGATTACAAATATTCCAAAAAATATGGGTTTTAATTAGCACCACATAGGTTGACTGCTCCCTCATTATTTTGTTAGTCGCACACCACAACTGTTTATCATTTTTGTTCACTTGTTAATTTATTTTTTACAAGCTCAGTTGATTAATCTTACAATGCTGTTCTAATCTCAATGTAAAGATGTCCAATTTATTTATGCTTTTGTGAGATCATTTATGCAATTCAGTTTTACCTGAATTGCATAAATGATATTTACTTATAACAAAAAATTATTCTGTTTGCTTCTAGCTGGACACAGATAATTCTCTTAAGCTTCTTAAGTTTGTAATAAAATATAAGGGACTGTACACCTCTTGTTACAATAATAATCACAATATTTAGTGCCTATTGTGTGCTATTTGGACTAAAAATCAGCAAAATAGCTCCCAGTGGGATAATTATTCAGCCAATAAAACAAAATCCAAGGGCTGATAGATAGTCAATAATTTGGCAGGAAGCAGTGAGAAAATGTCAATGCTCTCAATTTCTTCTTTGACCAGAGAAAACATCCAGAGAGCTTGGGAGGAGTTGAATTTGGGACCAATACAGTTTATAAGGATAGAGAGTAAAACCTCTTTGGTAATGACTGCTTCAGTTTGAGGGAACAGATTAAGAGAAATAGAATTAAAGTAGTGACTAATTATGCATTAATTTATTTATTCTTAATTTAACCATGGGAGGATGGTTCTGCCCTCGAATTATAATAAAGTTGGGAAAAAATGAGAAAAATAATAATAACATAGCAATATGTAGCACAGATTTAAAATGTGAAGTGAATTTTTTCCATGGATGGTCACTAATTGACTACTATGTGCCAGATAATATGCCTCATATGCTATCCAAACAATGCATATTCCTGAAATTGAGAAAGCCTGTGATTATCGTGGAATGTAATGGTCACAGAAAGTTCTTAAGGGAAGCTGCATTTGATCTAGATCTGGATGAATAAGAAAAGGTATAGACATAAGCATTCAGCGTGGGCACACGGAGAAAGACAAAACAGTGTGAAATATGTGAGATTGAGTACATCCTAATCAGCCACATGAACTTGTGTAAGGAAATGGTGGACGAAAGACTGGAATAGTAGCTTAATGGATTTCATTGTCCTTGATCCCCCAAACACCCATCCCTGCTTCATCAGGTATGCGGGACCTAATTTGGCTCTGAAGGAGGAAGAATTGCTGGAGTTGAGAAGTGAAGAGAGTCTCTGGGAGGGGTAAAAGGCAGGAATATAGGTAGGGAAAAAAGGGGAATTGAAGAAGTATTGGAGAGAGAGTCATGGTGGTAAAGAAGCTGCTGACTAATAGTATTAAGCCAACTAATGCACTGGGATATTGGAACTTGAAATTAGAAAGCTGTAATAAAAGTAAACATATAAAGATATAACACACTAAAAATTAGTATGGCAACCACAGAAGTTGATAGGGGAAAACATTTTCTATCAGATCCTGTGTGTCCCAGACAATAATACCAGTGGTGCTCCTAAAGCTGGCTGATCTTTAACTGTTTCCAGCTCTACAAAGCCTTCCCAGTTCAAGCAATAATTCTAAAGAGACTTACAACTTTGCGGGGAAATTGCTTGATTTATTTGTCTCAGAGGACGTAGATGAATAACATAGTAACTGTACGCCACGCTTTCTTTTTGAATAACATTAAATGTGTCCTTTGGCCTATCTCCTAAGCATTCCTGTAAGGCTGAGTCCACTGCTCTTTGCCCCAACCAGGAGTCAGATCTCAGCACTAAAAGTCCATTATAAAACCTGTCTTTTGATGCCTTTCTATGTCTTTACTTGGTAACTGCTAAATGATTATCATAAGGTTAATTGTGGTTTTGGAATTTCTCTCTTCTCTACATATCACTACGGGGATGTTAGAAGTATATGGATGTCATTCTGGTTTTGTGTAAATAGGTAGTAATCTAAGGCTTTGGTTCTCAATCACGGACAATTTTGTTCCCCGGGGGGCATTTAGTAATGTTTAGAGACATTATTTATTGTCAGACTGGGCAACTACCTGGTGTGTGGACACCAAGAATGCTGCTGCTAAACATCCTACAATACACAGGGCACCTCTCTTTTGCTCCCCAAAATTATGTAGCCCCAAATGTCAATAGTTCTGAGGTTGAGAAACTCTAGTCTAGGGCTGAGGATAAGGCTGACTTCTTGGGACTAAAATCAGGGACGTCACATAGGGTCACATACTCACGAAAGGCTTAGAATTTAATGTCTTCGGTGACTATATCAAAATTCTTAATAAATTTATATTTGGATTTTTGCTTTGTTTGTGAAGTCCCAGGAGACAATAGAGCAAGGTACTGAGGACTTGGACTCTTAGCTCATGCAGGATTCAGCCTCATGCTGTGTCAGGTTCTCAGCCACTTGATTATTGCCCCTTCCCAGGGACTGCTGCCACCTTCCAACGCTGGAGGAAGCTGGGAGCAGGCATGGAGAGGGCAGTAATTGGTCACAAGGGCCTTGTGTGCTAAATCAACACCAGGGTCCTGTGTTCCTGTGAAGGTCCATGCTTACCCACTTGTATCCTTGTGGTGGAGAGAATGCAACTTCAAATAGCAAATAAAAATCCAAGACGATGAAAGAGAGAGAGATGGTAGAAAAAAGAAAAAAAAAGCTTTTTCTCCCCCTGATGTTTGAACAAAGGGCCTTGCATTCTTATTTTGCACTGAGCCCAGCAAATTATGTAGCTAGCCCTGGCTAGGCACATTCTATTTTGAGATTCTTCATTGTTAAGCAAGTTCTCTTCAATAAAAGGATTCACTTTTGGATCCGATGCTTTTATTGGAGATTCTAGATAGTCTAAGCTACATTCTCTAAAACTGTCTCTGGGTTATCTCTGCCATCGGTCTCTTGATCTTTTAGAAGATCTTGTTTTACTATACAAAATTGTTTTAATTTCTAAGAGGTGAATGCAGATAACAGCTCCCAAGGTTGACTGACTTTTGAGTTACTTTGTTTTTCTTATGGCAGGGAGCTTTTTAAAAACATGTTTTGTTCTTTTTCTTTTCTCGTTTTGAAGTTTAAGAGTATGAGAAATAAAAACCCCATATTTCACAGTAACTAAAAGTATCTCGATGTTAGTTTCTTTTTTTTTTTTTAGTTGATTTGATAGAATGATGGTTAAGACCTAAAATTTGATACTGATAATGCATAACAGTGATGATTTAATGTTAGTGATCTCTCTTGCCATTTTTTTTATGTGCACATTTGATTATTTTTTGTTTCTTCTGTTTTTTGTTTTTATTTATTTTTTATTTTTTGCTATGAAACTTTGTTTTGGAAGCCAATATAATTAAAATATTGTAGATATGGGTGAAAAATTGAGGAAAGAGAAAGAATCATTCGAGATTGCTAAAAATCACTTATAATATTTTTTACAAAGTGCAAAGAAAATTATTACTTTGCTTTTCATGAGGAACTTCCAGTTCTGGGAGTTTTTAGTACCCTGGAGGCAGAGAATGGAGTGAGGAATTAAACTGCTATCCACAGAATTCAGAATTGGGTTAATATGTTTTCCTAAGCTAGATATATTAGTGGTAAAATTGATAATTGGAGCTTGTTTCTATGGGATCTGTGTATACCATGACAGATCATCTTTGGTATCCAGGGAGGCTTGTCAAAATCTGTATGATATGTGTCTGTATTATAAAGATTTTAAAGCCTCAAAACCATATATCCTTGTCTTTAAGCAATTTTTTGCACATCCAATAGAATGTTCAGATGTGAGTTAGAGACAGTAAGATCTGATTTAACCTTGTGAAGTTTTGGTGAAAGCTCTAGAAGCTCATTATTCTCCCTGATGTGTTGTAGTTTAAATCATTATCTGGCAAAGTAAAATTGAAGCCATTATATAAGTGCCTTTCCCCGCAAGCTTCTATAAGTGACTGTTCCTAAACGAAGATTCAAACTCATTTGAAGAATTGCTTGAATCTTCTGGAAAAAAAAAAAATACATCTTCAAAAAGCTCTAGCTTGTCATAAAAATAACAGCAGATTTCAAACTTTTATTCCAAATGGGTTACCGCTGCTATAATTAAATGTTCTTTATTATGAACGTTAAATTCATTGTGAGGAAATAAGAGTGATTACTTCCCAGAATAAGATAAGCTTTAAAAGATCTTTCATTTCTGAAGTAGTGTTCTATTATTATAACATAGGAAGCCAAAATGAAAAGAAAGCCCTTTGCACATGTTAGATATAGATGTTAGAGATGTAGAGTAGATATTTGTGCCAACTTCTGCCTACAGATAAAATGTATCATCCATGTTTAGTTTTAAGATGTTACTTTTCATAGTGCAGCTGCTTGCCTGGTTAGAAAGATGAATGGGTGACCTGGAGTCACACGTATTGATTAGGTGACAGTCTATATTCTGAACAGTAGCTAGGGATGGGGCCTGCAGAGTTTTCCGTTGTTGGTAGAAGCTTTCGCCTTTGCAGTGTGGACAGTTTAATGGTTTTCCACAAATTAAACCACTCTGTCTTCAGCTGTTGCAAGCCAGTGGGTTCTCTTGACCCTGGGCGATTCTGAACAATCAGCATCTGTGTAATGTAACTTTTCAAGCTTCGTTTCCTTTCCCACTTTTCTTTTATTTGTGTATAAAACTGCCATGTGTCTTCATGGTTGGGGCAGTGAGTTCTGCGCCAAAAGGAGCATCATTCATTTTAATAGAATGAATGAAAACCTATATAATTATTATTTATCTCAAATAATTATTTGAAAAATTCTTTCTTCCAGCCCTAAGATACCATATAAGCATGGTTTTTGGAATCAAGTAGCTTTACAAGGCAATATTCAAAACTTGAGTATGGGAAAAATAAAAATCTTGGAGAACTAGGTAAGTTTTGAAAGTTGAAACATGCTCAGGTTCAGTATTCTAATGATTCTTTAATCAACTGATCAGTATATTTATATTTACTTTTAAATTGTCCTATTTTTTATAGTGACCTTTTATCATTCCAAATTCTTCTGTTTTCTTTTTTTCAAACGATTCCTTCCATCTGTAATGCCTGAATTATATTTCTTTGCCTATTTAAGACCTGTAAGACCATGGAAAAATGACCTTATAAATGAACATCTCAACAATAACTTCTGGAAGAATTAATTATTTCTAAGATTCTGTATATTAGTTTAAATCTGCTATATTTGTTGTAACTATTTTTGTTTTTTTCTATTATTTTGAAATTGTTTAAGGATCTTTGACATGAACATTTTTTTAAAAAAATTATATAATATCTTTCAGGTTTTATTATTGTGATCCTGTCATAGATTTTATAAAATCTATGAAATTCATAGATCAAATAAATATTGATTTATATATTTTTAAGATTTTAAAACTTTTTATTGTTATATTTAATCTCTGTAGTATAATAGCTTAAATCTGTTTTCGTGTAATACATGAAGATAGAATCTGGTTTTTGACCTTAGAATGCAAAAAGTTGTACAAATATTGAATAACATTTATTTTTCTTCTTGATAAAACCATGAGGGAATAAAATACAAATAAATAGGAGATGACTTAAAATAAAACAAAACCTATGGACAAAAAAATAATAGTAAATAATGAATCCATTTAATTACTAAAACTAAAATAAAGCTGATAAATCTGGTCATAGAATATACTACATGTTATACAGCCTGATCATATAAACATATGTACATGTAATATAAATATATTGTGTATATATATTTATAATGAAGAGAAAAAAGAGATATAAAGTGTGGGAATGTGAATATGCTGACTTTAGCTTTTATGTCTGGGGTTTAAAAAGTATAATTTAAATTAAAAAATATTATATATAAGTATAAAATATTTAAATATACATACAGACAAATATACATACATACAAAAAATTGGACAAGATAGTATAAATCATATAAATTCAAAAATGGAAATGTTTTAATCTTATCATCGCTAACAGTAGTATTCAATAGATACTCTGAAAAATTAAAGGATTATGCTTTATATATATAATGTTATAATTATAAAAGACATTAGGATAAAAAGTTAACACTATAAAATTGTCATAAGAGATACCAAAATGAAACAAAGTGAAGAGTGAAACAAAGGGAAGAAAGTAAAGACCATAATTTGAAAGATCATGTACAATAATAGAAATAATGTAAAACATTAATTCTAATGTGTTAAATGCACCTCTAAAAAAAAAAAGATATTGTTTGTTAAAGCAAAATTAATTCTGTTACATTCGAGATATACAAATTACTTAAAAATTTTAACATACTTCTGTGAATAAAGAAATACCAGGTATAATTCTTTGAAGATGCTGCTGAATTTATTTGCTGTAATTTAATTAGGACTTTTGAATTTGGACTTAGGTTGACCTTTATTAATTTGCTATAAGTAAGTAAAAAATATGTATTAGAAATTTCATAGAGTTCAAAACAGTATAATTGAGATTGTATTATAGTTAATCTATGTTTATTAAGTTTGTCAAACTTTTGAGTTAAGTTTGGGTTAGTCTTGAAAACATGGAGTTTTGATGTATTGGAACAATATCAATAGCAAAAAATTATTTGTAGCTACGTTTTTAGAGATAATGCAAGTAAGTCAGGTCGTTATTATTGGAGGTAAATCTTTACAAATTTTTTTTCCAAAATTTTACGTATTCATTGCTCTACAACTAATTAGGTTTTCTATCATTTCTTGCATCAATTTGCACTTTTTATATGCTCTCTAATATTCATTTCATAGATATTTTTCAAAGTTATTAATATAGTTATGTGTAATATTCTTATATTTTTGAAAATATCTACCATGTCTGTTTATATAGTCATTTATATTTTTTAAATATTTATTTGTTTTTCTCTCTAGTTTTTTGGATTTCAAAAAACTGGTATATCTTGTAATTTTTATTGAACCTGGTCTCAAATGTAATTATTAATAAAAATATTTTCTAATTTATTGATTTCTGATTTTATTCCTAATTATTTCTGCTTTTATTTTTATTTGTTTTATTGTTTTCTATCTAATTTAAGTTGATGTTTGCTTGATTTATTTTTTATTCTCAAATAATTAAAATATTTAAACCTATCGATTTGCTTTGGCTAATAGATAACAATGACTACAGTTTTTAAAGTTATCTGTTTAAAATAACTTAACCCATAGATAACAATGACTACAGTTTTTAAAGTTATCTGTTTAAAATAACTTTTGTAAATGTCAATTTTTATTTCTCCATAGACCATGGAGTGTGGTTTAGGGGAGTATGATTTTTTTCCTTATCTTTCAGCATTAAAAATATTAAGTTTTATTATCAACTTGTAGTTTTCATACATTTCATTCAAATAATGTGTCCCTCAAAATTGATTTTTTTTGTGCTTACTGCTGTTTTATGTATTTTCTGAACACCAATTAAAAAAAAATTAGCTGTCAGTAGGCACTTAACAAGAAACTATACTTAGAAAACAAAATTTACAGTCTAAATCTTTCAATTTAACTTGTTAAATATATCAGTAATACTTTCTATATCTTCATTCCTTTTCGTCTATCACTCTGATAATACTTTTTTGTTCATCTTTCTATAACCTAGTACTGTGTGTACTCCTAGTTAACATTTAATGAACAAAAATACTATCCTCCCAACCTGAATCTAGGAAGAAAAAGAGCTGAGCTCTCTTCCTTAAGACTTCTTGCTCAGGTAGTTTATTTGCCATGTCTACTAAATGGCATGCACAGTATCATGGAAACCAGGATTTCTCTAAGGGACTTAAAATTGTTTACAGCTGTATTTTGGAGATTAGAGAAATATTCATGAAATATGCACATAAAAGCAAAAGAGAACAGGGTTGTCAACCTACATTTCAGGGGTGAAAAAAAAAGATTTCTATTAAAATTGTTTGTTTTTATACACTTCTGAATCTGGGATTTTGACACCTGGAGAAGTGTAAGGGTTTGGGGGAGAGTATAAGGGGTGATAACTTAGACCCTGTGGATTACTATCTGAATATTTCTCATCTTCACTTTCTTCTCTTCCTAACTTGAAAGAAATTTATATATATATATAAAATTATTATATATATATAAAATTATTCTTTATATATATATATATAAAATTTATATATATATATATATATATATATATATATATATATATAAAATTATTCTTTTCTTGACAAAAACTACCCAGCTGTCATATATTCTTGAGGTGAAATTTGCTCTCCTCTCCCTTCCAGAGTGGAAGGGCAGCATAGATGGTGAGCTATTTGTAAAAAAATTATATTTCCATTACATTGATTTTCAATTTTTAAAGTCAAACTGTTGACAAGGTAAGGAAACTTTTATTATGATTACTGGACAGAATGTAAATATTATTATCTTTGTGTAAAGATAAAATTATAGCAGCTTGAGATAGATCTACAAAAGGAGGCAGGGATGTGCAGGTTAATGCCTCCTTTCATAAAGTAAGAGTCAAAAGATTATGCCTGTGTTTGATGGGACAAGTAATGAAGATTTAAATCTGTCATTTATGATAGCATGGATCAGTAGAGAAATTAGAATAATTGTATAATCTTGCCTGAAAAAGGAATGGATAAGTACATAGAGGTTAAGAGATAACGTTTAATGCTAGTGGATCAAAAAATAGGGGTCAAATCAGAAAAATGGATGATCACCAGAAAATCTAAAAATGTTTTTTCGTTTGTTTTTCACATGGTTGCTTTTGGGGAGTGGAGCGATGGGGGTAGCAAATTGTTAATTTAAACTTAGTTCTGTATATTAAATTTTAAAAATAAAACAAAGTACAAAGACATGCTGAACTTTTTATATTTTTCTTCTTGTGTCTGACTTGGAATCATAAATGAAATCAAACATATACAACAACAGTAACAACAACAAAATAACAGAATAGCTTTTCCACAAAAAAATAAACACTACTGTGAGTGGGACCACTAGTTTCTCGACCCCTTTTCAGTCCCTCTGTTCTTCCATTTTTTATGTTTGTAAACACCTTTCCTCATCCACTCCATGTCGCTAAATCTTATATATCCTACAGATCTTAGCTTCCTCTGAAAAGCCTTTAGGATACCATTTGACCCCTTACAAAATTCAAAAATCTTTTTAAAAGTCTCTAGCAAAGTAATTGAATTTGATTTTTAATTCACAGAGAAATTCAGTATTTTAGCTACTAACACCTCAATTCTACTTTATATCTATATCATCTATCTACCTAGTTATCCTATCATTTATACAACCTTTATTGTATATTATACAATATTTATTGAGCATCTGTGTGTACTATAATCTTTTTCTCATTATAGTATATAATTTGGTTGAGAAAACAAGTAAACAGATTAATTTGTTATAATTATTAAGAAAGATGCTTTGAGAGGAAGGAGGTCTACTTTATATTGATTTGTTACTGAAGTCTTCTCTATGGAAGTGATTTTTGGAAAAATGACAAGAAATTAGCTAGGTGTGAATTATCAAGAAGAGTATTTCAGGTACAGGCAATAGCATCAGCAAAGGAAAGTAGTCGTGTTTAAGAAACTGAATGAAACCCAAGTTGACTGGATCATACTGAATAAAGAAAGCAATAATGATGTGTGTGATGGAAATACAGGTAATGATCTATTCTCACAGGGAACTTTGAAGGCACTGGTAGACATCCGATATAATTTTAAATGTAATGGGAAGCTGCCCTGGGGTTAAACCAGAAGTAACATAATTCAATTTGCATATTAACAAATCATTCTGGCTTCCCTGTGGAGAATGAAATGAAAGTGGGGTAAGAATGGAATACTATAGATCAATTATGACTGTATTGCTGGAGTCTAGGAGAGATACTGTGGCAGCTTAATTTAGGGAGGTGAATAGAAAGTAGATGGATTTAACACACATGTTGAAGGGACAATTTCTCAGACTTATTTTCACATGCTTTCTCCACTCAAGATAAAAAGTAGTTTCCACTCTCTTCTCTTAGTGGCTAAATGCTTCTAATCTTCTAAATTTATACTCTCTCATATTTAGTACTACCCTTTACCAGCTGTCTATTTTTTATCAAGTATTTTCTTCAGTCGCACTTTCAATGCTATTTTTCCCTCAGAATATACACGTGATCAGGTCTCTTTATAAAAATAACCTTTCAGCCAACTTCTTCCCTCTGTAGTACACTCCTACTTCCTTCCCTTCAGAATCTTACCCATCTCTACTGTCAATCAGGTTTCTGTCTAGAATTATGTTCCGTAGGGTCTTACTTAATCCATAAATGTCAAATTCAATGTATTATTTTTATTTCATGTCATATTTGATCGCTCTGTGACAGCATAAATAATTTGTCTCTGTGATTTGCTTTATTTCCTTATGCCTATGGCAAAATACTCTGCTATTTTGATCCCTGTATTTTTCATGAATCAATTATCACTTATGGTGTTTCTTCACCTCCCTGCCCTTAAATGCTAATATTCTATAGTGTTTGACCATTCCTTCTTGTCTTCTCTCACTCTAGAAATATCTCTGAATTGCCTCCATAATCCTTAAGTAGCCATTAAGGCTACTTGTTATGGATGGATTTCAAACCTTTCTTTTCCAGCCTTATGATCCCGATCCATATACTTTAAAGTCACTGAGTATCATTCTTTGTTTTTTCTTTCCCACAACTTAATAATATGCACTTTCTCTTTTCTCTGTATCCTGATCCAATTAAATATCTAAGAATGTCAAGGAGATGCTCTTGGGGGGAAAAATTCATGTTACCATAGAGCCACCCGGCGTTGGGAATTTGAAACTGCCTAGAATGGATTCAGGTTAAATTGTTTACTGGTTACTTTCTGTAGGCATTGTGAGTTGATTTCAAATCTTGGGAATTGGCTGGGCACTGTAAATTCAAGTTCTCCCTGAAGAAAATGTTGAGGCTTTCTAAATTAGTTGAGGTCAATTTTTCTAAAGTAACATTTCTTTTTAAAAACTTGAATTTTAAAATTTCTTTTTCAAAAATCTCTTAAAATTTCAGTCTCGAGCTTTTGAAAATGATAGAATAGCTATCTAGGGGTTAAAAACAGTCTTTCATCCAGGAATTGTGTGTTGGACCCCTTGATAATAACAGTGTCTCCTTCCTTATCTTGTAAAGGCAAAACACCAAAGGCAATGATCAATAGATTTCAGAGCAAACATCTTTATACCAAACATAATGAACAAAATTAAAAAAACAAGTGAAGTAATTTTAAAATATATTGGCACAATATTTAACAGATAAATGACTTTTATCTTTGTTTATAAAGTAATCTTAAAAATCAAAAAGAAAAGAAAATCTGATAAAAATGGGTCAATGATACAGATGGGGGTTTATGTAAAGAACACCAATATTCTATGGATATATAGAAAACATTACTTTCAACAAAAACCAAACAGAGGTATAGAAAGAGGCAGTACAGAAAAAAGAAAAATAGCACAGAATTTCCAATCAGATTGCCTGAATATGGAGCTCAAATCTCTCCCTTACCTCTTTCACATTTTGGATAAGAAACATTACCTCTCAAAGTCTAATATCCTCTTTTTTTTTTCTTTAATTGAGGTGAAATTCAAATAATATAAAGTTAAACATTTAAAGACGAACAATTAAGTGGCATTCACAATGTTGTGCAACCATTACCTCTATTTCCAAAACGTTTTCATAACCCCAAAAGAAAGCCCTGCACTCATTATTAATCAGTTAATCTCCATTACTTTCTACCATTAACCTTTAGCATCTGACAGTCTGTACTTACCTATTCTGTCTCTACCTATTCTGGATATTTCATATAAATGGAACCATATAATATGTGACCTTTGTGTCTGTCTGCCTTTTTTACTCAGCATGATGCTTCTATTTAGATTTATTCACATTGTAACATGTGTCAGTACTTCATGACCTTATATTACTGAATAATATTTCATTGTATGCATATACCACAATTTTTTTTTTCATTTATCCATTAATAGACATTTGGGTCATTTTCATCATTTAGCTACTATGGATGGTACTGTTATGAACGTATGTGTCATGTGTTTGTTGAATATCATTTTTAAATTTTGGGGGGTGTATAACAAGAAGTGGAATTAACGGATCACATGGTAGTTCTATGTTTAACTACTTGAGAAATTGTCAAAAACTTTCAAAATGGCTGAATCATTCTATGTTTCCATCAGCAATATATAAAGTTTCCAATTTTTCCATTTCTTGCCAACATTTATTTTTAATTTATTTTTTATAGTTATTTCAATGGGTAAAAAGTGGTATCTCATTGTAGTTTTGATTTGTATTCTCCTAATGAATAATGATATTAAACATCTTTTAATGTGCTTACAGGCCATTTATATATCTTCTCTGGAGAAATACCCATTAAGTCTTGTTCTCATTTTTTAATTATGTTATTTATGTTTTTGTTGTTGAGTTGTAGTATCTCTTTATATAGTCTGACTATTATCTCCTTATCACATGTATGATTTGCAAACATTCACCCTTTCTGTAGGTTGTCTTTGTACCTTCTTGATAATGTCCTTTGATGAACAAGTTTTTAATTTTTGATGAAGTCCAATGGATCTATTTTTCTTTTGTTACTCATGCTTTTGGTTTTATATCTGAGAATTCACTGGCAAAACCAAAAGCATAAAAATTTATCCTTATGTTTCTGCTAAGGATTGCATACTTCTATCTCTTATATTTATATCATAGATCCATTTTGAGTCAATTTTTGTATATAATCTAAAGACTGGTCCAACTTCACTCTTTTTTCATATGATATCCAGTTGTCCCTGTGCTGTTTGTTGAAAAAAAACAAAAAACAAAAAACTGTTCTTTCCTCATTGGACAACCCTTGTTGCAAATCAACTGGTCATAGATGTACGGGTTTATTTCTAAATTCAATTCTATACCATTGGTCTGTATATCTGTTTTTATGCCAGTACCACACTGTAGCCTTGTAGTAAGTTTTGAAATTGGAAAATGTGAATCCTCCAGTGCTATGGAATAAATTGAGTTCCCTAAAATTTCTATGTTAAAGCCCTACTCCCTTATGTGATGGTTTTTTGAGATAGGGCATATGGGAGATAGATAGGTTTAGATGAACTCATGAGGGTTTGAACATCATGATGGAATTAGTGCCATCATAATAAAAGATGCCAGAAAGCTTTCTCTCTCTCTCTCTCTCTCTCTCTCTTTCTTTCTTTCCCTCCCTCCTTCCTTTTCATGTGAGGATGCAGAGAAAAGGCAGCTATCTTCAAAACCCAGAACCAAACCATACTGGCACTCTAATCTCAGACTTCCAGCCTCCAGAACTATAAAAAAATAAAGTCTTGTGTAAGCCACCCAATCTATGGTCTTTTTTTATGGCAGCTTGAGCTAAGATTTACACCTTTCTTCTTTTTTTTTCCTAGATTGTTTTAGATAGTTAAAGCCCCTTGAAATTCCGTGTGAATTTGAGGAACATACTTTCCATTTCTGTAAAATGATCATTGGAATTTTGATAGAGATTATATTGAATATGTACATTGCTTCGTTATCATAACAATATTAAGTCTCTAATCCATGAGCGTAAGATGTCTTTTCCATTTACTTACGTCTTTTTAAATTTTTCCAACATTGCTTTATAGTCTTCAATGTAGACATTTTTTACCTCCCTGGTTAAACATACTCTTAGGTATTTTATTCTCTTAAATTCCATTGTAAATGAGATTTTTTAAGTCCTTTTTTCGGATTGTTTATTGTTTGTGTATAGAAACATAACTAATATTTTTGTGTTTATCTGTTATACTGCAACTTTGATGAATTAGTTTCTCAATTTTAGTAAGGTGTATGTGTGTGTATTTTGGGAGGATTTTCTCTATATAGGATCATATCATCTGTGAATAGAAATTTTTTACTTCTTTTCTGTTTTGGATGTTTTATATTAGTGTTTTCCTTTTTAATGTGTGGAAGATAATTTTTTCTCTCTCTTTAGATATTTATGAGAAATATAGGCTTAGGTAGGCTTTATGAGATATACTCTGTCAGATTGCTAAAATTTTTAACAGTCAAACATTGTTTAACAGTATTAAAAATGTAGATCTAAGTTATAGAGGATAAAAATTAATCAAACTTTTCAAAAGACAAATATATAAGCATAATACTGACCGGTAATTTTACTTCTACATTATATCCTAAAGAAATAATAGAATTATTTACAATGGTTTATATATGAGGGTACTTACTGCAGCATTATTTTTAATGGGAGATTTTTTAAAAACAACTTAGAAGTTTAACAGTAAAGATTGTTAAGCAAGATATAAATCAGTCTTAAGATATTTTACTGTGCAATCATTAAAATGTTTGCTATAGAAGTAGCTTCACATATATTATGTAAAAAAAAGTTTAAAGGGGCTATTTCCTCTCCATTCTTACCCTTCTTACCCTTCTCTCTAAATTCACAAATAGATAAACAATTAATTATATATACCAAAATATTAGTAGTGATTATCTATGAGTAGTAGGATTAATTACAATTTGTCTTTTACCTTATAAGTTTTTGCATATTATGTACTTATTATTAATAAATTTTAATAAGGAAAGAAACATTATCAGAAACCATCTTAACTAACATTAAGAAAATGTTTTCTCTCAGAATCAACATGCTATCATACTGAAACGATCAACTTTTAACATTTTCTCACCATTTTCCTTTATTTCTGTGTGAAGAAAAACTTCTAGGATGTTTGTTGTAATGAGTTAGTGATGAAAAAGAAGAGGAGAAAGTGTCTAGTTGAGTGTGTGAGTGTGTGTGTGTGTGTGTGTGTGTAAGGGTGGGGGTGATGGAGTGTGGAGCTGGAGCCAACACTGTTCTGCAGTATTCTCTTTATGAAAGTTTTTTTTTTTGAAAAAAAATGAAATTAAATATAGCATCTAGCTATAGAAACTCAAAGGGCACAAAGCTAACAGAAATGCCAGGGGAAAAAATTTCTGATATTTAACAATAAAAAAACTAATAGATTTTAGTTTAAATTAATACATATAAGCTAAATTAATTCTAATTGCAATTTAAAAGTCTGTTCAGTCTCTAAAAAAACAGGCAATATTAAGACAAATACTTCCTGTTATAACATCACATTATGAATTTGGAGATCAATGACTATGAGGAAAATAAATCTTCCTAGAATCTGTTTATATATTTACAGTTAAGAAAATTACAAATTCTGATGAGGTATTCTATTAAGAATAAGAATCCTCTTAAATTTTACTATTCTTAGTTCTATTTCATTCTTCAAAATATTGCCATTTTTTCTTATCTTAAAAATGGAAAGCTTATTAATATACCTATATAATCTATTAAAAATGTATTTATTGGTTTTGAAGCTTAAGTACTTTGTTTTTCAAATTTTTACAATCATTTCTACAGTAACTTGTCAATATAGACATTGAATAGTATTCAAATGAGAGCTATACAATGTACCATATGTTTTGTATGGTTGAATTAACATTACTGGAAATCCTTGCATTTTGATAATCTCCAGATTCTATACTTAACACTCTTTTGGCTACTTGAAATATAGTTAGTTTCTTCTGCCAGGACTACATTAGAATGCAAATTAGTTAATACTTTATTTCATATGAATGCAGTATGTCAAAAATGAACAGAGTTTGAACCTATAATAGTGAAAAAATTACAATATGTCCTAGTAAAAATCTCAGAATTGTCTTTTTGTAAGGTTTTCACCTTTTGGTACTATGGGCTATTTAAAACATATGACTTAGACTTGTAGGCTAATATTTTTGCTAGTATGGCTCTGACTTCATAAGTAGTAATATGTATATATAGAGAGGAATCCTATCAATCTAAGGAAAGTTAAGAGATATATATATATTTTTTTTTCTTTTCTATTATTAGCATTGCTTGTCCTTCTTTTTATTTGATTAAAGTTTTTTCAATCACTTTTTCCAGTGCCCTTTTAATACTTCATTTTAAATGTGTTACTTGTAAATGGCATAGAGCTATATGTTTTTCATGCCAATATGAATGTACTTGGCTTTTAATGGAAAATTTTAGTCCATATTTAGTGTAATGTAATAAATAATAAATAAAACTGATTTTATTTTTTGCTAATTTTAAAAATGTTTATCATTTTTTTCTTTATTGCTTACTAATTTTTTTCCTTTAGTCAACTTTCAGTAACTTGATCACTCATAATAGAACTCACAGTGTACTAGTATATTAAAACAATGTCCTTTCCCTTACACATAGGTTTGATTTTTTTATTGCTTCTTTTCTTCAATTCCCAGAGTACTCTTGCCTCTCCCTCCTCTGCTTGCCACTATCCACAGATTTTGTTGAGATACTTTAGTATCTTTTTTTAGATTATGATTAGCTTTTTCCTATAATGTATCCTCTCCATTTCAAGAATTTTTAATATTTATAAATCATGTACATAGATTATGAATCATATCATTATATCATCTATTTGAACTGCATTTATTGATTGATACTGTTTCTTTTCTCCTCACATTTTCATGTTTTGAGAATTCCATTTTGAATTATTATTGTATGAAGAGTATTTTCTTGAATATTTTCCTCAGAAGGAGCATGTGAGTGATATAATCTTTACATCTTTATACATCACATTTAACTGACAGATAAATACTATTTTGGATGGGTATAGAATTCTTGGTTTAAATTCCCTTATGTATTTTATTTTTTCTCAGTGGTCTACTTATATCATTCTACAATCTTATTAGTTTCTATGTTGTAGGTGAGTCCAAAGACAGACTCACTCTCTCACTCGTGCGCTCTCTCTCTCTCTCTCCTGCTCCCTCCCCATTCTAAGTAACCAGTTCTTTTGGCTTGGGAGCTTATGATATGTTTCTCCTTGTCTTTACTAAGATATTTTTTGGTATGCGTCTTTTCTCATCAAACCTGCCCAGAATATATTAAACCTATCTACAGTCCCAGATTGTTCTACAGCTTAGGAACACTTTTTTTTTTTTTCTCTCTATTAGTTTAACTACTGTCTCTCTTCCTTCTATTCATTTCTATTTTCTCTGAACTTCTATTATTTTAATTTTAAGCCTCCCAAATTTATTCTCCTCATCTTTCATAGTTTCTCTTCATATAATGGGCCATCATTTTAATATTTAACAATGTCATAGTCTTTTTCAGTCAATAAAGTCACGGATTTTATTTTATTTGAAAAAGTATGTATTTTCATCTCCCAATTTTTATATTTAGTTTTGTCCTTGATTCTTCTTAATGTTCTTATTGTTTCTTTTTAGAGTTTGTCCTTCTCATGTTAGAGCTAAATTCTGACTACGCTGCTTCTTCTTTTTCTCCCTGATGTACCCATCTTTGGCACATAAATTTTAATTTTACTGGCTTATGGCTTCTAGCTTCTGGGACATACCATCTCAGCAGGCCTGTGGTGGCTGAGTTCTGTTCATTCCTTTAGTAAAAGGAGCCTATCAGCCTCCTAGGGATTTGTTATTTAGAAGCCTCTCTATTCTCCCGTCTCTTTCCTCTCTCTCAGCCTCAGAAGCAAAGAACATTCAAGTCAATTTTTTAAGTCCCTCCTCAGCTCTGTAAGAGCAGGGAGGCAAAATATTGGCAAGGGGACTGACACTGTCCTTTCACTACATGAGAAAGTTCATAGGTTTGTAGGACCCAACCCTTCTCCTAAAGAGCTTTTGTCCAGTTCTCTAGGGAGAAATTCCTCTACCATCTCTTTCACAGTTAAATATGGAGCTGAGGCCTCCATTGTATGCCCCTGGCCTTGCCTGCCTGATACTGTTTGCAGACAGTGACAGTGACTAAGGAGAAGGAGATAAGAGTTAGGAGCTGAGGTATCCAGGACAGACTAATTCAAACCACCTTCTTAGAATCCCTCGTGCTTTTTGGCTTCAGCTCTTCATTCCCGAACTGACGTATGCCAACTGCAAGATTGAACGTACCTAAAATGTCTGCATATAAAATCATGAATTTTCTTGAGTTCAAATTAGAAGCTAAAAACAGACTAGAGGCCTGCCAGGAATAAAGCTTCTTCATTCAGTGAGCAAGAGAGATTCTGGGAACAATAAAACAGCATCGTCAAAAAAAAAAAAAAAGATGGGGAGACATAAAGAATCTGTTCTGCTAATTATGTTCATTAATGGATTATACAAATACTATTTACTAATAAAGGGCTATTAAACAAACACGCGTTAATAAATCTCATGCAAGCATCATTCTGAAGAGGGTAATGCTCTACACTTCTCAATTTGATTTTCAGGATTGTGACTGCAAATGTTGGGTCCATCTTTGCTTAGATATGCACAAAATGTTCACTAATATCATTAATATTGTTATTGTTATAGTTGCAGAATATAAAATTATTGCTTAAAAATAATTAAGTTTACATGTGTGAATAACATACTCTTTTTACTAAACAGTGCTTAAATATACAACTACATATTAATTTCAAAAATATGTCTCAATTAAGTAACTATGCTAAGTAAGTAACCAGGTACCCTATAATACTGAAAAGCCAGATACTTTTGTTTACCTCTTGAGCATGTAGCTTGGTGAAAAATGCACAATATATTACAAGGAAAGGATAATCTCTTCAATAAATGATGTTGGAAACACTAGACAGTCACATGCAAAAAGAATGAAAGTGGACCCTTATTTTACACCATACACAAAAATTAACTCAAAATGAATTAAAGACTTAAACATAAGGCTTGAAACCATAAAATTCCTAGAAGAAAACGTAGTGGGTAAACCCCTTGTCATCAGTCTTATCAGTGATTTCTTTTCTGGATTTGACACCATAAACAATGGCAATGAAAAAAAAAATAAATAAATGGGGCTACATCAAACTAAAGAACTCATGCACAGCAAAGAAAGTTATCAACAAAATGAAAAGCAGCCTATGGAATGGGAGAAAATATTTGCAAACCACATTTAATAAGATGTTAATATCCAAATTTTCAAGGAACTCATACAACTTAATAGCAAAACAAAACCAAAAACCAAAAACAAAGCCCCAAATGACCCAATTAAAAAATAGTAAAAGAACTGAATAGACATTTTTCCAAAGAAGATATATGAATGGCCAATAGGGATATGAAAAACTGCTCAGTATCATTAATCATCAGGGAAATGCAAATCCCAACCACAGTGAAGTATCATCTCACACTTGGTAGGATGTCTACTGTCACAAAAGACAAGAGATAACAAGTGCTGCTGACCATGTGGAGAAAAAGAAACTCTTGTGTACTTTTATTGGTGGGAAAGCAAACTGGTACAGCTCCTAGGAAAACAGTATAGATGTTCTTCAAAAAATTAAAAATAGAACTACCATGTGATACAGCTATCCCACTTCTGGGTATATATCCAAAGGAAAAAAAATCATTATCTTGAAGAGATTATCTGTATTCCCATGTTCATAACAACATTATTTATAATAGTCAAGGTATGGAAACAACTTGTTTGTCAACAAGTGAATGAATAAAATATATGTGTGTGTTTATTATTATTTTTTTCCCTCTAGATTGTTGGTGTTCTGAGGAAACTCTGGTGGTGATAATGGCAAGGTAGCCAGGGTGGAGCACGGCATAGAGTTAATGAATGGATGAATGGTGAGGCACAGAGACACTGAGCGCAGACAGCTACTTTTATTATTATTGTTATTAAAGGATTGCTAAGAGCAACATCTCCAATTTTGGAGCGATCGTTTTGTCTAAAGCATCATTTAGGAAATTTTCAAGCTTATTTTTATATTGAGGAAGAACAGATGAGAAACGGAGAAACCCTTCTTTCGAAGGAAAGCCATTAAACATTTTTTCATAATATTTATAGAATTTTGGAGGCTTTCCAGATAAAGGATAGAATTTGTTCACATTCCATTAGATAGTTTTTATGGTATTGCAAAAATTATGATCAATCAATTATACCTCTCTAAACTATGGTAATTTTGACATGTTTATTGTAACAATCCCTTATTAAGGCAGACATAACAGATTCACATTTAAAAATACTCAGTATCTAACAGCGTTGCATCCACATTTGGGCTAATTGCAGTGTTCTACAGCATTTTCTCTGTGAGGCGCTTTAGATGGAATGTTGTTAATGTATTAAGACTTCCTTTGCTTAATGGTAAAATATAATATTAGATTGCCAAGTAGAAATGAGAGTGCACTTAACCACTCCATAATCCTTTTCCAAACTTTGTGTGGATAATTATAGTAATCGTGCCTTCTCACCACAGCACTGTGTAAGCTGCTGCAGTACCTAATTCGACAGTTTTTGTTTTTGTTGAACAACATGTATGTTTGGAGAGATTAAAACAACATTTAAATTGGGGTGACAATAGGTAACTAGTTCAATATTCTATGTGGCTTGAAACAATAAAATTCTGATGTGATTAATATGCTAGACAGAGAAAAACCTTTTTTTTTGTTTCTGGTATAAAATAAATACCAAGACAAGAAATGTTGTCAAAAGTTACAATTAAAACACTAGTATTTGAATTTGGACCTGCACTTAAGTTGGATATTTTTAAATTATTATGTTTCTATAGTGGACATGTTCATTTTCCTCTTTAATGAAAAGCTGAGAAATGTCTATTGATATCTTTTCATAAATTTTCAGAATGAGTCAAGCTCACACATATCATGTATGTTAGAATAACATGGAGTTGCTATGCCTAAGGAATTGATAGAAATACATTTTTAGAACTCTTGATTAGAATGCAAAGTGGAATTAGAACGAATAAGAAAAGCTTGGCTATGTATTTAATTTTAACTTTTAAAATAAGAGTATATGATTCTTAGTTTTTAACTTGTTTTCCTGTATTGTGAAAATACATACAATTTTTAACTTTATATATTCACTTTTCTAAATTCATTTAAGTGGTGTTAGAAACTGAGAATATGTCTGAAAGAATGACTTAAACAGAGTAGTGAGATTCTACGTCAGTTCATAAAGTTTCGGTAAAGTCATACAATAAGGAAGCCTTATGAGTCAGATTTGTGGGTAAAGCGATGAGAAAGTGAAATTGTAGAGAACTAGAAAAGGCCAGTGACCTCTCTCACTCTCCACTTCTAGTGAACTGAACTTGGGGCCCTTACTTTTCTAGGCTTATCTTGGTCAGGTAGAACTTATGCCTGTGTCAGGCAGAACTTATACCTGATATCAATTGTTGATGTGATTCTTTCCTCAGAAGACCTGCAATGGATTTATGTACACATAAATTGGCTTTGAGAATAATCTTAATCTACCTCTGAGTTGCCTGATAAACCTGGTATCAAAAAGATTAGATGTTTTCTTTTCAGGAACAGCCTAGCCAGTTTATCTTTATATTTTTAAATATAAATTTTATATATATAAAATATTTTTCATTTGTTTTTATTTTATTTACTTTATTTACTCTGTTGAAAATGAAACAGCTGTACAATCTTCTCTGAAAAATTGGAGATATTTAGTTTAAATTTAACATATTAGGAAATATTGTTCAAGGCATTAGACTTTCATTTGTCTTTGCTTTAGCTAATGACCTCGTGTGTATTGATATGTAGCTGCATTCACAATTGCACTGCTCTGTTATGTATTTGGGGAATCGTAGCTGTACTAAGTGACTACCGAGATATCTTTCTGCTAAATATCAGTGCGGCCCTTCTGTCAATGCATGTGACGATGTATCTCCACAGGAATATTTTCTTCATTTCTTTCATACTTGAATTTTTAATAATACAGCCAGATGGATATCTGCCTTCTTCTCTAAATTGCAGTGCTCTAGAGTTTGCTTGTCCTAAAATTTTTTAACGTTTATGATGAACTCTTTAATGAGCAGCAGCAAAGGGATCCTGGAGTTCAGTTTGTTAATTAGCAGCACAGCTTCTGGCTG
Organism: Pteropus medius; assembly: GCF_902729225.1. NCBI lineage: Eukaryota > Metazoa > Chordata > Mammalia > Chiroptera > Pteropodidae > Pteropus > Pteropus medius. The sequence goes on from NW_024340696.1 coordinate 31,586,315, forward strand.
GTATTAGGTCGAAAGTAATTGATTTATATTTCAATGCTATACCATACACATGTTCACACACAAAGGTATTTGTTAATCTCACTGCAAAGAAGCGTTTCCAAAAACAAACTCTAAATTGCGTCTACTTATAAAGCAAATCAAGAAGGTAGCTATTTACATTTCATTCATGTAAAAGATTAAGAGGATTGTTCTTATCTTAATCACAGCTTCTCATTACAGTGTTTGAAAAAGTAATAACACAGATTTTCTACCATGATTCTGGGGATCTCTAAGCTGGGAATTTAAATGAAATTAGTATGTAAATATGTAGGCATACCATATATTAGGACACCATCAAGCATTAGCAAATAAACAGTTGTAGATTTAAATGAATCATTGATTTGCTTACTGTCATAGACCCATTAAGATTTGTTTGACCTGCTGGTATAGTGAAAAACATATTGACTAAGAGTCAGAAGACCTGGATTCTAGTACTAATTCTGCCACTATTTAGCTTTGCATCCTTTAGTAAGTAATTTATTCACTTCTCTCATCTATAAAATGATGCAACTGGTCTCTGATCTGGAAGGCAATTTGCAATTCTAAAATTCCATAAATCGAAGTTTCTTCTTTATGTTTCCTTTTTCCTTTGCGGCATCTCCAGTGACCCCAACGGGCAAGTGGCATGTTCCAGTCTTCTAATTTCAATCTATCATAACAGAATATATTAAATACTTTTCTATTTTTAAATGTTTTTGTACTGGGATATACTCTCTGAAAATTTTTATATCAATATCTTTTAAATCCACTTGCGGAATAATAGCCTTTGCCAATATTTACAAGAATTTATGATGATAAACAAATATGCATTTGGACTTTTCCATTAACCTCTGTAAATAAATTATGTTTAAATTCTGAAGAAGAATGAATATTTCAGATGTTTTGGGGCCTGAGAAGTGCTGGGGAGAATAATCAAATACTGGGTCTTCTCCTTCTATGTATTATACTTTTTATTCTGACCTAAACATGATTATTAGTAATTTTTATGAAGAAATAAATTGTGTGCTTATCAAATTTGTCCATATAGGTACTGAATAAAAGAATCAAATAGCACATTTGAGGATCATGATTTATCTCTGGAGCACTTTCCAGGAATCGACAACAGGCTATTTAATAGGGAAAAAATCTGAAAGCCTGAATGTTGGTAAAACAACAAAATCAACAGGGTAAATACAGAATTATAGAGACTTATTTAAAACAAAAAGCTTCATAAGGACAATAAGCAAGATGCTCTTAATTATCCACCAAATAGGCTGCATTAACATGAGTAGAATATTTTGATGTCAGAAGGGGATCTCTTTTTTTTTGTTCCACATCTGGAGAACTGCAAATGTAAAGGAAAATTTTTTTTTCTTATTTTGCCTATTAGGACACCAGAATTGAAACGGCAATCATTAGGTAGAGTTACCCATGTTGAGATATCTGATTCTTCCCAAGGGCTGATCTTTAACCCTTACAGCTAAGGACATGCATAGTTCCAGCCTTGCTTTTCTTTTGTGTGCTAAGTTGATCTGCTTCTACATTCCCTGCGCTGGGATTTCTGTTTCTTGTGTTACCGAAAAGTGTTCTCTGCTTCGTAACTATGGTGGATGTGTGTGTGCACGCTCATTTCTGCATGTTTGCCTCTAAACTGAGGGCTCATTCAATCATTTCTTTGCAAATTGTTTTAGCCATGAAAAAAGTTTGTTTGTTTTTAAGATTTGGGTGAAGACTCATTCTGAGATCAGGACAGTTCCCCATATGGCAGCACAGCATTCTTCAAATCGGTGGAAATAGTAACTCAAATAACCTTGATGGAAACTGGTCTGATGCAATGGTGATTGTGTTGATATCAGAGAGCCGGAGGACTGGGAAATGGTGGTAGGTTGACAGAGCAGCTCTAAGGCACGTTAGCTTAGGACAGAGAGCAGATTCAGAAAGATTTCCTTGCTGCAGTGTGAGTGGCTGGTTAGCTCAGTTTTATGTTAATACAGGACTAAGAAGGAAGGAAAGGCCTTGTGGAGGTTTCTTATACATTTATTCAACATTCAAATAGATATTAACTTCATGAAGTCTCAGGTGAACTTGCTAGGACCAAGGGACTATAAGCTGCAATTTGAAACAAGAAATCATGGACTTAAACTGTAATCTTGATTTCTCCACTTTCATGTATGACTCAGGAAATAAAGGATACGCAGAGACATTAAAAGCACATAAAAGGCAAATATATAGATATTTTTTCAAAGAGCTTTTATTCCAGATATATTTAATTTTGAAAAAACTTTCTTCATTTCAGGAATTTATATTACAACATTTCCTTTTATTTATTAATATGTTAGTTGCATTATGAAGAAAAATATTTAAAATGTGCTTTTAAGAAAGTAAAACATTTCTGATTAGTAAAGATCATTATAGTGGTGGGAAATAATTTCAGAGAAAGTATGACTAAAAAACAAAAATGAAGAATGGACACAAATGACTGTACATATATTTCTTTGCAAGTAACAAAAATATTCTTGAGGGCCTGGTATACTAGAGGTACGTTACAGGGAATTTTTAATAAAATTAAAATTAATGTATAAAGATACAGCAGATGGAAATGTCTATTATTGCGGCATTTGAAATATAAGATTTATGATTCCCAAAATGCTATTGAAGTCAACCAATATTCACTATTCACTGTTTGCAGGTTAATGTTAATGATGGGGGTCACTAAGGGATTCTGTTGTGAAGGTCCCAACTATGCCCCTGATGAGCTTAGTAACTTTGGAGGCAAACTCAATTTCATTTGAATGCAAGGTTTTCCTCAATAAATTCATGTCATAATGAATATAGAGGCCATAGAAATGATGATTGATTCTTCTTTTGTGCACAATGTGTTATTGATTTTTCTTTGTCGGCATAAATTAACCTACTCTTTTAACTTCCCAAGACAAAACAAGCTATTCCACCATTCTTTCCCCACACTGGTGCCATATTAGAATGATGTATGTTCACTGGTAGCTTTCTTTATATATTGTTACAATAATTTTATTAAATAGCCATGAGTTACTAATAAAATTATTTAAATTACTCAAGTTGGTGGTCAGTGCAACATTTATATATTGGAAATTCTGGAGAAGACAAACAAGAATGGTAAAAATGTCTAAATTGTGTGTGTGTGTGAGTGTGTTAAAATATAAGGAGAAAAAACATCGTGGACCAGTAAGGTTCTGAATACTTTATAATATGAAAGCTGTGCTTTAGTGGGTTTGGAAATTGGATTTGGAGAATATTAAAGCAAAAGATCAATAGAGATTGTTTTATTTAGAGAGCAGTGTTATCATTGCTTAAAAGATTATCCGTATAGTTTTTCTAACTTCTAAACAAAATATTCTGGTATCATTGATATAGAAAGTACATTCTTAAAAATATAAATCATATAACTGAAAGGTCTTGTTATTCCTAGACCATTAACAAATAGAACTATGACTTGTTAAGTATGCATATTAAATTTTACTCTTACAAAAGTAGACCTGCTGAGTATTTATAATCCAAGGTGACAGTTTCCATCTATTTCTAAGTGGTCTTTCATCACTCTAATATTAAATAGGAGATATTGGGGATTCTAGAATAATAATGAAAGTAACAGTATTTTCAGGGCCTTGGTTATCACCAACTTCTAGCAGCATCATTAACATTATAATCTATACGAATGATCACTCAGGGAGTTGTCTTATATATAACTCCTTTAGGAGTATTTTGCAACCCAGATTGTTTTTTAATAGACGATGATGATTTCAATTTATTTTAAAATTACTTTTAAGATCATATATTACTATAAAGTGTATAGGACATATCATAACTGTTATTTACTTTCTCCACTTTAACTCTTATTTCATTGAGGCAATTATTTGCCAAGTATCAGACATAAAAATTTATGAAATAAATGTTATTTGAATTCTACATCTGTAGATTCATCATTCTTTTCATCCCCACACTCCATCTCCTTTGCATAGACCATGTAGAGTGTTAGTCTGTAGGACACATATTAGTACAAGGTTATTGCTACCATTGCTTTCTTCTTCTTTGGCCTTCATCTAGCATTCTGTGCATTCTCAATTGGCTCTTGGTAAATTTTTTTCCTGTATATGCTACATTTGTCCACAACAAGACATGTGAATGATGGATGATATTCATTTACTATTCAAAACTTTTTCTGCTCAATATAATTTCTAACACCCATACAATGATGTGATCTTTCTGTAAGGATACAAAGAGTAAATCCGGAAGTGCAGCTCATTTACTTTGACTGTCGGAATTACTCTTGATGACATGTATATTGGACTCAACATAGAATATTTTAGGGTGCTTGTGCTGCAAATATTAAGTGATTCTCCCATGACGAATTATGAGAAAAAGCATGCAGCTTTTACATCTGATGTCTCAAATAGATTATCTACTTACTGTTAGACTGAGTAGAATTCTATGATCTCATTTTTTATGAGATAGTTTTGTGTTTTTCTTTGGGATGTTTAACAAATTTAAAACCAATATTTTATTTTTTTTCCTTTCATTTGAGGTGTTTTGTTTCAAGTTAAATATAATATTTTTAAACAATAAGATCTTTCTAAACAATATAACATTTCTAAAAGCAGAACAATAGCATAACTAATGGAAGAACAGAAAAGAGTAATTTTAGAAATAGACAGCACTAAATAACCACTAAAAAAAAAAGAAATCAATTTATAAGCTACTTATGGTGGGTTTCAAATATTTTTGTCAAAGGTATTTTGTTGTCTGTTTAAATAATTCTTAAATATTCTTAATATTTAATTACAACTGTATCAAAGATGTATACATATCTGCATGTGCATATACTACAGTTGTAATAAAATTATTACTTTGTTTAGACTGATTTCTCTTAGCTTAAATCTTTTTAATTTCTTCCAGTTTTCAAAGTTTTCCTGTGCTTTCTGAAGCCTGATCTTGGTGGCTTGCCTATATTTTTGTTTGTTTGTTAATTTCCTATTACTTGATAACTTTGCATCTTAAAACAGAAACAATTTTCATTATTTCCAATGAGACAGGTTTTTCATATTTCATCTGGATTTTTCCTCAACTCCATTCTATTCTTTTCTCCATAAAGAGAGCTTAGAAGTGGTAGCGAATTCTTCCATCTAGGTCTTCCTCTACAATGCCTCTTGAAGTCCCAAATCTACAGATGGCATACTCTCTGGCCAAGTTCTTATATCTTTATAATTTCTACTTTTAATAACTGACTTGACACAAACTTGATTACCAATAGTTGCATTTTTATTAATTTCATGAATTGTTATAGGGTAATAAATTGAACAATTAAAATGTCGCTGGCACTGAGATATTTGCATCAGGTCAGATGACCTCTCTGGACCACTCAGTTGTAATTAAAGGAACAGCAGTGGCCCATGGTCAAGAAGTGAGAGAAAATCTCCATGAGAAGTGAAAAGTTAAACGGACAGTCCTGTAAATGTTTCATACAGGAGTTTTCCCTTGACCTTGTCAACAAAATGTATCAAACTATTTATTGTTTAATTTTTATTTATTATTTATCCTAGTTCATTTTGTTCTGTTAATCTTGAATTACTAGACGAATAACTAACAATTGAGACAAGGTTAAGCTATTTCTGTCCTCAGCATCGTTGTTTGTCTTTCTTGTCTCTTGTATTCTCTCTGGCAGATCTCAGCAGCTCACATGATCTAATCCAGATTTGCTTCCCAAATCTGAACTTCCAGCACAAATTTTTCCCAGGTTGTAGGCATATGCATTCCGATGCTCCTTTGTCTCTCTTATGTCTCACATCAAACCAGCTATATAGCCCTGTAAATTTTATTGTCTAAAAATCTCTCTTCCCATTCTCATCTCCAACCTTACTCTCTGTGCTTTAGTAAAAAAATTAATTATCTTTATCTATACGATTGCAATGGTTTAAGAGTTGTTGTCTCTGTTTCCAGTCTTGTGTGCTTCTATTTCACCTTGTACATTAAATTAAGGCATCCTTTACCAAAACAAAAATGCTCATATTGATCTCTACTTAAATCCATCAGTCAGTGCAGGTTAACATCCAAACTTCCTTTAGTCCACGGCAGTTTCATCCTCAGACATCTCTCCGGTCTTGACAGTTACTCTGACCTCCTTTATAATTCCCACTCGATTTAAGCTGGATGCAAATATTTCCGATATATAAAGTGTTTCTGCTGTTGATATAATTGCTCTCTTTGTTTGGAGAGAATTCTTGCTCTCTTTCTTTTTGATGACAAGAATAAACATTTTAAAGACTTTGATCTCCTAATAAGAACTATAGCATAATGTTTCAAATATAATGATATATAAAGCTAATGCTATTATTATCCCCATTTTACTATTGACGAGACTAAGACATAGATAGTTTAAGGAACTTGCCTAAGGTCAGAAGCTGGAGCATGTCAGAGCTGATATCTGTAATAAAAGTAATGTACACTGTTATTGCTAAAGGATGTTAATTTGGTGAGAAAACATTAAAAATGTAAAGTGAACAGCTTAACTCCCAGTGAAATATATAAACTTACTATAAAGCAAATGCAAGGAATTACTAGAAGAAGCATTTATCATGTGATTGTTTGGGTCTTAATCCTTGGCATGGAGGCCCACAAACCTTGTGACTTAACTTAAAGTTAAAAGGCCCACAAACCTTGTGAGTTAACTTAAAGATAAAATAATAGATTTAGTTAGGTAGGCACTACATGATAACACAGAAGTATTTGACAGTGCAGAAACACAACTCTAATAAAGGAACAATAAAGAGTTATTGTCTCAATTGTCCTTTTCAGAACAGAAACTCCAAATGGAGGACATTGTGGGCCATACGTTACTCTCCTAGAGAAGAGTCTTCCACCTAAAATAGCTAGATGGTAATACTGGACCAATTTCAGAAATGAGAAGTTTCTTCGTCATATGGAAAAGGTAGGAGTGTGTTTCTCATAGAGAGAATGACACTGTGGCAGTACTTCTATTTTATCAAGTAAACAGCCACATGGTAATAGTTTACTTTTAGCTAAGTTATTCTCTTCATTATTTCACTTTTTTTTTTTCTGAGAAATAAAGATGAGAAAATGATGTTTTCTGTTTCCAATAAATGTTTCTTAGAACATGGTGAAAGAAATCTTGAGTAAAAGATATTTGAAAAAAAAAAACTTTGAATATTTCATATACATATTATCTTCCTCTAAAATTCATGGTGCTCTGGTACTTATTACTGTAGAAAAATATTTCTTTTTTTTATTTTTATTTTTGACAGAACTCTAAATTGAAACTTTTAAGGGTTTTTTGCAAAGCCAGATAGCACCATTATCTAGTAGAAAATTTATTCCTGCTATATTTATGCCACTCTAAAAATATAAAGAATCACCATAATACATCTGACAGAAATAAATAGACGAAACTATGAATACAGTTTTTTTTATTGATTACTTCTAAGCGCAGGCATTGCAACCTTCTGGCTAGACTTGCAATGCCCTCCTTTCAAGTCAATACATAGCTCTTCAGATCTACTTACTTCTGTAAAATGGTCAATGTATTGTTGAGCTACTCTGAGTTTTGAAGACAGAGAAGCAGTACAGCATTTCAATTAGAATTCTTTTGACTAGAGGGTTGGGTGATTAAGCTGGTCACTTGTGGAAATATATTGATTTTGTGATATATTTTCAGGAACCAATTTTTCTTTTCTGAAACACTGTGTCATGATGTGCTATTTAGAATTTCTTCTCTTCCCAGAGGGACACGGCACAGCTTTCAACAACTGAAATGAAGATATAACAATGAAAAAAAAAAAAAATAATGTGTCATTGCTATGTTCATCCCTCAAATTTTAACAGAGAATCTAAAAATATGAATTTATGTTTTTCTTGATATTTAAAGGCTATAAAGTAAATATATTTCAGTTTATTATGCATTAGTCATACTACTCATAAAATCACACCATCGTATATTAAATTCTTAAATTACAGACAACACATGAAATGTGTAAAATATTTAGTTTAGTACTTGGCATAGAATTTTGCTTACATTTTAGACTATTTTTTTCCCTCTCTTTTTCTCCATGTTTCTTCACTTTTAAAATTCTTCTTTAAAATTAACTATTTTAAATGAATAGTTTTATGTCCTGTGTTTGAATACTTACCTCTGGCGGGTGGGTGGGGGAAGAACTAATGTCTATTGGGCATGTATCATATATCAGAAATATTTGAATACTATATTTTATTTAAGCCACAAGAATTATTTAAAGTGGAAATTGTTACTTTTTACAGATAAGAAAAAAGATAAGACTCAAAAAGTTGTGTATCAATGATTATCTAAATAAGTACAATATGATAATATAATAAAATAGGGCATATATTTTTCTGGCATTTTCATTATCCAGTCTAATCTACTTGTTTGTCTTCATTTAATGGAGATTAGGTAATAAAATACTTTATTTTTCAGCTTTATTTGCAGTTAAGGGTGACCTAATGACACAGTTCTGGTCATTGAGGTACAGAAATAAGTCCATATATAAGTTGTCTTTTTTCTCTTTGTTCATTTTCTTTGGTCTGAAAAACAGATTTTATACCTGGAACCAAGCGGTCATTCTGAGACCACACAAAATTTGCCAGTCAAGAAGACGAATGAGTCTGTGACAATTGAGACTTCCTGGAATAGTTATATCAAGTTGGGTCATCTACCCCTGCATTTGATTTAGAATAAGAAAATAAATTGCTTATATTTTGAAAGTCTGTGTTTATATGACTTTTTGTTACTTCCAGCTCTATACATTACTAACTGATGTAAAAATATATTTTAATTCTCTAAAGTCAGCTTAAAATAGATCTGAATAAAGATAAGTTTTAAAAACCGAGAACATGATTAGGTCAGAATCATTTAGCTAAAATACTTCTTTCTCACCTTCATTTTCTGCTTTGTCTAATCAATGCCTTCACTTCCTCCAATTTACATTCTACTAACTTATATAATAGATGACAACCACAACAATTAACTCATTATTGAATTACTGAAGCCAGTAGTGAGATTATTATCCCAAATATGTGTCATTATGTCATGTGAATATGTTATTTGTAGGATACAAATTTGGTTCAGTGTTCGTAGTACCCAGAATAAATTGAGAAATATAAAGAGTTATATGATTCTCAGAATCAAAAAGATGAAAACAAAATTATTACATAGGAAAAGTACAACTATTCCTGGTACTGATACCAAAGAACAATTTTCTCTCATGGGTCATGATAAAAAGCTTGTATTAAGATATTGAAATCGCTTCTTCAACAGTGTCTCTTTACACATCGACTTGTCTGGGGATGTTTCTCATAACCTCCCTTAGTGTTTGATATTATCACATTGGTATTATATGTTTAATAAGCACAAGCATTAACATCAAGAAGTGTGGACCAAAATGACACAGATCAGCTGGAATGGATTATTTGTAAGTCCTTCTGAACATCTTCTGCACATTGCTACATTCAGCTGAGTCTTTGCTAAGTATTAAGCACACTACCATTGCTGGTTTTAGTTGGTGGGTGGGAAGTCCACATTTAAAAAATAGTTAAAGAATAGTTAGATAATAGTTTGAATGTATCGAATTTAATTCCCAAGCCCCTACTGTGGGTTGGTCACTTAAATAGAGAACCGCGGAATGTGTCTAAATTAATGTTTCTTGTTTGTTTGAACTTCCTATCTTACCTCCTGTGAAGTTAAAGATATGAGATTTTTGATTTCTGACTGACTTAAGGCAGCTATGTCTGGCTTAAAGAAGGAAGCGCACCATGCCTGACTTTTCCTTGAGTATTCATTTCTCCGATTCCTCTAACTTTTCTTTTTCTCCCATCTTCCTCCCTCTGTCTCCTTCTCTCTCTGCTCCCGCCCTATCCTCTTCCTCCTTTCTACATAATCAGGTTTAGTTGATTCTAGTTGATTTTTGTTTGGTGCCTCTTCCTCCTTCCTAAAAATGCATGAAATTCAGGCTTGGATTCATGACTTTTTAGGAATTAATCTTTGCATTTTGTGTAATTTAACATTACATTTAAAAAAAAAATCTGAAAGGTAAAGTCAACTGTTCTGGATAGAATAAGTAACTACTAGGAGATGCAGGGTTATAAATCTGATAATTCTTACCTGTAAATTTCTGAATTGTTTTTTTTATGTTTTTGGAAAGCAATCCTATCAGATAATATGTGAACACTAGCATAAGTAGATAACTCAAAAGGAATGATTTAATAATTAACTTTTTCAGAAAGATGCAGGATGGCAGGTTTGAGTACACCAACAGTCTCACTTCTTTCTGAAATGGAAGTAATTTTTACACCATTTTCATCTCTCCCTCATAAATTGCAAAAAGATGGGAGGGTCATGGTTCATCTAACATTTACTCTTTGAATTGTAGCAATTTTAAGGCAAATCAAAAGCAAGACCAGACAAGCTGACAGTGCTCTTTTAAATGCCTTCTTTATTGTTTAAATACAATGCGAGAATCCAAAACACAAACCTTGAGCTTTGAAACACACTTGGGCCAGGTTCATGGAGGTATTTTGAAGACTGGATTAGATATGAATGCTTGTTAGTGTTGGACTAATGGCTTAGGGTTTAAGGTATGACTTCATTAGATGAAGATAAAGTCAGTTATGGAGCAAAAAGAGAGCTAAAATGTAATGCTATGCTCGTAAAGTTCTTTGATAGACAAACGATTGGCAGTGAAATAATATCTGAACAAAGAAATTCAGTTGGCCTTTTGCTAGGCATCCAAACAAGCAGTAAATTCCATGTGTCTTCCCCTTCCCTCCCTACTCCATGATTTTTTTTGGAAATGTGTGGTAGAATAGAAAGCAATCAGGGAGAGAATATTTAGAAAGTAAAAATTGACATTATTATCTATTTTCACTATAGTGAAGTTATCAGCAGTTTGATTGTTTGATTACAAACAGAAGAATTACAGTGAATTACTTTGTTTTAATAATATCACATGAAATTGGGATTTCTTTTTTGGAAATGTTAGAATATTTTGAAGATTAAAAAAAATCAACAAATGCAATGTGTAATGTGAAGATTCTTTCCTCTTCCAAATGTTACAGATGGTTATATTACAATGGAGAGTTGAGGTTAACTTCTTTATTGTAACTGTGTCAATTAATGATACTTATCTTTATTTTTTCCCATGTGCTTACTAATTTTTATGCCTTCCAATTTCTTAGTCTTGAAACTGAGATTACTTTTTCTTCTTAATTGTTCCTATCACAATTTAGCAACATGTATATTGCATTTAAAAAGATTTCTTATGGTACCAAATTTTTAGAAGATGAGGTAGAGTTTTAAAATGAAGTGTAAGTAGGTACAATGTCCAAAATAAAGGTAATGTCCAACTTGATATAACTATTCCTGGAAGTCTTGAGGAAAAATATAAATTTGAAGATTTAATTGTTCAAGTTGATATTTGATTATTAACTACTAGTTACCAAAGTAAGAATTGTAATAATTATTGTATTTTTATTAATCAGCCAATTTACAAATATGTTTCCAGAGAAAACTGAATACTATAAGGTATGTGAGGAGCTAGCCATAGAGCGAGTATATATCATCTAGTTACTGTTAAGTGGTACAGTTCATGTTTTGCATGAATAAGACACGGGCTTCTGCCCTAACTTTATTACCTGATTCTCACTGGACTGCAAGCTCCTGCAGGGAAGGACTGGTTTATGTTCGCTACAACTTTATAGCCCTGGGAATAACATAGCACTCAGTCTTAGATAATTGAAAGAGAACAACTAGTTAAAATTGGTTAACGGATTAGTTTCCTATGTCTATGTTTACAAAGTACCATAAACCATTTTTCTGTTATGCTTATAACAACATAAATTTATTTTATCATGGTTCTGGAAGCCAGAAGTCCAACATCAGTTTTGCTGGGCTGATATCAAGGTGTCAGCAGGGCTGTGCCTCCTCCAGAGGCTCTGTTCTGGGGGAAGATCCATTCTTTGACTCATCCAGCCTCTTATGGCTGCTGGCATTCCTTAGTTAATGGCCACGTCACTATAATCTCTTCTCCATGGTCCATTGTTTCTCCTCTACCTATTTTCTGTTTCAGATCTTCCTCTACCTTAGGATCACATTTAGGGTAAATCCAGATAATCTAGGATAATCTCCTAATCTCAAAATCTTTTAATAACATCTACAAAGTCCTTTTCGCCATATAAGGTAACATCACAGTTTCCAGGAATTAGAAACTAATTCAGCACACAGAAGTAAATGGACCTGAACATTTGCATGTTCCCTCAATCTGTATGGCCCATCCTGGGTTTGATTCCAATTTACAACTAATGTGTTGTGAGATATTGTGTCATGTTTTCTGTTGTTATTGTCGTGGCAGTAGAAAAGGTGGTTTTGAAGTGAGCAGATACTGTAATCAATGTCCACCTACATTTCAGTGGAGCCTCCATCTGTCTACTACCTAAATTTACACATATATAAAAAGTAGATGGTTGATTTTTGATCTTTATGATCTTTCTATGGCATGTACTTGGGTAAAGTAAACCATTAAGGCTCATTTGACTTATTGGTGTGAAGATTGCCATTTAGAGAAACAAATTCTTAATTGGTGTTTCTTCCACCCTCTCATTTTCTCTAGTTTCAACCTCATCTACTTCTCCATTGTTGCAAATATACATATGGGATCATTAATTTGCTTTGATATTTATGTTCTGTTTATTATTGCACTGTTTCTTTATGTCTCTGACTTTGTACAGATTAACTGGATTTTCCAAGAACTGTAGTATCTGAGTCTTGGCCTATGCACTCATTTTTATTTTTATTTTTTTACCGTGTCAGGTTCATTTGTGAATAATCCATTTCTCAATGTTTTTAGAGTACCCAAATTTCATTTTAGCTCAAAAGCCTTGGAGGAAAGAATACATTTACTGCATTGAACTTGAATCAAAGGAAAAACAACTGAGTATAATGGTTGGAAAGAAAAAAAAAAAAAACTTTGTGGAGTCCAGTAGTGGCCTTTCTCCAGTTACTAGAAAGTAACAGATCAAGTTTAGTGAGACTAAACCTCGGTTCCCTGGGTAGTTCTGTTTCTAGGTCAACCAAATACAGAATTTAAATGTTTTTATCATAAAGATATAAACAAATACTCTGACTGTTGTGTGCAGTGTTTTGCCAGCTTGGAGCATGTGTCCCTTTGGTGACTATTATGGCTGATTCTGAAGCAGGCAGGAGAAGCCATCGATGGTCTTGATCTTTAATCCACTCAGCAGCTTTTAGATTTTAGATCAGATTCTTTAGCATTCCTAGCAACCTACCAGAGCTCTGGCCTGCTACGATACACTATGCTAATGGCAAAAGCAGAATCTAAGACTGACAGTGTGTATTTATGTGTCCAAGGACCTGAGATTATCAAAGAATGTTTCAGCCCCTTAATTAACAAATCACCAATATAACCTTTTTACATTTCAAGGTTTATTTTTAATGCTGCCTGTAAATGTGTTTTAAAATTGTGGTGGTGAACTTGAGTAGGACTAGAGGTAAAATTTTAGCATGCATGGACTCCCATATGTTTTCTACATTTGTCTGATACAAGGGTGGTGTTGCAGTGACTTCTAAGAAAGCAGCAAATATCCTTCTAGTATGTAAATCACAGCTTCAGCATTCAGGCCTAGAGGTGTGGTGAGGCTTTTTGTGAGTCAGTCTTCCTCAATGCTAGTCCAGTTTGTTAACTCTTGTATATTCTTGCCAGTTTTACTACTTTTTTTTAATCTATAAGATCTATACCGATTCTTAGTATGTCAGCCCTAAAAAGGCTTTGGTTTTAATTCAAATTTAGGATTGAAATCAGAAGTAATTTGTGAAATATCTTCAAAGATGGAATATTCTGTTCTTCTCAGGAACCTTACAATTTGAATAAGAGTCTTTGAATGACATATTATCTCAAAGAGGAACTTATTTAGTACTTGATAATTTAGCATCTCTTTCAATGGATTTTATATGTGCTAGTAAATTAGAAACAGTTCCTTTTGTTTTCAATTTTATTATTGGTATTAATAATTGATATTATCTTTGGTCTTAATTTAAGCAGCTATTCTACTCTATAGTATGATAGAAATATTGAAATTCTTAGAAAATAGATATTATCAACTCTAAGCATTTAATTTTAAATCTATAATGCTTTATTCAGGTTTTACAAGTTAGCACCAATTTAGAAATTATCTACACACCAATTTAATTAAATAAAAACATTCATATTTTTATGTATTTACTATAATTATAAAATAAGAACCTTAACAAACCCACGTTATTATAACTTCATATTAGACATAGTAACATAAAATATTGCTTCATAGAAATAATTTACTGTGAAAGATCAATGATGAGAGCATGAAAGCTTGGCAAATATATAGCTTCAATTAATAATCAATAATGATGATAACAATAATAATGAATTTTCTTTCACAGTAGACATTCCCAAAGGTCTGTAGAAGCCTAAGTAAAAATACGTAAGAATAGATTTACCTTAGAGAAGACAATACTCTCTGCTCATATACACTTTCAAAGAAATAAAAGCAAATAAAGGTATTTTATGTACAGGGAGAGCTGCATGTTTACTTACCAGAACTTAAAACATCTCCACATGTATTAATAATAATCAATTTACACAGTAATCCTGTCATTATGGTTAAAATAACCTAAATTAGTGTTCAAAATGACAGCAAATTTATCTTTTGTGGTATTATATAAAAGAAAAAGAACAGGCACATTATTTGTGGCATAATGTTTTATCTTTTTTGCATTCATTAAAATCAACCTGATTTAAAAAAAAGGCTGAAGATATTATTTCAATACTTTTGTCTTAATTCACAGAATTGTATGGCATTGTAGTGACACAGAAGCAGCTGGGGTTTTTTTATCAGAAATATTTTAAGCTGTTCTTAAATAAGTAATTTATACTTATTTTAGAAAATTAGTGGTTATAGATAATACAAAAGAAGAAATATTTGCAATCTTGCTACATAAAGATACATTTGTTATTTTTTTGTACATCCAGACCACTTTTAAAAAGCTTTTTCATTTTTTAACCAAAAATGTAGGTGCAGTATACATATTGTCTTATAATTTGAATTGGCATTATATTGGAGATATCATATTAAAATATAATTCTAGAAGATTTTGAAACACTTATGTATGGAAATTACATTTTGAATAGCATATTATAATCCAATACAGTAGATTTTCTTCTGTGTGACCCTTTTTCTGTTGAAGGTATAAGATTAGCTTTACTTTCTTCACAATCTGAATTCTTTATAAGGAATCTAAATTAAATTTCTTTTATTTGCTGTTATTTGTAGCGTTATGCAGAATATAAAATAGCAGCAACATGGTTTTTACTAGGTAGTAAAGGTATCTAGTATTTTTTAAAGGTAATATGTCAGAGAATATATCTTTGAATTTGCCTATTAGTATTATTCATTTCCAGGTTTTTTTAGATTTTACCAGTATCTAAAATGTTAAGAGAAGAAAATAACAAAAGCTTCTTTTCCATGTAGTACTTGAGGATATAACTACTAAGAACTACTGAGCCTTTAACAGTTTAAGATTTTAGTAGTTTGAAATAAAATAAAATAATATATAAAATAAAATAATATATTAGCCTTTCTGAGCCCTGCCCACTATTCCAAGTGCTATATATTTTTTGACTCGTCCATCTAAATGCCTTGTCATGTGCAAATTCTTAAATTCTACACAGGAAGAAGGTGGTGATAGGAGGTGGAATAAGTGGTTTATTCTCTGCCAAGTTTTAAATCAATGATCACAATGGATACTTTTCAAGTAATAATGTCCTATTTATCACAAAATCATTGAGTAATAACTACCCAGTCTTTCACGTGTTCACAGTTGATAGACATTATAAGTTACAACCTAATCATATGATCATCAGTGAGCTACACACTCTGACAAGACTGACTTAGCCAATAAATATAAAATAAGTGTATATAAAGTGATTAGACAAAAATTATCTCCGATACCTTGTTTTGGGTTTCTGATATCTTCACTCCTCCTAAGAATTTAGGGTTCATACTGCCATTTCTGACAACATGGATGGATCTCGAGATAATTATGCTAAGCAAAATAAGCCAGACAGAAAAAATTGAAAACCACATGATATCCCTTATATGTGGGATATAAACTTGAAAGCAACAAACAAACAGGACAAACAAACAGACTCATGGACATAGACAATAGACTAGTGGTTACCAGAAGGAAGGGGGAGGGGGAGGGGGGGGGGGCCATTTAAAAGCATAGCTAGATAGGGTAAAATATATGGTAACATTAAAGAATTAAAAATAAATAAACTAAAAAAAATGAATTAGGATTTCAGGTGCCAAGTTGGAGTTATAAGATTTGACATGTAGAACATATAGCACATACAATACGTGCTGATATATAAACACTCACTTCATTGCTACTTTGTGAAAACAAAGCTTCCTGTCTGAGAATTTGCAGTAAATATTCAATCTAGTCTTAAAACAACAATAAATATCTTATATGTGAAGAGTATCTTATAAAGTACTATAACAGGTACTTTATCATTTGATCTTTACAACT